>NC_068949.1:33609880-33911755 GCF_026419915.1 Harpia harpyja | reverse complement strand
TTTCATATTTCTGGTTGTTGTTTTCAGTAACAACTTCTTAACTTCAGAGGAATTAAAAAAAAAAGAGGCCATGAGGTTTCAAAACTCTGAAAAAATGCATGTCCCTTTTGCTTTGATCTCATGTATCTGCATGAACAATATTCTATGTGGAAATGCTAGAGATTATTTCTAGCATTTTAAATGTTAAAAAATTCCAAACAGACAAAAAAAGGAAAAGTCTATGAGCAAAACACAGGAAAAGTCCTTGCTTTTTATTTCTCATTTCTGTTGAATCTTCATTTTATGCAGAATAAGATTAGCATCCCACTTCTCTCTTTTTAATGGTGAAGCTGTTTTAACTCATAAAAGAGACCATTTCTTCCCGGTTTCCACTTGGAGAAGGTAGAAGGTAGGATCCTGAAGGCTTATCCTGTTGCAACATGGCAGCAGCTACTCCTGGATGGAGAAATTTACCTTTTCCTTTTCAAAAGAAAATCTAAACAAAAAGGGGTACATTTGCAACCTAATCTTCCACAAAATGCATGTGTTTAGAAACATGTGATAAAAAAACCTCTTAAAAATGAGGAAATAAGTAAGTATCCCAAAGGTAGAAAGACAGATTGGCTGGGGTGTACTGCAGAGGCTTGCAGTGCTACGCAGAGCAGTCTCTACTGTGCTAGCATTAAATCAGCAGGAAAATGTTCTCTCTGCAGCCAAAAAGGTTTGAAAGTTAACAATGGAAATTGAATATGAATGCAAGACTTAAGGGGGAGAAACAGCATTTATAAGAATGACCCCTGGCTTATACATGTGTACATAGCACACCTGCCGCTGACAGCTCACCAACTTACAATGCCCAGTCTTTTTCTACCTACTTTTCCCCAATGAGCTCAGAAAGAAAGAAAAAACACTGGAAAGAATGTCTTTAGAAAACTCTCATTTTTGTGAGAGAGACCATAGCTGTCTTTCTGGATACAGAGATTCACAGCCAAATGAAGGCAACAGGAGAGAAACACAAAGGTGCAGCCCAGCAGCCACTCCAGGAAAATGCATTTTCACAAATAGTCTCGCTTTGCACTTGTGCTTGCAAGCACTTGCAAATTACCCTTGAGAGGGGGAAGGTGGCATGCAAGAGTATTTCAAAAAGGTGGGAGGAGGGGCAGGGGAATCTGTCTATATAAAAAGTATTGCTTGTAGTTTTGGTAGATTTGGAACTGGAAGGGAAAATCTACAACACTACAAGAGAGAGGTAACATATGCAGCTCTCCTTTTACCCAACAGGGAATTGCTGGAGATGTAGAGGGAAAAGCAGGACAGCAAAGTACCATATCACTTGAACATGATATTTGGCATTTCTCTTGCTCTCTGAGGCAGGGACACTGGGCTGCCAATGGATAATACATCTTCCCAATATGCTGAAGTTATTTTGAATAGCAGAGTGGGTAAGTAAGGACTGAAGGACATATCTAAGCCATACCTCACCTGAGCAGTCAGAAGCAAAGCTGCAATTGGATTTTAATTTCACGGGCAACATCCTGGGCAGAGGTGGAGACTAGTATCTTGGGAAGCAACATTTTCACACAATTGACTCCTTTTGTATTAATTGATAAACTGGTTTTTGCTACGCTTGAAAACTAACCTTCTGAAAAATTTTCATCTCAAAAGATCAGACTATGGAAAAAAAATTTAGAAGTAACTTCAACAGGAACCAGGTGTTCAAGTAGAGAGAATCATTCACACATCATTTTGTCAGCAAAGCTGGACACAGGTGTTTCCAGGGGAGTTGGGAAGCATTTGGTGGTGTTGGCCCCTGCTCATCACCTTCGGACCACTTTCAACTGGCAGGAGGGCTGCTTTCACTTTGAAAAAAACAGGGATGCTGAGAGCCTCCCGGTACACTGCCTCCCTGTATTTGCCCTAAACAAGAGGGAAGCACTGCCAGGGCATATAAATACATCAGATACAGCAGAGAGGAGGAGATGGGATTTTCCTACCCCTGCTACTCTCTTTCCTTGACACAGGGGTAACTGGTGGGGCAGAGGAAGAATTGACACCTCTTTTCCAGATCAACTTGAAGATAATTTCAGGCAGACCTACAAGCTGTCCTGGAACACTTTCTAATATCATGCTTGCTGTCTCTTTCCACTACAAAGAACATAATCGTCAACATTTTGAAAGGATGGGAAGAAATAGTCTTTCCTGTGCTAGAGGACCAAAACAGGAGCAACGTTTCCAAGGACCTATCAAATGTGTAACACAGATCGTCTCATCTTATGATTTCTTCTCTCCAAAAATGTACTGTAAAGAAAATATGAATACTTATACAGCATGTCTTTGTCTCCTATGAATAACATTTCCAAAAAAAAAGACACAGCTTACTGGCTAAATTATACCAGGTAGTCATATTTCAGACCTAAAAAATCTTGCCAAAATCCTATCTGTTGATTTAAGGCATGCTCACTGATATCACATTATTAATTTTTCCCAGCTGTAAGCACTGTGGATCTGTAAGTGGAGCAGAAAAAGGTTAAAACAGTTTCTCACAAACTCTCTATGTTACATTTGGCTGGGCAAGTCGGAATTAGGTACTGCTTTATAAACTATCCCTGCATTCAAATCTTCATTACCCCAGCATGGAAAATTTTACTGTCAATAGGAAAAAAAGCTGTTGAAAAGAACCAGTGTGGCTGCCAGGATTGCTTTGGTTGGTACCTTTTTAGTGGGTTCTTTACATGTGATTTTTGCTTCAAGTGGAGTAGGTATTGTGAGTGCATAGAGCTTTCCAGGTACCCCAAGCAGTGGGGAGAAGGTATATAGTAGAAACAACAGTTCCTCTTAATAGAACTCACGAAGAAAGTTGGAACATGTTCTTTCACTATTTGCTGGATATGAAAAGGTTGCGTTTAATACCTGCTGCCCTTTTCTGAGCATAGCTGTAGACCTCCTCTGAGCTGATAATGACTTTGGTAGTCTTGTAGTTTCTTCCTTCTCAGTCATTCAAGATAGAAAGTCCCATTTTCAGCAATTTCAGAAACAGTGATCCGAGAGTGGTGGTGAGGAATGACTCAATTACTCAGACCTGTTGGTGACACACGCAAAGCAAATGTATCTATCTTAATAAAAAAAAAACCACCTTGAATTTCAATGAAAAACAAAGAAATTATATTACTTTCCTTGAGAGTCTCCTCTTTATTGAATATAAGCATTTATCAATTAATGATAATGGGAATTATGTGAACACAAAGTGGAAGAACAGGACAATAAATATTTTACCAATTCATTTTACTTTTTCCAGAACAAATATTATATAATATACATCTCTCTATACATATACACTTTGCAATTAATTTTGTGTGACAAGACAAGCTATCTATTGCTTTTTCCTTGACTAAAATTGCAGTCTTGAGTTTAAAAAGAGAGTAATTGGTCTGCTAACTAGAATATTAGTAAGGGGCTTATTTTTTTTTCTTTTAATTGCCTGGATAACATCTTCCTACTACATTCCATGGTTAAAGCAGAGCTCTGATCACTACAGTACCAGTGGTAAGAATATGCTAGCTCCTGTAGCAGCACGAACCCAGGAAGAACCAAAAAGACAAAAAGAATCCTTCCGCCCGATAATCGATGATATCAAAGTCATACAAATTTCAAAAGTTTCCTACTCACTGTGAAATGACAGCAAGAGTCCTGAGGAAGGAAAAACAGTCCTTGGCACAACACGAGTTTTTTAGCAGCCACAATCCTACTCAGAATCATAAAGGTCTATGGAGAATTGGTTGGAAGTTCAAACAGTATTTTGCAAAAATTTCCCTGCACATTTATTCACCTCAAAATCTCTTTTTTCTTGAGGAGACATCAACAGGGTTTATTCTCCAAAAAGTGATTTGGATGCTAAAGAGTTCTGCAAACTGTCACTTTTTTATTATTTGACTTGGTGATGAACTGAGCTGAAATCCACCATGACTAAAGAGAATGCACGTCTCTGCAACACCCCAGGAAAAGAGCAAGGAATGAATTGTCAAACTGATTCCCCAAATGCATTCAGTCTTGTAATATTGAAATTATTACTGGTCCTGAAACAGACCTTCCACCTCTTGCGCAACTAGCGGGCTCCTGGGACTGCAGGAAGGTGTTACAGCTCTTGCTCTTTCTCCACCTTGTCTCAAGGGGGAGCCAATTAGAAGCTAATTATCTTCTTGATAGACAAAAATATGGAAAGACTAAACCCCCCTTATTCCATCACTCAGCAACAGGTATGATGATGTATTCCCTTCCTTTAGATTGTCTATGCCATCCATGCAACCCAAATAAAGACAAACCAGCAGGTGAATTCTACTAGGAACAGATGAGAGTAGAACTGTCAGCTAAAAACGCATCTGTATGGGGAGAAGTACTGTGTTTGAAAGAGTACTCCATACAGAAGAAAAACAAAGATCTTTTCCTAAAATAAAAATGGATTTGCCCTGTTTGTATGGCATTTTCCATAACCAACACTGAATACTATACAGTGCTTTAAACTAATTCGTTTTACAGTTGAATCCTGCTGTACCTAACTCAGTGCTATTTGCTCCTCAGCCACCATACAACATTGATCCTGGGAGGATTTTCCACCTGCAAGGTCATTTCTGAGTGACATACTGAGTCACTTCTGGGTGGACTGCAGCCGTTGGCCTATCTGGTTTGCAGCAATCATTTGGAAGAGCTTTTATCAAGTATCAACCACTGAATAGAAACTCGTTTAATTCCTGGGCCTTAGGCAAGAAGTCCTGGTGAGCAGAAACAATGTAAAAGAGCGACAGGCTTCAAAAATCCAGAGCAAATTTTGTTTATTCTCTAACAAAAGGGACACCAAGGCAACAGCAGCTCCTCAGAACAGTTGTTTTTTTCCCCAAAGACAGTAAGATGCTGTTTCCTAATGGCAGCAGCTCTGCATGGCTACACTGCAGCTGGACTCAAACAATTATGTCCACGTAGAATTAGTCTCCGTCATACCTAAAGGGATTCCCAGAGAGATAAGTAGTGTATGCAAGTCTGCAAAGATAATATATGTCAAAGGCATGAAGGATGGCTCAAAGGCAAAATGGAGATCACTGCAAAGATCTGGGAGCTACAAACTGAATTTTACAATTTCTAGTGAATATCTTAAAAGCAAAGGAAACAACAGCAGGAGAGGGTCCCTGCTCACAGTTCCACGGCAAGAGCAGGAAGGTCACACTCAGTAGGATGAAAAGGCAGAAAAATAATCAAGAAATCTTTCCCACCAGCAGAAGTGGGGTTAGCTTCCTTCAACCCTCTGTTCAGGGAAACAAAACAAACCCCCAAAAACCACACACCAGAAAAAAAGAAGGAAAAAAAAAAAAAGGCATTCTTTAGAAAAGAGAAGCAAGTAATTCCTGGCATGGCTCCCCACACCGCTCTTTGCATCAGAGCACACTGAGGAAGACACTTATTTGTTCTGCTAAACAAGGCAATGAAAACACATTCTCAGTGTTGGTCAAAAATTCTGGGAAGTGTAAAATGTTTCTAAACCATGTGCAATTCTCAGCCTTTGGAAAGTGATTACTGTTTTGAAATAAAAAGGCAGTGTTTCCCTAGAAAAGCTTCCCTTTTTCCTCAGCTTCCTTAGGGTTTTTCTTTTTAAGCAGGAAATAGGGAAAAATTAGAGAAAAATATTTTGAAAGTGTTTCCACCCCAACCAATCCCACCCCCATTTGAAAAACACATCAGAGTATTTTACAAGATAACATCATTATTTTTCTTTAGCCAGTATTCTCCCACCATCATATGCCATTTTATACTTACATGGGCCACCTACCACAGAAGCTGAAATTGATTTTGATCAGTGCAGTGATCTTTTGAAGTCAGAATTAAAATATGTTTTTGCAATGAAGGAGATAAGTCACTGACAACTCAGTGGAAAAAATATGCAGTGGATTTCAATAAGGATAGGAATTACCTTTGGTAAAGGCTCCCAGATGTGTACAAATTTGAGATTATTCCAAAGAAAAACACAAGTAACAGCTGAAACTCAAACTGAGCCAGTGACCCAACAATAAGTTCTTTTCCAGTTTAAAAGTGACTGGAAATAACTACTATAGGAAAATGCAGAATAGCTTAATTTGACAATTAGTTGTTAGGAAAAAAAAAATATTAAATCCATTGCAAGGTTCCAGACAGTTCAAGGGGACAATGCTTTCCTCAGAGCCACCCACTAGTAGAATAGATTCAGATATTCTCTTTACCATGTAGGGAACATGCAATCTGCCTATAACAACCGACATTGCACCATTGCAGAGTACATAAACTTGTAGGTGGTGGCAACTCCCACATTTTTTATCTGTTGGGGATCTAAACAGAAAATTTTGTATTAGACATGTTTGTGGGCAGTGGGGAGCACGACAGAGATTTAAGAGAATGATATTGTATGAAAAAAGAAAGCAGAAACTATTCATTATAAAGACTATCCTAAGAAAACAAGAACATTTAGTTGCTATGCACTGGGGGAAAAAAAAAACCAAACCAAAACACATCATACCTTGCAAAAGACTTTGTGACTTTCCTACACTGTTTAGTGTAAACTACCACCAGCCCTTATCTGCGAGCTTAGGGTGACCAGAGAAATCCCCGCTAAGGACTAATGCACAAGTGCAGGAATGCACCATTGCTCTACAATGTGTTTAAGCATTAGCAAAAAAAAGTATACCCGGGAAAATGGGTTAAGTGTTACAGCTTGTTACATGCAGCAAACCCTCACAGAGACCTCTGTGGTAGGAAGGGTGAAGCCATGGCAAAATCCAGGGAGCTCCTGCCCTCTTGGAGCCAGCCCCACGCCTGCAGCGGGCCAGCTCTGCCACCAGGTAAAGCAAGCACGTCCTTTCCTTCCCACACCTCCTCGGTCAGCAGAACTCAGGAGAGGTCTGCTGGTGCTCAGCCCCATCCTGTCATGCTGTCTGACACGGGGAGTTGAAACAGGGCCACGATCACATATCACGCGCAGGAAGACACACCAAAGGCAGCTAAACTGGTATTTCAGGCACGATCAGAAACATGTACTTGTCAATAGGATAAAAATACTGCTGCAAACTAAGGGACTCCTGCTGCTACTTAAAGTGCTGAAGCCTTTATATGCAAAGCAAAAAGCACTGATCCCATAAAAGAGCTTTTGTCCCCAGAACCTGATGGGTTTTATGCTTAACAAACAGTACTGGAGTTCACTGTGTAACAAGTTGTGCATCTATACAGACTTGCCCAAACCAGGCTGAGGGAGACCTCCTTTCAAATTTTAGGTACATGCAACGTTAATGACTTTTTAAGATCTTATTCATGACTTAACTCTAAAATCTGTCATCTCTGAAGAGTGAACTAACCATCAGACAACGTTTCATATTGAGGCAGAACTTACTTTTTATTATATATTTTTTTAAGGAGACTTTCATTCATTTTCATTCTGCATCTAACTGGAATATCTGAAACATCTGTATTTTCCATGGAGTTCAGTCACTATTTTCAGTCCACCTCTAATCCAGTCCTGGTGTCCATTCACTTCCAACATAACATAATGATTTCTTACCTAACAATGATTTCTTACTCCTCTTACCTAACCAGAAGAGTGGAACTTATTTATATCAGTAGAAAACATATGCATCTCTGTTCAGCTAAAATATGGAGCATTGTTATGCTTGCAGTAAATAGACACGGTCCATTTTGCTTTAATATTAAAGGAATGTTTTTGTCACTGGAAGGAAGGTGCTGATAATTGGCCCAGCATATTTCCTTCCGGCATCTGTTAAGCTAATTACTGCTTAAGCTTACAGTCCTACGTTTTTTCCCCTACTTTGTGAGTGATGCTGGAAAAAAAAGCTGCTAAACAGAACTTCTTGTTTGTTTGTTTTAACATAATCATGGTCATGACAAACTCGTTATTGTTTGATTATTTTCTGGTTGAACTATCCACAGAATTAGGATTGCTAAATTTTAATTTTGCAGCAGCTTATAGCTGAATAAAAATTTTAATTTGCTGCTTGCTGTTTTAAAGCAATAGATTAATCTTTGTGAATCATCCTAACTGGCAGGTTTTAGTGATCCAAGTAATTTACTTACTTAATTTATTTCTTTGTGTTTGAAGGAAAAGTCCATATAAATGCCATTATGTGAAATTTCCATGTAGCGCAATAATTGCAGGCAAACTTATGCCTTCAGAAATTGATCTTCTAGAAGATTTGGGATCACAACAGAATACTTTTTAAAAGTCTGTATTTCTTTCCTCTTCAATAAAATTGACTTTAACTTAAAGCACAGTATTTAAAACATTACAGGCTGACTATTGAACACAACAGGAATTTTTATCTAAAGAAAGAAAAACATAAAAACTGAGGTCAGAGTTTAGTCTGCTCTGAAGTCCTCTCTTTCTCGTACCCATTTTACCAGAGACACTGGACCGTACAGCAATGAGCAATAGCATCGCTGCTTTTGCAGAGTGCAGCCCATTGCATTCTGGTTGCAGAGCACCGCCCCTCCCAGCCCCCAGGCTTAGCCTGGTTGAAAGACTAAGCTAACATCAGCAAAGCATTACCAACCCTAGAACACGGGCACCCCAAGTGCGTAATCAGCAAAGCTTGCCATAATTGTGCGTTAGCCATTGTGGGAATTGTACTCTACCTCTGTAATTCTCGCTACCCCTCCCAATCTCAAAGGCGATGAAAAGCTTGTCAACTCAAACGTCAGGTATGCGTAGCCGATTGTTTTATTGGCAATGTACTGAAGTTACCTCTCCTCTCTCTCCTTAGGTCTTTGGTGTAAGAGCTTTCAGAGTGCCTGGCTGAACCCTTGGGAAAAAAGGAGTCACGATGGATGGCTTTTCTCCTGATGCAGGCGACTGAGAAGGAAACCACATATGACAAATGCTGATTTGGCTAAGCATGAATCCTTTATTACATAAATCAACTTCATGTTGTTTATGCAGTCAGAATAAAAATTCACTTACAGATTTTATCTATTTAACTGCACATTTTATTCTGCTTAGTGAATAGCAATCTGCCTGACCTTACATGTACTCTGCAAATGCGGGCCAGGGAGTGGTCTTGTTAACAGGACAAAAAAAAAAGAACATCGTTCTCCCTCCACTCCTTGAAAATATATTCACTAGAACATCCCCATCACTTGTGGATTTCATTATTGCTGGGGAGGATATATTAATTTCAGTTACATCTCTGCATCCCACCTAAGGAACCAGTTTCCCAGATCTCATAACCCCAGAATTTTAAAAACTGACAGAACCAAACCACAGATTTCCAAAGCTGAAAAATTTAGTCATAGAGTTTCCATTAATTTAAGTGGCTAATCTATTCCAAATACTAAAATCTAAACTTTTTTAATTGCATCCCATTTCTGGAGCTGAATTGTACAGCAAGCAACTGATTTCAATTATTTTCTCAGTAATGTTTAGTCCTCCTTTTAAATGAGTATTTAAAAAAGTTTTTCATCTTTCAAAACAAGATGCTCAGGAAATTTGTTTTCTTTGCTACGCTGAAAAGCAGCAGTTGTGTGAAGACTTTATTTCTGAGTTTTCTGCACTACTTTATGTTTCAGCTATCATCGAGGTAAGTGATAAACAGAGCCCATGAAAAGGGAAAAAACAAAACAAAACAAAACCAAACCCACAACCCTTGGCAGGTAGAAGTGAGTGAAGGAACTGTTCTCAAATTATGTCAGAGCAGATTTTCAAAATGCCCAGAAGCCGTCAGCTTCCAGCATTGCAAATGCAACATCTGGTCACCTATTTCCAGGCCTAATTGGGAGTCACTTGGGGTACTGAGATCTGGATATAAAGATCTTTTTGAAGTTTGGTCTGTATTTCTGCTTAAAAACAGCTTGCAAAGTCAGCATTTGCATATTGTTGAGTATGTGGAATGCTACTCTCTTTCCAGTTCATCTTGCAGAGTCCTAGAGACAAATCCTATGTGAATTTTAAGACTGCGCTTTCTGCCAGTGTTTACGAGGCAAGAGGCTGTCACTGCAGTTTATACCGCATCTAATCAATGCTCAGGGAAGAATTAAAGTGGTTATAGTTTGCTATTAAAAAGACATGGGTGGCTGGATAACTTTGATCTTGGAGTCTGCTTAGCCCTGGCAAGGAATGTCATTAAAAACATCCTGCTTTGGAATTTCAAACTGTATTTTTTAAAAAGTGACTGCAATCTCCCTCTCCTTCTCCCTGCCTGATCAGAAAAGCAAGAACCAGCACTGTCAAGCACTGGAGATAAAAGAGCATGGTTTCGTAGCAAAGCTTGCAGCTACGGAAGCAAAAGTTTGTGGGCTAGCTTCATTTAAACAAGTTTCAAACCGCTTGTATACTGCAAATGCACAGCACCACAGTAGGCAATTCTAAATACAGATTGACCCTTCTTCCCTAAAAATACCGAAAAATGAACTGCTGCATCTTTTCCTACAGGCAGGTATGAGGGAACCGCTGGAGTAAACACAGCACATCAGAGTCTTACTGACTTCATTTGTGCAATGGCTTTTGGTTCAAAGCAGCAGGGTCTGGCCTTAGGAGAGCACTCATCAGTCAAGTCAGGGAATTATGCATGCAGTCAAGCCAAGGTGGGGCACAGGCAGACCAAAACAAGCATTTTCTGTCTGAGCTTCATAGCACTCTTGCATGTTGTCAAGCCTATTCAGCAAGAACTCCTCTGATCTGCCCATACCTGAGCAAAATCTGCCTTTTGATCACATAGACCTGACCCAGTTTTCCAGGTGGGCTCAATGAAGCATAGGAGATACTGGGGAGAGGGAGGGAGGGAAGGGACCAGAGAGGGAACAAGTGTTGCTCCTTGTGACATGCTTTATATTTGGCTCTTCGCATCCTTTCTACTGCCTTCAGCTTCTACAACCAGAATTCAGTTAAGCCTTGTGGAGCAATGGTTCTTATTAACTTTATAGATTAAGATTTCAAATGCCAAGCACAGGATATGAAAGTAATTGGTGCTTATAAAGGGACACATAGTCAAATACTTGTATTGGAGAATACACACTGCACTTTAAAGTTACATCAGTTCTTTTTGTGGAGGATAAGTTACATGGAAAAGGTGTACAAGATAAACCATTCTTTTTAATCCCCAACCCCTAAACTTGCAATTGCATTTTGATATTATACACAGACTCAAGGGGCATCCTGTTTTATATGTAATCTATAAATTGGTTGAGGTATGGGCAATTTCCTTTGGTCTCCTTGTACAGCAGTCAGCACAATAAAGTGCAGGTTCAGAGCTACAGCTCTTAAAAAGACCATGACAAAATAACAGACCATTGAATGTCTTGCCTGAGAGTGTGTTAACAAGTCCAGTCAGGAATCAGACCAAGCATGCAATTACAAAAAATTTGTCAGGGCAGCTAAAAGCGAGAGTGGGTTTCAGCCAGCACCTCTCAAATTGGACAACATGTGGACTCATCAGCACAGCAGCAGCCATCTGGCCACCCAGCGACTGGCCGACACTGCCACAGCCCAACAGTTTTTGACAGGCAACTCTGTGCGCATCCCACATCACCACATCTCCGCTCTGGCAGTAACAGATAACCCATCCCTGCATAAATAGCAGCTTGCAAATCTACAAAGTAATAAGCAGTCGTGAATATTTCCTTTGACTAATCCTGTGATATGATAGCAGCATTTGCTGATCTGAGTGTAACGTGGCAGTACAGATCTGCACCCATAAGCAGAACAGGAAGCTGACATGTCAAGAGTTACCCAGCAAACATCTGAATAGCTAAAGAGACACAGCTCACCACTGCATAGCTCATTGTTTGGAAACAAAAATCAGTCTTCTCTGTTTAGTCCATGCTATTTTCTAAGCTAAGTGATAATGACAAGTGAATTAAACATCAAAGTCATGAAGTAGCCACTAATAATGCTAAAAAAGGCCCAATTTCAGCAAGGTACTATAGCCAACTGCATCACTACTGGGTGTGCAGTTCCTGAAAGAAATATTAACAAATATTGTGGGCTTTTTTCAAAGATTTTTCTATCGTAGTGGTATGACCATGTTTCCACAGCATTTTATCACCTCAGTCTTTAGTAGGTTGCTAGTACTTCTACTTGTTCTGAGGGATTTAATACACAATTGCACCTTAGCCTCTAATACAGAGTTGTACCTATAAGCCAATACAGGCCGTTATATTCTTCTGATATGAGCTGGGACAGTGTCAAGACCTGGATACAGTTTTACCTTTCCACACATATGGAAACGAGGGACAGGTTTTTCCTGGGACTGAGAGTGCCTGAGTGGGAGAACCAGTAGCAGCATAAAAGAAGCTGACACAGCTCCAGAGGATCAGTCAAAGCAGCAAGCAACATTTAAAAGGCTTTTGAGAAAATAGCTGCAGTTTCAGCTACCACATCAAATGAACGGCCCCCTACACAGCCTTAAAACACATGAAATAAAATACTTTTCTTACAATGTGCCAGGAAAAGAACTGAAACAACTGTCAGAATGAGGGTGCATCTTCCTTAGCAATTTATTGTGTAATGTCAGTGCTTTTCTGACACAAAGCTCTTTGGTGTCTACTTTTGAAGTGCTTTAGATAGTGCTTTGCAGCTCCCCCAGCTGGACCTTCCCCAGAGAAACCCATGTGGAAGCTACGCACCAACAAACCTACCAGTCAGGCAAAGATCATGAATGCAATATCCCAAACCCGTTTGTAAAATCAGACTTTGAAATAAGATTACCAGTCTAGTCCTAGGTGACAAAAATGATCACTAGGGATGACAGGTCCTTGAACTGTACTGCTTCACTCTACAACACCCCTTGTTGTGCTACACTGCTATTGCAGATACACCCTGGGGAACATACAGGAATATATTTTACAGCAATTATTTGATGATGCAGAAATTACTCCTGATGGCTAGTCTCAGAGCTGTATCTCCAGTGCATCCCTCCAGCATTAGCCCAGCTATTCTGATCACCGGCATTAACATTTCTGTTAAGCCTTCTACTGTTTCACTTATGTTTCTGGGAAAGAGCTTCTAACTTTGTCAAGCTAGACAGTAAAGATTTGCATTCTAGGATGTTAAAAATGCAATGTAATTGTAGACATGGAGATCTACATTGTGCACCAGAGCCTTGTTCTTCCACCAAGTGACCCCAGCAATCTCTGCATTCTGGCACTGCTGCTCAGAAAAATGGATCTTAGGGACAAATATCTGAATCCAAGAGTTCTCAGGGTAGTCATGATTTTGCTTCAGATTAGGCCAGATGGAGTGACAAAATACATCTCTTCAGTCAGTCTCTTGTTTTTTATCCTCAGAATAAAGTCAGAAATTTTCGTTGGGTTTTGTTTTCACTTCCCCCCATCCCGCTCTAAAACCAAACCAGATTTCCAAAGATGAACTAAAATTTCATTTCCCCACCCACAATAGACTCTGCACATCATATCTCAATAGCTGCAGCTAGATTTTCAAAGAAAGTGGAATATATAGCATGTTAAACTTTTAAAGAAACAGCTCTTAAGTTTAGAACTTACATATTAATGGGTTTATTCTAAAAACAGATATTGAAGACAACAGCCAAATTGTACGTCCTTATTTTAGCAGAAGAAAGTCGATGAGACAAGAGGAACTAGATCCTTTGTAAAGAGAATGGAGAAAAAGCTGATTTGAGAAAGCTCTGGGGGTCCTGTTTTGTTGCTTACTGGAAGGGGGAGTTTGGGACACATAAATCCTTCCCTTTCATTGTGCTTCCAAGAAGAGTAGCTCGGCCCCTCCATTCATGCTACAGCTCATTCAGCTTTGGTCCTGTCTGAAAATTAACATATTTACACACAATTGTTGTTTCATCAAAGTCATCAGGTACCACTGTTAACTCTAAGTTTAGTCACATATCCAAAAAGGAAACAGGCCAAGTATTTATATACCTATGTCTCTGCAGCACCTGTGACTTAATTAAAGACTAGGCCCCCTTGCACTATCTGGTGCAAACACCAAAAAGCAGAGTGGGTTCTTGTCCGCAGGGGTTTGCAATCCAAATGTCAGAGAAGAGACAGCAGGTGGGAAATACAATGGGAATTATATGAGCACCACAGAGAGGTCTTTCTTAAGCCATGGAAATCACGTCTGCATAAATATTTTCTGAGCAGCATGTAGTTTCTGGTAACAAGATTAGATTGCTCCTTTCCAAGACACTGGGGGAAAGCAGCTCTTTCCTGCAGAAAAGCATTGTTCACCTTTACTGAGGGTAACCACCTAGAACTGTGATAATGGAAAGGTTGTATAGATACAGGTAATAATAAACTACTACAGAAATACATTGCTTCAGGGCTAGAAATGACCACCACCACTTATAAATTGGCAGGCTCCTGCCATCACATGAATCTTCCCTTCTCACCTCACACCCCATCATCCTGCCGTTCCCTCCAAGCTCCATCCTTATGGCAAAGTTAAGCAGGTAGTTAGCAAGGGAGATTTAAGTTCAGGATAGCTTGTTAAGTCAAGGCAGAAATTACAGTAGCTTGCACGACAGAATAAAGGAGCATTTTAGGGTTTGTTGATTCTTGCATTGTAAAAGGTATTGATCATGGGTTGTGGAACAGGAAATCATGCTTCAAGTGCAATGGGTGAAATATCAAGTGCAATTATCCTGGAGAAAATATAGGGGGTTGTGTATTAAAGCTATTTTCTTGTAGCAGCTTGCCTTTTAACTCTTCTGCAGCATCAATTGCTATGCTAGGAATACAGTGAACTTTGTTTCTCTGAGCCGTCAACTGGAGAATTTGCCTTTTTCCTTTTAACTCTTCTTCCCAATTCCTTTGTATGCTTGCCTGCTGAAAAAGTTGTTAAAGGTAAATTTACAGGGAGCCTGATCAAATCAGCCTTCCAAAGGATACATCTCACCTGGCAAATATTTTCTTATTACAATAGCATTAAGTAACCATTTCCACACAGGAAAGAAAGGCTCCCATTTCTAGCTGAGTTGTGGCAAACATACCCACATCTTATGCAGTTGACCTGCATATATAATGTCTGTGCACACCTAGCTGTTCTAAAAAAAGAAAATAGTCCAGGCAACACGCTACTGTGCATAAACTTTGTTTCCTGCTCACAGTGCAACACCCCAAAACATATGCTTTGGGAGCAGCAGTCACCAGGCACCTGTGAGCTGGTCCTCAGAGAGAAACATATTATTTCCTACATTATATAGACAGGAAAGTTAAGGTAAAAAGTGTATAAATGAGAAAGTGAAGAGCCAGCCTCAACTTCTAGCTATAGATTAGAGTAAGGCAAATAGAAATAAAACTCCTTAAGATTGCTTCCTGAACATTCATTATAATAAAGCCTCTTTTGAGAGGGAAATTATGCCAGCTTCTTTGAGCTATGACTGAGAATGTATAAGTGACATCATTGTGCATTTCTTTTATGGCCCTGATTCTTAAGATAATCCATCTGTTTTCAAAGATTTAGCAGTACTGTACAGTATTGGTAAGACTGTTCATAAATCTCTGAAGTAAATTGAAACACAAGCTTGCAAAGAACAATAAGTGATCAAACAGTCCCTTGACATTACGTGAAAGCACATATGTCCCTTTTACGAATATTTCTTACTTATCAAATCCACTTGCTTACCCTTACCTATCTCCTTTACTTTAAAACCTCAGCACTCTAACAGACATAAATCTTTTTCCCAACCTAGAATTATGAGTAGCTAAGCTTGTACCTACCCCACTTCTTTCTTTCTTTTGTTCTTTCTTCCCTCCTTCAGCTGTAGCCAAGCACAAAAGGCATTAGGTAGCAACACCTGAAACTTATAGCCTCCTGGTTCCCATAATACACTGGAACACAAGGCAAGGAAGCTATATAAGTCTCCTTTCTTAAGTGTTTTTCTATTTTTAGAGAGAAAGGTATATTTGAAGGAAGGGTATGTGTTATTTTGAGTTAAGACTACAGCAAGTTTTGTAGGATCTTTTAAAGTTCAACATTTCAGACAAGTGAGGTTTTACAGAAAATGCTGAAGGGAGTAAGTTAAGGGATGGTGGAAAGGAAAAGGACTAGAAGCTATTTAGTTCAGCTGTAAGATGTTAAGAGATGAACAGCTCAGAAAAGCTCAATCTTGATTTTAGGGTACCAAGTGATCTCATAAATACATATCAAATTATTTTGAAGATCTCATGGTTTAGGATAGAATCTACCTTACATACTAGTTACTACTAGAAAGGTGCTTTACCTAGCAGCAGGGTAATCTGTAGTCTTATCCTTAGAGACTACTGATGCTGCCTATTCTCCTTAGAGGTAGTAGTGTATTACTGCAGGAAAAGCGGTGATCTAGGTTTCTCACAGCTTCCTATAAAGAGTATTGATATTTGTAGTGAGGTTGCAGCTGTGATTGTTTAAGAATTGGTATTTTATGGCTTAGAAAAAAAGTCTCTGTTTAGGGAATTGAAATGTTCATCACTGATTATTTCTACTGGTTCTTCTTATTAGATTTGTTCTCTTCTTGCAGTTTCTTTTCACAAGAGGAGCCTCAGGGATCTTTGTCAGGAATATTGCTCCCTGTGGAGGGGTTAAGGACTGGTTCTCAAGCTTTAGCAAGTACATTTCTAGTACATGAGGCAAAAAAAGAGCCCTTTTACTCTTGCTGGTATCTGGTTGCATCTGGCAGAACTTTGGGAATCTTCATTCTGTTTTCTTTATTATTTAGCTTCAAGGGTGTGAAGTGATATGCTGAAAGAGAGAGACTGGGTAATACCCATTTTGTAAGTACATCGTCATACTCATTTCCTCTGTGCTTGAACCCAAGGGTTTCTGGGACTTATTTTGTATGTTTAGATTTGGCAGATGTCCATCCATATAATCAGAGTCTCCATTTTCATGACTTCTTCACAACCAAAATATCATGTAGCAGGGAAACATAATGAGACCAGTGACTGCAATCTCTGTCATACATATGCCACTTGGCAGTGCCAGATTGCTTATGACCAGATTATTTGGAGAAATAGGAGGGAAGACTGACAAACACAAATCCACAGCCTAACATAACTGAGGTAAGTGACTTTGTACAGACAGCAGAATAAACTACACTTGTATCTTGCTTAGCAATAATAGTCTAAGCATCGTCAGCAAGCACTCATTGGGGACAGGAATCCTCTGTAGTCTGTAGTGGATTAGCCTGGAGGAATATAAAATACTGTACCTGCCTCCCACACATGGTGTAAGGCTTAATAAATATTTGCAACATGGTTGAAGGTTCTGGCAGGAAAGGGGCTATTACAAATGTGAAGTGCTATTATCAATCTAATGTGCTAAAAATATTCATTTCTTTGCCTCTGATAAAGCATCTTGTTAATGAGCTATTTCACAAATGTATAAATTAATTCAGTGTAAAATGATTTATTGCCATGCTTGCAGTAAAGAAAATATACACGTTCCCAAAGAAACAAACTCTCACTCAAGGAGCAATCTTTGGCAATGTTCATAAGTTCTACTGTTACGTTAGCAATTCTTTTTTTCTTCTGCCAAAGCAACTTACCAAAAAAAAAAAAATCAGCCTGTATTTTTTTCAGAATACTTTATTTCTGTGTTTATTGACCGTTTGAGGTATGGTAACTTCAGTTGTCCTGCAGTTTTAATGCAATTAAAATTAATATGAAGGTCACACATGCAGGAACTTATCTTGAAAGTATGACATGCTGAGTTGATTCCACAAAATACAGGATATATTGGCCCTAT
The DNA here is from genome assembly GCF_026419915.1 of Harpia harpyja. Lineage (NCBI taxonomy): Eukaryota > Metazoa > Chordata > Aves > Accipitriformes > Accipitridae > Harpia > Harpia harpyja. The sequence goes on along the minus strand of NC_068949.1, from coordinate 33,894,063 downwards.
TTTTTTTAGCTTGTACATTTAATTCTGGAGCCAAACCCCTTTAACTGGAAATAAGTGTGTAAAATCTGAGCCTCAAAGGCCACATTGCCATCTCTGGAAACATATTGCAAACATATCATAGCTCTAGGCTTCAGAAGGCCTTACACAAGTGTTTGATAAGGTAAAGCTCTCCATTTAAGTTATTAATTGTAATTTGAAAGAAAATCTTGAAAATAGTTGATGCTGTAGATGGCTGCACATGCCTCAATCCACACCTAAAAGAAGTCAGCACTGGGAGGGACCTGGAAAAGGGGTGCTAGGTTAGTTCATAACAGATAAAAACATGTAGTTAGATTCAACAAACTAGTGGTGAAATTATGCTGCTATTTGTTAGTCATAGAATTTTGTCAGCTCATCAGTTACAGAATCTATTCAGAAAAGCAGACTGTTTCTCCTCATATATGTAACTTAGAGGCTTTGTATTTTCCACTACTTTTTGCCTACAGATATGGAAAGTTATGAAACCAGGTACCCATAAAACTATTGAAAGGCTGAGTTGGTAAGTAAAGTTCAGAGAGTAAAATCTAGTATCTTTAACTATTTTACATTAAGCTATTTGCAATAAATTTTGGCTCTGAAAGTATCAGAAAAATCATTGGATACTGCCTTTAAATCTTTTGATGGGACTGTTGTGGTAAAAAAAATCCGATGTAATTGAGGGTCATAAGCATGTTTGAAAATAAAAATTACCTAGATTTTTTTTGTTTGTTTGTAGCAGAGCAAAAAACTTGTAACACTCAAACTCCAGTCATTGCAGAACTCTGACATATATGCAAATACTTTCTTGGCTCTGGCTGCCATGTAGTTGCAAGGTTGATACTGAAGTGTGGAATCTCTGCAGAACTTAGGAGAAGGAAAATGTTGAAGATATAGTGATTGTAAAATGTAGGTAGTCCCCAGCTCTTCTGAGGAAGTTTCTTCTCTGATAGTCTCATCTAACATGAATGAGAAGCTCACCAATTTACAACATTAACTAGCTGATATTTTTTACTAGTGCTATATAAGAGTAAATGTCAGTTGTCACAGCTGGTATTTTTCCCAACACTTTTCTTCAATATTAGTGTCAATTTCATTGACCATTTACCCTGAATAACACATTGGAAATATTTGCATTGGTCTGAGTCTCAGCTCATGAAAATGGCAGCAGTTCCACTGATGTTAATAGAGATATGATGAGCAAAACTAGCTAGGGACCAAGTTTCTTAATGCTATGTCCCACTGCACTCCTGTATTTTGCTAAACCATGTTTAATGTCCTGTCACAGCCTATTGCAATAACTGTGAATATTGGCCAGTTTCAGAATACTGCAAATGTATTATTTATATCATCAAATGTCTTTTATAAAATACAAAGCAAATTGTACAGACAACCTCCATTATTTCCTTGTGGCTGGAAGGCAAATCTCTCACTTTCTTTTAAAGGAATATAACTTCCGTTGATTTATAGCTTTGCAGATCATTCCTTGTGTGATTGTTGAATTCACTGTCCAACAGGGACTAGAGAAGCTATGTGTTTTGGCAAGTGCTATTCATCTTCTATGCTTCAGTCCCCCCTGTTATGTTATTCTGATGTCTATGTACTACGGTAGCAATGATCACTGTAGCTGAACGGGAGGCTGAGATTAGCAGTCCTTCCTCACATGGCAAAACACTGTTTTTTCAGAGCCTCTGGGAATCTGTAAACCCCATGAACAAAATACTCAGCCCTCCTGCCTGAAATGTGAGATAACATCATTGCTACAAGACTCTGGGGATGGAGGTGGACTTTCAGTTAAGTTTCCCTGGCAGTTCCACAACCAGATAGTAGCTTTTTCTCCTTGCAAGCAGTTCATCTCTTTGGACTAAGCTACGGATATAAAATCTGACAGGAGCAGTGGTGGACACCCAAACAGCTTGTCAAGGCTATTTTGGGCAGCCTGAAGTACAGCAAGATGCACCTTTCACATTTAGCACATGGAAAATACCAAGAAGCAGTTGGCCCCTGTGGGGGTGGTAGTAGAAAAGGAAATGTGAAGACATGCCATCAGTAAACAAATGAGCTTTAGGGAACGACATTCTCCTTGAATGCACACTGAAATAAGGTTTGAGAAGTTTGGTGTACATAGTCAGTGGAATGCTTAAAGACCCTACAGACCTTGATATATACCTCTCAAAATTCTTCTTGCTGTAACTTTACATCTGAAAAAATGCTGAAAGCCACCCTTGTGGTGGGTAATCATTGCTTACAACACAAAGCACAAAAATCTAAATGCAAATCAGGGTGTTGGGGAATTGGGGGAGAAGCACAGCACAGAGGAAAATATTGAAATGTTTTTAAATCGGTTTCTGTGTCTTGGCTGGTTGTTCACCAAGTGCTTCGGATGCTACAGATGCTTTGACTGATACAATGATTCTTCAAAAAAGATTTGCTCCAAATGGTTGCCTTTCTAACGTAACCAAAGATAATATTGGAGTAGTTTAGATCCCAGGACATTTGAACTGAAACATGACTTGGAAAATATGGAGAGTGTGTTCTGAGATCTGGTATAAGAATGCGAGGAATAAAACAGTATATTTTCATGCTGGCATAACTTTGCCACTAATAGGTGGGTGTTACTAATCCTTTGAATGGCTTGTTAGTGCATGGTTCACTGAAATTAAAGAATAGCTTGTAAATATGCATCATTCTGCCTATTTGTTCAATAGTTAAACCACTGTCAATTCAGAAAAGTCTTTTTTTGTTAATTGTATGGCAGATAAATACTTGTATTTCACACTGGGGAGGAATTAGATGTCAACATCTTCCTACGATTAGAGTTATTTTAGAGAAAATGGTGGGAATAATGCTGGAATAGTAATATTTTAAATTTGAAATCCCATTGCTTTGCATTATGGTATGATCATGAAATATGATGTGAACAGTTTAACTCGTTTATGTGGGTTAATGCATTTACTTGCACTTCTCATCTGTGGCAACTTGAACCATAGACTTTGAACTTCAGAACTGGAAAAGAGTGGCACCAAAACTCATAGTTAGCCACCCACAAACAAAAGAGAATTGCTTCTTTAATAAAGCACATTTGCTTTCAGTGTTTCTGTTTTCAGTGGGAGACCATCACTCCTGTGCTTTTCCTGCTTACTGTAAAGCTTTTGTACCAGGAGGGCTTGTGAGCCTGAGCTGGCTTGCCTGGACATCATCACAGTACCTCTGTTTGACAAGAGAAAAAGTCAGTAAATCTCTTCAACATGTTTCTTTTGTTCTGGGGAGAGGTGTTGCTTCTATTTTCCACAGGAATATCTTTATGGCTTACAAAAAGAATGTGGATAAAATACCCACTTGAGGGGAGTTTCCATCTTGCAAGGGAAAGATTGTGTGTTCCCGTAGCCATCGCTTGATATAAGAACAAGGTGTCAGGGCTGTTCTTTTCTACATGCTGGATTACTAGGGATGTTGCAGACAAATGGAGGGTAGTCCAGAAGGGAACAGCAGAAAAATGATAAAAGACTTGGAAAATGGAAATTGCAAAGGTGATAAAGAGGATTGACCATCCAGCACTTAGAGAAGAGGAGACATAACTGTCTATACATACATAAAGGGATATTACAGAGAGAACAGGGACCAATTATTCTCTCAAGTCATCAAGGGCAGAACAAGACTAATGGGTTTAGGATGTTGCAGGGAAAATGTCAGTTTAACATTAGGATATACTTTGGGTAGAAGAACAATCAGGACAATGTATGATGCTCTCAAGGGGAGCTGGGTAGGATTTCCATCATTGAACTTGTTCAACTGTAAGGCTAGACATCAGTCTGAAGTAATGGATCTTATTGTGCCCTAAAGTCTACCAGAACTAAAAGGCCTTGGGCCTGCAAACCTTCATGTAAGAAGGTAATCCTCATAAAGCCAGAAGTCTTTGCTTGATTATGGCACCATACAGGCAGCTCTTATACTTTAAGGGGCGGTGAGGTGTGCTAGCCCCTTTTCCAAAGCAGCAAATTCACAGGTAGTAGTTATTTATACAAATTGCAAGACATGGTATAACTTGTGGCTTTTTCCCTATCAAAATCCAGAAATGTTTGTCTCTTGCTCATGAAAAAGCTGATTCAGTAAAGTATCTTCCATTTTCTATGTGCACTTTATGAATTGGTTTACGCGTTTAAACCCCACAGAAATCCAGCCTTCTGAAATTTATATTCAAATGCAATATCTACTTACTGGTTGTCTGAATTTAGTTCTCTATTGTGATTTTTTTCATTTAAATAGATATTTTAACCTAGGTATATGGTTGTTAAGCCAACTTCCAAAAATGTATCTCTCACAAGACTGTTTCCACAACAATAATTATGGGAAGAATTTCAAGAAGTGGGCAGAATAGACTATTTGTATGTAGTACCATTATAGAATCCATGCGATTGGTTTGTTCTCTGCACCAGTATTTCAGGAGAATTTTGGTCAAGGACAGTCATTTTGCTTTTATTAGTAATTGCTCAGGCTCAACAGAAACTCAAAAAAATGCTAATGAGTTTAATGAATCAAAACTTTCATTGCCTGCCTGCTGCTACTTGTGTCAAACTCCAGGGAAATTAAGGTGCTGACAGTGTTTGATGAACAGGATAAAATCACAATCCTCTCAAGAAACCAGACTTACAGCTGCAAATGGATCGAATGACATAGCTTGCTTTGCTTAAGGGAAAGAGTAGTGGCTAGCCACCATGATGAAAAGGCACCATAAAAATTGCCAAAAAGGATCGTCCTCAGTGTATTATATAGTTCTATGAAATACATGGGGTTGTTGCTCATAACTCTAACAGAATTATGGCAGACCTGGAAATTTTCCATTTTCCTAATTGGTATTGTGTGATCTACCCTCTGAACTGGTTGTGGTTTTTCATAAGAGATAAGAAAGCTGTGGATGTCTTTGAGCATCCTTGTCTTGAGGATAACAACCTCCTTAATTTGAAATTAGGTATTTCTTTCTGGAAATCATATAATTTCCTAGAGTGACACAGTCAGTTGGCCTCCTGGGTTTGTTTATTTACATCTCATTCTTCTTACTTGGATCCAGGGTGTGTTGCTAACTTTAAACTAGCTACCTATAGTAGTGTTTACTACTACAACAGCAACAAAAAAAATATGCTTATCTGTTGTTCTTTCTGTTGTAGCAGAGGGCAACTTTAGGCAGTAGTTTTACTAAAAATTCTTTTCTTCTTAGAATTCTAAGTAGCTCATTTGGTTTTCTGATCTAAACAGAGTAGCAGAGAGCGTATGCTTCTGTGATAATGATGAAAGGGCTAATGAGATACCAGGGAAATCTTCTGATAGTGTTATAAATAGATGAAAATATGCAAGTGTTAATATCCAAAGTCAGATGTTATTTCGTATATAGGCAGGTTGCCACTTCTAGGATTTTTGCACGGGTTTCTAGCTGTGATGCAAGAATTGGTGTTGTGGGTTTTCTTAAGGAAGTGCGCTACCATGTTGAATTTCTGTTCCTAAAGTCAGTCTCTAGAGCTTCAAATACCAATGTCTATGTTTCAACAAGGTATGTAAACGTGAGTTTGTCTTTTCTCTTCAAGTTCCCTCTTTGTCATAGAATAAAAGAATTTGCTGTCTCCATTCCACTATTTCATCTGCCAGTCTCTGACCTTTGTAAGCTAGCTGGAGTACAGATTGTTTCTTTCAACATGAATGCAACAACTTGTAGAATAAGAGGACAAAAAGTAAATGTGTCTGCCTTCCCACCGTGTGACAGTAGGTTCAAGTATGTTTTTTTCCAGTTCATTTAACATTCAGATGCAGTATTTTCTTGTATTCAGACATGACTTCTCAGCTTTATGCAGACTACAGGAACAAAATCTACCTACAAAATCTACTACCCAAATATTGCAGAGGACTGGGACTATATTGCATTTAAGAGACTAATCAGGCACATTAGTCTACAATGGCCATAAAGCTGTCACAAAAATACCAATACTAAAGACAAAAAATTACTTTTGTTTTCCTGTTAATCACCTCAGTGCTGTTCCTTTGGAAGTCCTCTAGCCAAACTTTCCTTTTACATGTAGGAAGAAATTACCACCCAGGACTTGTGAATAGGCTCAATATATTTCTTTCTGTATGTTCCTGGATAACCATACTAGATATGCTTATTCTCATGCCATTATTTACCATGGAAATAAATGGAACTGTGTGATCATAGGTTTTCTTTTTTTGTTGTTGTCGCTCAGATGTGTAAATATTCATCTAAACAACCTACATTCATGTTTCACCTATTTTCTCTGGCCAGACAGTTCACCAGTGTTTATATAACCTATGAAGGAGACACGGGGAACGTTTGCAGTGTGAGTGGAAGTTTTGTCAGACACAGCTATAGCCAGTAACTACTTCATGGTGGTTCTATGTCCTTCTGAAACAAGGCAATGAGAGCCAAGATTAATAACTTTAAGCACAGGTGAAAGCAGTCCATGGGAGATATCTGCAACAAGAACGCTGGGGTATATGAGCACTTATGTATTTTTGGAGTTTGTCAGAAATCCACTAGCCACCTCCAGGTATTTTTTCGCATAAGTATTTATTTTTCTTAGGTCTAAACAGAAATGAAATCTGCTCATGGGTGGCTCTTAAGTGTCCTGCTTCCGGTCTGTGTAAAATAATTTAAAAGTTGAAAAATTAACAGTCCCTATAAACATTATATTCTCTTTTTATCATCTATTCTTCAAAATAATTGCAGAATGAAGGCATAGCTTGTCCCAATCCCTTTTTCTTTGGAGGTGATTGGGATTGGGTGACAGTGGGAGAAGGAACTGGTTACTCATCCAAGAGCTACACTGAAAGATGTAGCATTCCAGGAACAGTTTTCCCTTTACACGCCCTTATTAACAATTTTGAGAAAATATAATAAAAACTGAGATGTCAGGAATAGTGCTAAGATAGAGTTAAAGCTGTCCCAAGGAAAAAAAACCAAACGTATCTAACACTAGTTTGAAGGTAAAGTGAGGTGATGAAGATTAAGTATAAGTCACCAGTAAGCAAAGAATATTTTCAAAGGTATTCCTGAGGAAAACCACAGAAACAGCTTTTCCTAAAAGCTTTATATCCAGTCATCTCAGCTGAAGATTTAAGATTTGGGGCATGGGTGAAAAACAGAACAGTACTCTAAAGACTTCTTACTGGTAAGTAAAACTCCAAAGGGGAAATATAGTTACTTGCTGATTCCATAAAACGTTTCTCCTTAACTTTCATGGAGGACTTCAGCTTTGCCTGTGGGTTAAACATTTCTTTCTGATTTGTTTGCCCATTACCTGTAGGATTTGGAGACAGGAACTTGCTGACTTTTGCTACTTCTCTGTTCAGGTCTTGGACAGGACAATGAACAAGAGCAACTTCTGAGTCTCTGTTGGAAATGCATCCAAAAAAACCATATGTGGGTAAAGCTTTTTCTTGGCTTATCAAAACTTCCTCACTGTGATTGAAGTAGCTCTTGAAAATGTAGTTCACTAAAATGTCTGAAACGTGAATGCTTTGGAATCCCGGCTCCTTGGCCTGATCTTCAAAAAGAGATGTGGATTATTTAACCAGAAAACAGGTATTTTGAGAAGAAGTTTGATTTTAAAAATAGCACCTGTGACATGAAGGGGGTGTGTTCAAAACAAAAAGAGGGGCAAACAGCTGCTCCCTTCACCAGGCATTCTCATGCAGGAAGAAAGCTTTTGGTAACATTGCTGGATGTCCTTTCAGCTGCTGAGTTTGTTCTACATGGAGAGGAGCAGGAAATGCTTGACCAATGCTTGACACAAACCTGACTAATTCCAGGAATATTTTCTCTGTACAAAAAGACAACGTAATCTAATTCTTTTCCTGGCAGTTATTAATGACCACGTACATATACATGGATAAAGTATTGATGAGATATGCTAATCTCAATAGAGATAAAGAATTTGCAGGCTGGATTCATTTATAAGTCTATCAGCAGTACACATTTGTCATTGATACACATCTAATAAACTATGTATGGAAGACATCTTGATAACTCACTTCCAATAAAGTTTTTGCAGTGCTGGCATAATGCTTTAACTCATTCCCATTGTACCTTTTATAATTTACAGCTGAGTGGGTCTAACCTGGGAAGCTCTCAGTAGTCAGCCTAAGTAATAAATAGAAGCTGGCTTTTTCTTTGGTATAAATACAACAGTGCAGACTTTGTAGCTATATTCTGCATAGACAGCATGTTCACAAATCAATGTGCGCCAAGTATATCCAATTCTTATTACGCATTGTATCCTGCTGTACAGTGTAAATAAAGTACTTAGCAAGCATGCTTCTCATAGGATACAAAACACAAACATGGTTAAAGATCTGATCTAAGTCTGAGCTAGTCATGTCAGGCATGTACTATCAAACGTCAGCTCTTCAGACTGCAGTGTCCAGAGATGTTTCCTATCCCTTCAGAAATACTTCCCTGACTTCTACAGTGAACTGTAGCATGTGTTACACAATGCATTATATTATCCACTTACAGTGTAGGTGCCTTTTTGTTAAAATCCCGTCATGGGATCCAGTTGCTGACAGTTGATTCTATCTGATTAAGTGTGTACTCCTTCTGCATAGCTTGTCTGTAAGCGTATAGTTCATGACTCACTTATGGATTTAATTTACTTTTGTCACAAGTGTTATTTTATAATGGTGAATTCTTGATCAGAAAAGTCAGGTCATGTTTAGAAGGCAAGGAAATCAGATTTTTTTCAGCTTAAAGAGTTTTCCTATTTTGTTTGTGCAATCTATATTTTGTGGTTCGCTGAAGGCCTGTCTTCTTCAGAATGGGCTACCTGTGGCCAAAATTGATGCATCAGTTTTCCTAAACATGTGGTTTGGAGTAAAGATTGTTCCAAGTGTAAAAGAATAGATCACTCCTGATTTAATCCAAAAAATGCTCAGGTTAACTCTGAATGAATCTAGACAGGCTCCCATAAACTTTACAGGTAGGCTGCCATGCCTAGGAGACATGTGCTTAGGAGAGCTTCCAAACTGTGGTGGAAGACAGTAAGAAGATTTCTGATACTATGGAACTTTGATCAGGTTCCTGGTCTTCAGATTTGACAAATATGCATTTGTTCTTGCAAACAGTCCTCAAAATAATTCTTGGAGGACCACCAGTTACTTTGAAAAGGTACATGTAGTCTTTATTAGAAAATGTCTTTGGCAAAAAAAAGCATTTTCACAACACACAGGAGTGTTTTTAGTCTTACCAATTAACAGAAAGACAAGTATTTCACTTTCTCATACTACTTAGCATGCAGGAGGGAGAAAAGAGGGAAGGGTGAGTGTTTGGATGATCTTATACTCATTTTACTTCTCAAAGGGTTTTAGTGTATCACTTCCATCTCTGATCAAGGGGGATTATCAGGATTTCTTTTCAGTGGATGTGCAGTTCTAAAACAATACTCTCAAGCATGTGAACACAGAAGAAAATTCATCTTCAAAGACCTAAAGAAGATGCAAGAGAAGGTGCATTTACATTTTAAATTTTTATTCTAAATCCAGTGCAGGGTACCTGAAGGAGTGAGGACTATTTAAAAACTCATATGAGGTTTTGGATCTGGAATCCTAGCATATTTCCTGTTGAGGGAGTGCATACATCACAAAATGCCATCATCACTTGCCACATTTATTATGCAGATCATTCTCTTGAAATATGGCAATAGATGACTTCTGCCTCTTGGGATGTTCAGGACTTAGACCATGTTGAATGATAATGGTTTGTGCAGAACCTTGCACTGCTACTCTTCTTACAGCATTGATTTGTGGATAAAGACAGGGCCTTTTTTTTTTTTCTATAAAAGCTGACAATCAACACTTCCAGAGCACTTAAATTAATACAGAAAAAAAAAAAGTGCAGATGAGTTTGCAGCACAGTTATACATCAAAGTTCTAACAATGCATTATGCATCTCTCTCCTCTTTTGAATCTTCTTTACATGCCTTCCCCCATACTCCTAAACAGAAATAGCTCCTTTCATCACGCTATTGGCATAAATAGCAGCAGGACCAATTTGGTGAAACTGTTACATTAATTTTCATATAAAGGTCATTTTACTTTGTGGAAAAGGAAAAGATCACTGCAAGTAGACTGCTCTGAATTCTGGATTCTCTACTGCAAGCCATTAATTTGTAGATCATATTCAAAATAAACATCATTCTACAATATCACCAGCGCTGTATGGGTAGTATGTTATTCATTTTTCTCAGCAGCCAATTTATTTTTTTAAACAACTGATTTGATATTAAATTTGTGCTGTGATCTCAAAGCCTTTCCAACAATTAAGTTACAGCCAGGCTTAATTATTAAATATTAGCCTCGCTGTAATGATTTGGATCTTTAAAAAAAGAAAAGAAATTATTGGCTTAATCAGATGGCAGTTCTGCAAAGAAAGATCTTAAAGCCTAGAGCTTTAAAAAAAACTAGAGCCTTTAAATCCTAGACAGGTATCTAGAGCATGCAGTGACACAGTGAGCACTTTGAACTCTGCTCCCAGAGTGCCGTTATTACTATTACTTGAAAGAGCCATCCATTGATCCATTACTGTACCTGTCCATACCTGCAGGAATAATTGGGTATATATGCAGAGATATTTGTCGACCTGAGTCTAAAAAACTTTCAGATGGAGACTCCACAGTCCCTCTGGGTGGCCTGTCCCTGAGCTGCAGCAGTCCTCTAGCCAAGAAATTTTTTGTAATGTTCAAGCTGAAAATCTCCAGCTGCATCAGCTGCTAGTAATAATTCCTGTAACTTGTCATGTTCTGATTCATAGGCAGCAAAACCTGAAGTGTATTACCGTGTCTTAAGCCAGGTGCAGAGTATGTTTAAAGAGATTTAATAAGTTATATGATTGTTGACTATGGTGTAACAACATTTAGAAGAAACATCCAACACTAAAACCCTGCATTTAGATTCCTCAGATGTACTGTGGATTTCCTGTGTAGCCTTGGGCAAGGCCCTTCACCTTTAAAGTGACTGATTTTCTATCAAAAAGGCACAAAGTGTTTACTGTAGCAGCCTCTATGTTTGGTGAGGAAAGATCACAAAATATCCAGACAGATAGTAGCACATCCTTCTTTAAATCTCAGCACATCAGTTTCAGTAGCTCACCATTAATAAGGACTCAGCAGCTGTCCTTGAATCGTTTTTCCCCTTTCCCTTCCTACACCTTTTTTTCTCCTCCCAATATATGTACTTACATTGTAAAGCAACAAGGGTATTGAAAGTAACAGTCAGTTCAAGATGAAATCCCTGGATGCTAGATCAGCAATTACCTTGTTTTCAGAAGTTCTACATTAGTTTGAAATGTTATCTGAGGTTCAGTGTCTTTCAGATTAAATTGACATTTTAAAAAAGGAGAAATATTCATTCTCTCCTAACCTTTGGAAATAACATTGGGTTCAGACAGCACTATCTGCCTCCCTGCTACTTGTTTCTTATCATTTTCTACAGTGCCCAGGCTATTATTTTTTTTAACCTCTGACATGTTTTGATGAGCTGGTCTAGGTGCCAAACACCAGAAGCACTTTGGTAAAAGAGCAGTAGTGACCCACAATACATTTGATCTTGTTTCTTGGCATTTCTGTCATCATTATTTGACTGCATGAAGATGGTAAAAAAAAAAAGCGAACTCTCAGCCCCTGTGAATATGAAGTCCTTCAAACAGAAATAGCCTGTACAGTACTGGAAGAGACCCTGAAAAGGACATTCATCCCAGGATCCTGCATAAATGCCAACCAATTATTTGCATGCTCCCTGCCTAGCTTCCCTGCAGTTTGGGGTTTTTTCCCCTCAAGTTATGGGGGGTGAAATTTTACCCCTCTTTCAACTTTTTTTTTTTAGTGTGATTTTTACACATTTAATTTCTTATCAGAAAAGCCTTTTACCAGTTCGTACAGGCTAATCACAATTCAGGTTTGGGGCTGCACCAGAAGTCTTGTTCTTTGGTGAAGAGCAGCTTGAGCCTCAATGCAGGCAAGATGAATGTTTGAGGGGAAATGTTTCACTTTGCACTGAGGATGTACAACCCACTCTGCGCTGAAGAGGGGAAAAAGCCTTCAAAAGATGGCAGATCCCCTACTTACATGTCCCCTAAATACCTTTGTTTCCCCACTACCTGGGAAACATCTTCCCATCCTTATCACTGAAGATCTGAGTTAAATTTGCTCCATAGTGAATGTCTTCCTCTGGAGTGAATGATAAAGTGATCCACTGTATCTAAAAATGCCTATGAAGACAATGACCAGTTAAGTAGAAAATTAGGTTCCTGATGTTATGACAACCTTTTCTTACAGCACTAGAACTACAGCACATTACCAAGTGCCATCTGCAGTCTCTTGTTCCCATTTTTGATGTCTAAGACTGAGTGATCAACCTTCAGTGATTTTTTTTTTATGAACCATTACAACCATGGCTGTCCTAGGGGAAAAGACAGTTCGGAAGTTCAATGATGAAGCTCACTAGGGATGTGGATAAACCTTACATGCAATTCAAAGGTGTCTATTGCCAGCCCTCTACTAATTCAGGTTTTTTTGCCAAAAGTATCCTAGCTCAGTTCAAGCATTGCGCCTGTAAATAGAGAGGGGCTAAAGTATCTTTAAAATCCATTAGGACTCTACAATCATCTTATGATCTAATTGTCTTCAAAATAATATCAGTGATGATTAATTTTAAAGCCATGGATATGGATTATAAATGTCTTGGAACAGGGAGTCCAAAAGCAGTAAGAACTGCAATGGGTCAGATGACCCGGTTTTTGACAGGGTACAATGTTGGCAACACTATTGGCTAAATGCTGAACTCATGATATCTTTTCCATCAAGCTGCTACTGTAAATTGTGAACTTGGTGTGCTCTTGCAACTTCTTCAGGAAGGATCTAATTTCTCTAATAACTGCATTTTGACCAGGTATTAACGTGCCATTTGGTGTTGAACATTGTTCCTGTGCTTGATGTTAGAACTGTTACTGCCCTGTAGAACCACGTAAATGTTAAACCTGAATGTGAGAAGAAAGGGATAAAAAGAATGAGCCTGAGAAACAGCAAAAATCTACCACATTCCTGTGGAATGAGGCAGTAGGCAAAATATTCTCTGTGCAGGCATGGTAGCAGCCTAACAAACTCTTATTACTTATCTCTCCATAACCTTGTCACCTGGAAAACATTTTGTGAATGCGGATACTCCCCACTTCGTACATTCTCTTTGGCTCAGCTCATTGAAATCAGAAAGTCCAGGTCACCATGTGGCGAAGGATGAAAGACTCAGGTTTTTCTTCTCCTTGGCATGCAATTTGTTACCTTGCTGCTGTGCAGCAAGTGACAACTCGATATAGAAATGATAGTTGCTTTCTTTTTTACCCTAATTAGTTTGCTTAATTTTTCACTTACCTTGGAATAAAACACACAAATATGAAGGAAAATTCCCCAGATAGATAGGTATGTGTATTAGAGTGGTTGCCTTGTAGTCATAGCTGACTGCTGGAAGTGCTGAACCTGAGCTAGTTGTCCCTGTGAACAGTGATAAATATAGGAGATCGGTCAGTGTAAAAAGGGAGTGGTTTTCACCATTTTGCTGTGACTGACTGAAAATATTTGACAGCTGGGAGCCAAACCAGGTTTGTTCTTAGTGGTTTACAAGTTTACAATGATGAAATAAATAACACTTTCTAGCTGTAGCTTTTCCCATATGTACTCATTGGAATAACACAGCTTTGTAATAGTGAAAACAACAGAAACAAAACCAGCACTGTAATTGGAGTTAAGCATATTTTATGACTTTTTTGGTCTTTAACATCTTGAGTCTTCTCAGGAAACTTTACCAGGCTAAATATTTACTTTCACAGACTCTTTTCTAATGAGATATTTTCATTCTTTACGCCATTTTCTATGGAAATGATTAAATTCATTAATCAGTGTTTGAAAACCTTTTTCAACATGCTTGCATTACTAATAGAGACATAGATATATTTAGTTAATGTCCTATTATTTTTTAAAATGATTGATCTATAAGCAAAGAATAGTTTAATTCACCGAGAAGTTCTTCCTAAGAAAGGCTGGGGAGTTTCAGGGAAGAACAGACTCAAATTGAGACACCCCTGTATGGAACATAATGGGACCAAAAGACTAACAGGGTATGAGCAAGAGAAAAATGGTCAAGGGAAGAAAAGAATCTTACATCATCTAATGTCAGTTACTGCACTGCACACTGACTTTTACCCAATTATTTTTATCTTCAGCTTAGCTTGCATAGATGCTCGTGGAATGACACATGGACTGGATTAGAGAGAATTTTAAGGGTCACTATCCATTACAATATGTTCATTTCTGTCTTCGAAATGGCCCACAAGGCGAAGTACATTAAGGCATCACTGAAGCTGTAGACTAACCTGTAGGAGGACACGCTGGTTAACTTTGGACATTAGCACTGGAGCCTGAAGACCCCATTCCAATTTCTGCTGTGTAACATGTAGGCAAATCACGTGGCCTCACAGCAGTTGCATATATTCCTGGTGTTGTCTGCACCAGGATCCCAGGCCTTGTCAATATTTTTTACACACTTTTTTTTTTTTTTTTTTGTAAATGCAGCCCAACCCCTGGAGGAGAAGGTTCTCCACACACTCAATACATTTATCTCAGTTCAAGCTCTTGTTCATGGCCCATGGCATTGCTGGGGCAGAGAGCTGAGGTTTCCTGGTCCAGCCCACACATCACCACAACCCTCTGCAAGGCCCTCACTCCTGTGCCCTAATAACGTGCAACGTAGCAAGATAGGCAGGTATGCATCTTCTCCCTCCTGTGCTGACCTTATGGAAAAGCATGCTTTTCTTTCTGCAAGTGATCCAGTGCTCCCAGGGATGGTATTAAATTTCTGGCAATCAAATCCTAGCTACCAACACTGAGCTGCAGTAGAACCCATTCTCATATCTCAGCTGCCAGGCGGGCTTGTTGACTGCCCCAGTGTGAGTCTCCTGTAAGAACACGACAATACCCAACTCGCCAGAAATATCTCCAGCTCCTGATCATACCCTGTCCATGCCATCATTGCCACAATGTGTTTTATACTCCCTGCTGAAAGCAAGGAGGGAGCTATAGAAAAAACATCAGCCGGTTTTGACAACGCAGCCTTTTGTGTCCATTTCTCTTTTAAAATAAGACCCTGGGACATCAGTGGAGTGAGTCCTTCTCTCTCTATTTCTTCAGGTGCTGCTGCACCTTTGAGACTGTCAAGGCTTTTTCATGAAGCTTATTGGGGTCTGAGATGCCCATCACAGTAGAAGGCCCCACCACCTGTGCAAAGCAGCAACTAGCCAACACTGACTCCCTGTCAGAGTGAGAAAGGGGCCCTGCTTACCATGAATGGTGGGGGAGGAGGCAGTGTGAGATATGGTGTTGGTGGTAGGAGGCCAAGGAACAGTTACAATTTTTAGTCTTAAAAAATATTGTCTGGGAACAGGTTGCCCAGAGAAGTTGTGGGTGCCTCATCCCTGGAAGCGTTCAAGGTCAGGTTGGATGGGGCTTTGAGCAACGTGATCTACTGAAAGATGTCCCTGCTCATGGCAAGGGCGGTTGGAACTAGATGATCCTGAAGGGTCCCTTCCAACCCAAACCATTCTATGTTTCTATATTTCAATGTCTTGGCTGGTTATTCAACTTAGTTTAGTTAAAATAGGCAACTTTTTTTTTTTTTAAACTATGTTTTGTCATATCAGTACTAATAACATAAGCAGCCTGACATCCTGTCTGAGTCATATTATTCATTTTATTATTTGACTTCCAGGAGAACTCAAACACCTCTGTGGTGCTGTGCAAGACATTCTCAACACTGGCAGAGATTTTTGTTTGGTTTTCCCTGAAAGATGTATGCCATTAAGAACTGCAAGTATTTGCTCAATATCCTACTTGTTTTGATGATTCTGAACTACTTTTGAGAGCTGCAAGAACAGCCATTAGTTTTCCTGGGTTTCGTCCCATTGCAATGGGTGAACTTTTCCATAAACATTTCTTTATAATAGCTCTTTTTTTATTCAGTTTCTCCTATTTGAAGAGTGAATCAAAACTAAGCTTCACTGTACTGGGGGGTTGGTGGTTTTTTTTTGGTTTTTTTTTTGTATATGTCTTTTTTTAATACACAAGCAATATCAGAGAGGGAATTTTTCTCAGAAAGTGCAGGCTCAGCCCAGAGCACAAAAGGTCTGTGACTTTAGACATGAGGCCTGGAAAAGGCTTTGTTGTGATATGGATAACTACTGTTTCTACTGCAAAGAGGAGCCAAGAAAAGAAAAGAGAAAGAGACAGCTGATGTTGAGCAGGATAGCTGGTAACAAATTGCATCATTCTGTTTCCCTAAGGTACCTTGTTTGACTTAAATGGAGCATACTTTGCTTTAAAACTGAAATAAATTTCAGTAGAAGTTTGAAAATCAAACTTCCTAAACACTGTCAGTAACTTTGTTAATCTATTAATTGGGCCCTGAATATAATCCCAAGAGGAAAAGTAGTTTGTGATTATTTTAATAGACTTCCATTCTACTCCAGCTCCAAACAGAACAGACATGTACACAGAAATGAATGGTATAAGATATTCTCAGTCTCGTATTGTTCCCATATTCATAATAACATTCCATTTCAGAGTGCATTAGGATGTGTCTAGCATTGCTTATGAGCTAATAATTTCTTAGCAATAATTCAAACCATGTCCTTCATTATCCAGAGGTGTTCTGACAACAATAAACTACTCATTTTTTAAAGCAAACCAAGTCAGGAGTGCTATAAACATTTTAAGGAACATATCCATCTACTGCTGCTGAGTGAAGCAGTCATGTGGAAGGAACCTAGCCAAGTGAATTAAGATGTCTCTGCCTTTGGAATTTGCTAGGACGGTGGTGAGATACAGTAATTACTGTGGCAATATTGTGCAAGAGATAGGAAAACGAGCGAAGTGTTAGAGGTGGTGTTTATTTTTTGATCCTGTCATAAATGTAATTGACTTTAATTATCATAATAAATGTTCTAGCTGCTTCAGATAATTACATGCAGCGCCTTCCATATAGTCTAAATTTATGAGGGTGTTTGGGTCAGCACATCAGCACAGCTTACAACTATACATGAAAAGTGGATTCTGCTGAGAGTGCTCTCTTAGAGGTGTTGCTTTCTGAAAATATTCTTCCTTTTTAAGTAAAGCATACCTTGAACTTGTTGCTATTGCACCAAAGGAAACAAAGGTGTTTCCTCTCTCTATATATCCTGTATAGGACTATGTGCTCTGCAGATCTAACTTAACTAGGCTCAGAGTACTCAATGGATGAGGACTTAGTGTATGTCTTTGTTGCTCCAAAGGCCACTGTGAATCTCACCAAAGTTTTTGTTTGGCCCGCTTTATGTGCAGGTAGCCAGCTGAAAAGGATCCAAACAGGACAGGCATGATCAGGACATACCATTCCTGAGACTTGAAAGCCAGGATTTCATAAATGTTGCTTTAACATCCATTTTACTAGCTGGCATGTATGACAGTTGCAGAGTTTTCACAGTTCTTTTAGAGCTACGTACAGTCTCTTCAAACAGGTGGTATTATTAAGACTACGCCAAAAGATCTCTGCACCCTCAGTTCCACTGACTTCAGTTTCCCCTACCATATTCTCTTTTGTACAATACAAACAGAGACACCTCTGTGGACCCCACCTGGAAAACTGCCACCTGCACCCAGCCCCACGGCATGGGAGGTGGCAGAACTGCACTGCAATGTGCTCTCCCCCTGCCCTCCCAGCACCTTGAGGGTCCCTGCACAGCTCAGGAACCATGGTCTTACAAGCCGTTCCTAGCCCTGATCCCCTTCAGAGCTGGGCTGGTGGTAGCCTGGTTCAGTGTAATCACAGTTGATTCCTAAACCATTTTCCAGGCTGCGCCCAGCAGCATATCCTCCTGCGCACCACTGGTACCTTCATTCCTGGGAATTAAGTCAGCTTGCCAAATGTCTCCTCTCCCCACCTACTCAGGTCTACTGGCTTGCCAGTCACTGATCTCTCCCCTTACCAGATGACACCGAAAATCAAATGCACACCTGAATCCCCAGGCAATATGTGTGTGCCATATGCAGATTCACTAACCCAACATTTCTCCATTATAAAATATTTGTAGGCAGGAAGGTGCTCAAGTATTACAAGCTTCCTTTTTTCTATTTTTTTGTTTGTTTATTTTTTGCTTTTCTTGTACTAAACTCTCCTCTGCAATTGTACTTTTCTTAGCATGATGCTAACTTGCTTTTTGGGTTCAGCTACAAGATGGGGATAAAACAATTATTTCCATGCAAAGGGGGTGCAAACTTGTGCAGAACTGTTTTCTTCTGCTGGGGGGGCACAGGACTCAGAATATTTGTTTGGGAAGGTTTGAGCTGGAAGAACTTCAGAAGCAGTCTAGCTCTAACCTTTGTATTTATTTAGTTTTGCATTTAGCTTCATACAGTCCAATATTTTTCTTCCATTGTACAATCAACCTAGCAGTTAAATGGTAGCTTCTTTGGTATTCCCCACACCTCCCCAGCAGAGATTGCCCTGGACAGTTTGATTTCCTGCTGAAATCGTTTTCTGTCTCATACTTGTGTGCAGCTGTCTGCTAGTTACACCCTCCAAGGGATCAGCTTTAATCCACCCAGATAAATCATTCCTTAAGTAGGCAAGTAGGCATGTTCGGGTTTGTTTTTTTTTCTTTTGCTAGATGTGTGAATTTTAATCACTTAATTTTGTTCTGTTGTGACAAAAATCCCTGTTACCTGCAAAGCTTGTAGTTTGACTAATATTTAGAAAGGTAGCTGAAGACATAGCAGAAGGCCTGCCATAGGAAATGCCTTCCACAATCCAATGTCTCATATCTTTTTTTTATTTCAGTGACACTTCCTATCATGGATTTCATAGAATTGTTAAAGTTAGAGTAATATTACAGTGGGGTGTAAATGCCTTGTTTTCTAACAAAAAATGTTCTTTGTTTATGTATAATAAACTCCAGTAACCATATTCTTTTCTCCATCCAGACCTCAACACGGTAGTCAAAGAGGACTTTTGCAAGTAGAGATTTGATTTAAGTACTCTGCACCACAAAGGACATAGAAATTGGATGCTCTCTATTTGCTATGCTGTCTTGTGACACAAGTAAAGTGTCACATATTGCAATAATAGCAATTGATGTACTCCAAAAAAACCCAAACTAGCTAAGAACAAGTAGAAAATTTATCTATTACTTAAAACAGTATAGAGGTGTCTGTAGCTCTCAGGATGTTAGATTACCATCTAATCAGAAATGTATGGCTAGATTTATTGAAGTACTGAACAATTTCATGAAATCATTGTGCTTTTTCAGTACCTTAGATCAAATAACCTGATACCAGCCTTCAGGATGTTACATCAGCATTAGCAGTCAGGAACGAGTCTTTCCTGCGACTGGAGATAAAAACCCCTTTTTGCTGTTTGCTACCCTGGCACATCCTACATAACGGGGTAGGATGATCTGATTGGGCTGTGTCAAATGGTTCAAATTCAGCAAATTAATATCAACTTCAAAAAAGTTAAAAAATAGTACAAACAATTGAAAGTAAAATCAAGTATCTGTTTATGATTTACATCTCCACAGATCCATGCAATAGCACACGATTTAAAATAACATATTTAGTTAATCTCTGAATTTACATTGTAGAAAATGTGCTTTTCTGAAATACCATCCATCATCTTTTGTTTCTTTTCAGAAAGAATTTAGAACAGTTTCAGCCCATGTCAATATATTTCTCATTAATATTTTCATTGAGGTTTTTTTGTATAAAAATGTGAATTACTTTGAAATTTATCTTTGTTTAGAAATCACCCTACATTTCTGAAAGCATCAGCCTTCCCTATTAAAATGAGAATGTGGTCACTGGAGTTTATTATACATAAATAAAGGATGTATTTGTTAAAAAGACCCAAGGTTTTTATTTTAGTTTTAAATTGGCACAAAATTGATTCATGTAGGTGGAGCAAGAGAGCAAACAGAATATTAATTGTTCAGAAAACTCTATACTAAATTTTAATTCTTTGTATTTGTGAGCGGTTCACATGGCATTATCATCATTGTAGTAGGAGATGGAGGTACATTTTCTAAACCTGAAAATGAAGTGTTCCTATACATACTCCAGTGCTCTAGCTTAAATGCCAAGTTTTCCCACCCCGGTGGGACTTGAATTTTGGAGATATTCAAATTTCAAAATAAAGCTGTTGGATGATTTTGTTTTGGGAAAGATCGACATCATTGAAAACAGATCTGGGAAAACAGGCTCCGGGAAAAAGAGCTAGGAAGCTTCTGCTCAACATCCAATCTGAAACATGTTGAGAGAAGAATAGCATATCCTATCACTTACCCCTTCATCCACATCTCTCTGGTGACCTTCCATTTTAACTGACTTGTGCTGCTTCCCAAAGCAGACTATAAAGCTATAAAGACAAGTCACTTTTTTGCTAAAATTGTGTTGTAGTCTGTAACAACCAAATCTGAGCTGATGGGAAGCCATAGGTTTTTTTCTGAAAGGTGAAAGAAAAAGGAACAAATCAGCTGGATGCGAAAGCTTCATGTACCATCTGCATTCATCAGGCAGCTGCAGAAAGCAACTAAGATGGAAATATATTTTTCAAAGTGTGGGGGAGATTCTTCCCCCCTTGTATAGGCTCCATTGGGGAGATACTGTCCTGTGTAAGTATTTGTAGCAAACCTGGGTGATCCCTTTGGAGAATGAATATACATTAGCTATAGTATATCTCTCAAGGTTGAACATATGTGAAATCAGATTCCCATTCCTCCTCCAGTACTAGGTGGGAATAGCAGCACTCAACTCCTCCATGCTCACAGCTATTTCCCTTATTTCTTACCTTGCAAGAGACCTGAGATTCTGCCCCTTCAGAAAAATCCACCTCCATTATTAATAACAATTCTTGGTTTGTGATTTGAGTAAAAGCACCATTCTTCAAGAGGCGCAGGCTTCATATTCATTCCGTGGTCTGAACGACATTACTACCTGAAGATGCACAAAAGTGGGAAAAACTTAACAAGAGAGCCAGAAAGTGACAAAAAACTAAGAGAAGAGAGGGATTTCACAGCCTTTTTAAAGTTTAACAAAAGTTTGGCTCTGGCTCTCCTCTCCTCCATGAGATTTTTGCATAACAAGCTTTAGGAACAGTCTCATTATCTCATGTGGCAGTCAGTACAAGCCATCTCTGCTGACACCTACCTGACCATTTGAATGGATCTGAATTAGTTAAAGTTTATCTCTGAGCAAGGTGATACCTTTGTAATGATGCCATGTGATCAGTGGCCTTAGCAAACGTAAGAAAACCAGGAATTTTCTTGGCACCTCACTGACTGTATTTTTAGGATTACAGTCTCTCTACCATTAAGATTGATAGGGTGATTAGCATAATTAAGTCAGTTGGCCCTGGAGCTTTCCTTTGCAAGCAGCAATTACTGATGTTTTTTTCATCCTTTCCTATGTCTTCTCAGAGACATCTATTTTGCGTCAAAGAGAAAGGCAATTTTTTACCCCAGAGCAATTTGGCTTTAGATCAAGCTTTCACAGCTTTGTCTCAGGACTCTCTATAGCATCACAGTAACCAGAGATGGAAAAGAACAAATACATAATCTGGTCCCAAGGCACAGCTAGAGACAATGCAGAATTGTTTTAGACAACAGACTTGTTTATAGTTCTTACCCAGGTTGGTTTTAATTGACCTTTTATTTAAAGAATCATCCCACAGTCCTCTGACATGCTGAAAACTGAGCTTGCACCTTCTTTCACATTTTTACCGCTATAGTTCTGTCACTTCTTAACAAAGATAAAGGAAGAAATATAATGTTGGTTTCAATATGGCATGCTGATTCTTATTGAAATAAGAACAGCAACACAGTTCCCCCTGAAATGAAGATTTTTTTTTTTTGCTGAGGTGCTCTCTTCAACAGATACTCATAGCGCATCCAAGCAAGATCCTTGCTTTGGTCCCCACTTCAAAATCTTGGTGCAGATTCACCTGGGAGAAATGGTATCTTAGATGTTACAGAAAGATCACAAACTTCTTAAGATCTTACAAGTGGTCTATAGGGGAGCAGGGAATTGGACCTATGTTTCCAATGACCCGAAAGGGCATGTTTGACTGTTGGACCACACTTTGCCCCTGAGATGATAACTATTGGAAAAGCAAAGTGTCTCAACGTGCAGATAAGACAGCAAAGTTTTTATCCTTTACAGTACAGGACAGACAAAGGAATTTCTTCAACCTTCTTACCTTGCTGTGTATTCCTAATAGGATAAAACAGTAACATCACTGAAGCTATTGGAGAAGTGAGGAGCAACATGTAGTTTACCAGGTGTTATTTAATGCCGAATCCCTTTAAGTCTATCCCATTTATAATACATATTGTTAGGAGCATGTCAGAGATTCAATTAGTATTTGTTACTAATGTTCCCATGTCATGATTGCTTAATCTTATTAGTGAAGTACAATCACTTATTAAAACCTTGCTCAGTCATTTGTCAGCTCTTTTTGAACAATTTATAAATGGAACCTAACTGTAAACTGACCCACTCTCATGTCTGATAATGCTGCTCCTCTGATTTCTAGATGGATGCCTCTACCTTGCAGACCAACAGCCTATGATTTTCTCACTAAAAATAGCCCCACTCCCATATTTTCTTTCTGCAGGGCTAGCCCTATATGACCACATTTCAGCAGTGGGGAGCTCTCAGGAACAGAACAGGGGAGAGAAGCCCACAGCTGTTCTGCGGGGCAAACACAAGGCACAGCTGGGCTCTTTGAGCTTTTCTTATCAAAGGGTGTTCTCAGATTAATGGGGACCAAGTTCACTGTTTATGTGGGCACAACTTGAAACTAATTCTTCCTATCTTTCTCTCTTCTTTTCCATGCAACAGAAATAAGATCACATTTTTATGAGGCTTGGTGTATCATTCTGCCTCCTCAAAATTGTCCTCTTGCTATTTGAGCCAAAAGGATCGGGAACTGATGTGCTCTTTCTCTTCGCAATTTCAGAGGCTGCCTGTGTCCAACTTTCCCCTCCTATGCCTTCATTTTCAGCACAGTTCTGAACCGATCAAAACTCTGAGTCTCTTTCTTACCTGAGCAGAGCTCATAGAAGAACCTATTTTCCCCTCAGCATGAGCAAGACCAGCGCACCATCAACAGCCATGATGATGGCCATTGACAAAGGTTTTGAAGATCATGAGCAGATATTGCTCTTCCTTTAGGATGTGGAAATTGTACCTGGCCATGATGAAAATACAGATCCTGTACATCCCAATGTAACCATCACATAAGGCTACTACTTGAGGATCTGAGCTCATACCACCCTTATATTGGTGCTGAGTGTAAGGTGCAAGTGTTAACATGGCACACAAGGGTAAAAGAATTATAGAAACAGAAAAGGTGTAAAGAGAGAAAAGATTAAAGTTGTCTATTAAGGGTGCTGCCAAAATAATATAGCATGAATAAAAAGTAGAAATGGATTAAAACCAGAAGTAAAGAAGGTTGAGGACATAAGGCTGGGATGTCACAGAAGCAGAGAGTGAAAAGCCTGTAGGGAGCTGCCAGTTTAGGGACACAAGCTCTCACGTATTCAGTCTTTTATAAAGCCTGTGTCCTGAAGGTGTTGGAAATCTCAACCCGTATTTTTGAAGGTGCATGTGTGTTAGCTATTTGTGGTATGTCTGCCACATAGTTTGGGACATACCCTAGTAGGTATAGAACACATTTAGATCAAGGTTTCTATTTAGTTTTTTTTCTCAGGGAAATTTGTATGCACGAAGCCAGTGTAGAGATGTAAACCAACACAAAGAGGAGACCCGCATATTTGTATTACATGTATATATATGTCTATATATACAGTGTATATATAAATACAAACACAAATATAAATGCAAATATGAATGTAAATGTATATATAAATATATGTATAAGTATGTATATATTTTTTTCTAGCCAAATTGCTAATCAAAACATAGCTTCTGTATTGAAGGTCTAGAATCATTTCCTTAATTATTTTGGATGTCAAGTACATTTAATTAAACTCATGCTTAGAGCCAGAAGTGCACATGGACCAGAACAGAGAGAGAGGGAATGGGAGAAGCTGCAAAATTACTTGGCTTCTCCAAGAAGCCATTACTCGGCTTAAGAGACCTGAGAGATGACAGGATTTAATCAAGTCCTAATTGTCTCGAATTTGAGGGTTATAAAGGATGGTGAAGGCCTCCATATAGATTGGAACAGTGAAGTCAAATGGTTTATCCATCTATCATTAAAAGAGAAGACACTGGAGTTGATTGCTAGGAATTATAGAAGTGCTGGCAGTCAATATTGCTTTCATTCCAAACTTATATTGATGGCTTGACTTCTGGGATGTTGGGGTCACTGCAATTGGTTTTTTTGGCTAAGCAAAAGCAAAATCATATAATAATCAGCATGTGGATGAAAAATGGAGCAAAAGATGGCCACAGTGAGAAAACAAAAAGAGAGAGAGAGTGCAGCAGATGGAATCCAGTAAGGAGACAGTGAGATGAAATAATAGAAAGATGAAATGCACCCCCAGCAAGCTAAATTTCCTCTGAAATGCCAGCATCTTTATGAGACTTCAGTGTACAAAAAAAGAAGCTGAGTTCAAGCAGGGAGCTGTCAGCAAAGGTTTTTCTTAAAACACAAGACTTTTTAAAGCTAGAGTAAGAATCAGATTAACGTTCTGCTTGTTGCTACGTAAGAAATATCAACAGTTTCTATGGCAGAATATGGGACAGAGGGGTGCATGAAGGTTTTTTTCCCTATTGAATGAATTTCTGACTGAGAAAAGCAGGTGTTCTGGGCTGTCTTAACCCTTCTTGATTTTGATGATTGCTCACTGACTATAACATTTCTAAATCTAATACATAACATACAACCTATAATTCTCTCTTTCCCTCCCTCCTTTTAAAATAGAAATAAACATTAAAGGGAAACATGACATTTCTTGCCCTAACTGCACACTGCACGTCCACGTACCTCCGTGGGAAGCAGAGGTCATGACAAATCCTGCCCATGCCATCAACTCGGAGATGTCCACTGGACCACTCCATGAGTGGCCAAGGCTCTCAGACAGTGTCTGCTGCTTCTCCTCCTTAATTTTTTTCCCCTGCCTGGAACAAGCTTGTATGCCTAGAATATATGCTAGTAATTGCCCCTAAAAGTGAGCTCTTCTACCTGGTTTAAAAAAATGCATCTACCTAGTTTTTTAATACAAACTAGTTAAGAAGCAGTTTTCAAACTGAATGTTGCCCAAAATCCACAGGTGCTGCCAGTTCACTGACAGGAATGAAGAAGGGTGAGTTTATTCTACCTAAATGTCCAGATTATGAAATAGCTGAAACTGTCTCCAGCTGTCTTTTGTGGCATACTTCACTTGTAAATTCTCCATGTTGACAGTTTGCATGTATACTGCCCCTAGCACCAAGGATTCCTCTTGGTTGTTTAATACAAATCCTCTGGAAGCTGATCTGATAAGAAATAAAGGGGGTAACAGTGTTTTCTGAATCCCAAAACTGGGTTGTGATGGTTGCAAGTGCCCAGATAGTGTGGCCTTATTAGCGGATAAAAATTGTGGAGGAGGATTTTGTTCTTTTCTCCTCTTTGGATGAATGTTGGTGGATTTTTAGAATTATGGGGAGTGAATTTAAGCGTGAAGGGGTGGAACCAGGTTGAGTATCTCAGCCAGACTTATCAGCCTGGGAGTCCTAGAGCATCTGGAAATGCAAAAGTTGGAGCATCTGGAAATGCAAAAGTTGAAGCATCTGGAAAGGCAAAGTTGAAGCCTTTTAAACA
This sequence comes from Harpia harpyja, assembly GCF_026419915.1. Classification (NCBI taxonomy): domain Eukaryota; kingdom Metazoa; phylum Chordata; class Aves; order Accipitriformes; family Accipitridae; genus Harpia; species Harpia harpyja. Next base: position 33,868,149 of record NC_068949.1, on the reverse strand, counting down.
CCAACCATGGTATCCCATTAAGAAATACGGGGAAAATTCTCTAGCTAACCTGGACCCCTACTTCATATAACTGTTTCATGCACAGGGCAAAGAGTTTGTATTCCCACACTGTTCTTGTGTAGCATAAATCTAATATTTGTGTAATGAGTGCCCTGACTGCTTTAAGCTAAACACTTGAGGTGATGAGACCTCAGAAAGCTGAAAGGAGCGTTAGCTAGAGACTTAGATTTGGCACCTTTCATAGCAGAGTTTCAAATCATAAACTCCATTTTGCATGTAGGGCAGTGAAGTCCCCATAGAGGCTAAAAGACTTTCTTAGGATATTTGTGCTAGATTTAGCAATTAGAATATAGAGGGAGGTGCGGGGGGGGGACGACGACAACACGGACGGACTTTTTCTTAACAAGTGTTAAATGACTGCCTTTCCCATCTTCCTCTCTAAAACACAGCCATTTGCCTTAATGCTTATTTAACTGATGCTGTTACAGAATAGCAATAGCAGTCTCACTGAAGCCCAACAAATCTCTAACCCATCTGTTTGCACAGAATAAATCCTGTGCTCCAACCGGCAGGACTGAGAGAGCAGTGCAGTGCTGTCTGCAGCAGCATCACAAATGTGAAGCGTTAAATGAGCTCTCTAGCCCAGGGCTGACCTAGAGCAGAGAGAACTGGAAATGCTAAGATTGATCAGCAGATGGTTAGTTAGCAACTTTAAAATAATTTATGTTTACATTTTCCCCTTTCCCAGTGAATATTCCCTTTCATAAGTGGTCTTAGCTCCTTTCTTTGTTAGAGTGTGTGCCTGTGATTTTAGGCAAAGTGACTTGACTCTGTGTTCAAACTCTCCGAACCAAAGGCACCTCCAGCTTAGTATCCTGTTTCCTTCAATGGTCAAAAGTGGAATCTGAAGGAAGGATTAGTGTGGTCAAGTTTAGTTATTGTGACATAACATTTTACTTTCATGTTATCCTCAGCTGAGCATCAGCAAATGCTTGCACTTATTATAGTACAGTTCAATTCTTAAAAGTATAAGCAACCTCCACGAAACTACTGCATTTTATGAAACCCTAGGGGTAAGTTAAGGTATCTGCAGTCAGGTGATGGGTGGTAACTTGCTGTGCTGTCATAAAATGAACGTCAGGGCTGCAGCTAGATACCACTCTAAATACTGACGCTCAAGACTGGAGCTGGAATACAATATTATGGAATAAAAATCTTCCCCCAATCCATTCACTTTTTATTACAGCAGCTGCAATAGCACAGCTGGGACCAGAATAGCAGCCAGATGATGATGAAAAATGTTTTACTGGAAGAGTCCCATTACCTGCAGTTGTCAGGAAGGGGTGACTGCATTCATGGATCCTCTCCTACCACAGAAAGGCTTTCTTAATCTACTACCCTACGGAGTGACAAACCATCTAAAAGTTACATCCTGGTTTAGGGGAGACCCTGAGTTCAGGATGGTTCAGCTCCAAAATTTTGCTTTGGTACAAGACAGAGACACATTATTCAGAAGTAATTTTCATTTCAGGACCTGACCATCATGAAGCTTTGAAATTATTAGATATCCTGGCTCTGTTTTCTATCCTCAGTTTTATTATATTGCTAGTTACTGCATTGGTAGCTGTTTTTTTCATTTCTATGCACAATAAAATCCTCACAGGTCAACAGAAACCCCCTTGCTCATGCCAAATATTCTTCTGCATGATAAACTTTGGACAGAGATTGCAGTCTGAATGAAAACTTATAGGGAGCTGATTGTAAGCTTGTGCGCCAACAGATTTCTGAACCGGGGAGTCAAATACAGACCTCCCACTGCCTTTATTTCTGCCTAGTGCCTTTCAGAATATGCTGCAGTTTCTTTAAATATGTTTGCCAACACACATTCATCTAGAAAACTTGGCTTGCTGAAGCAACTTGTAACAATTCATAACAATTAAATGGCCATGGGGTGAGTGAAAAAGATCAAGCTGCCTTTAAACTACATTGATAGAGATGAGAAATGATATTGTCAAGCAGGGATGTCCTTTCGTGTTTTCAGGAATTGTCTGCTACAGTGTTTGTTGCTGCAGACCTGTTGGGCCAAATTCTGATTTTGTTTTTGAATGACAAAGGAAGAAAGTCAGCATGAGAGAGATCGGAAGCTAGTGATGTGCACAGTTTATTTGGAAGTATTAATTCCTTTATTTCCTCCACTGTAGGTAGCAAGTTATTTTAGCCTGCAACTTTTTAATGGGCTTTAGGAAACTGGGCACTGAAACCAAATTGAACATCAGGGGAGCTAGGTTTCTAAATCCCTTGTAGTCTGTCTGGGCCAGAGCCAGCAGAATCGCTGCTTTGGATTAAGCAAAAGCAGCATACTAGCTGAGGCAAAAGAGGGCTCTACATGGGCCATCCCAATACTGAAATATGTAGTTTAAGGGCAGTTCAAATATCCCCTCTGCTGAATCAGGGCCTGAAGTAGGATTCCTCTTAAACAGTTGTGTATTTTAAAACCACAAAGGACTACTATAGCTACTATATGTAAAACAGGGATTTCAATTTTATTAGGGAAATTCTTTGTTGATTCTAGTTCTTATGCTTGTAGCATTTTCTAGGCACTTAGTTTTGATTTAAAGGCTCCTAGCACTGGAAAAGCTGCTATATTTCCTCCGTCAGTTGATCTACTGGTTAACCAGCCTCACTGTAAAAACCAGTAATTTAGTCCTAGCCTAAACTTCTGTTAGCTGGATCTACCAGCTGGATCTCATCGTGCTTTTTGCAATACATGATTCTCATCTAGTTCCTTCAGTTACTAGAAACCTTCCTCCATGTGTGTGTGAAAGGGTATATATCAAATCACAGTTATGCTGCTCGGAAGGTTAACGGCTTAGCTGCAGCCAGGCCAACGCTGTATGAGGTGAGTGACAACTCAGACCTCCTATTATAAACACTAACCCTACCAAAACCTGATTCCATTTTGTTTAGCAAGGAAACAAAATACCCCGTACAGTCTACTGTCCAGTGCACCTCTAGGAGGATCAGACTAGAACCCAACTTTTGCGAAATTATTTTTGCTGCACTTTGCACTTTCATAGCAAAAACCAAAGCAAATGTATAAAGAATTATTGGTATTATGATGGCTGTCCTCAAGAAATCATTCTTTTTAGGATTTGTCCTCACAGTGCGTGTTGGACTGTGTGTGCAAAGCTCCCCTTCCTAACTGATGCACTTAAAGCTCTATGGTACTAAAGGAGATCTTTTCTAGTTAATGCAGAAATGTTCTGCTGGCTTTAGATTTTACCTGAGCATTTAGAGTGGGGCGGGCACTTATTTCAAAGTTTCATTCAGATAAAAGGAAAAAAAGGTCACTTGGCCAGGATTTTCATTTTCTGGACAGTGCAGTAGTAGAGAAGCAGATGTCTTAATACCCACAGGTCGCAGAAACAGGGACACCTTCATTGCGCTGATGCTGTACCAAGTTTCCTAGGTGGCATTTTTCAAGTGCTAGTCCAGCGGAAGAGTAGAATTTTTTTGTTTGTTACATACAGTTATAAGTGCAATGGATGTACTTGCTTTCACACCTAAGCTCTTTCCTGAAGAACTGCTCTGAGAAAAAAAGAAACAACTACCAAGAAAGCCATTACTGTAATGTATTAAATGTACTTTTCTGAGTCAATTGCTGAAGTTGTAGAGATTCCTGTGCCTCTACCAGCAAAAGGTCTGTAAGTTAGCTAAATCTGGCAAATCAAGCATTAAGAGAGCTCACTTGTTTCAAGGAATCAAAGCTTCTGACAAGGACATAAGATGCAGTGTTCAGTTCTGGCAAATATCTGGGGCATTCCCCTCATTGTTCAGTCTTGACAGATATATGAGGTATTCTGCTCCAACTTTGCAAAAAAAAAAAAAATTAAAAAAACAGTATGGGCTCTTACCAGTTTCTGAAATTATGTTTTATTTAAGCAAATGTTTTTCATTCCTGGCTCGGACACCTCTTAGCTTTCACAGGAGCTTCACAGCTCTGGACAGGAGACTGCTGTGCTGGCCTTTCCATGAATTTTCTGGCTTAATGCATGGAGATGTGAAAGTCTCACTGGAATTGCCAGACAAGACTTCAGTCCTGGGAAGTTTTAAGGGATATTCTTAAACACCAACCTGAGTTGATTTCAGTGAAAATATTCAGGCTTATTCAACTTAAATTTGAATGTGTAAAACTGTGTCATTAAGTTCAGGAAAGCAAATTTCAGAGCTGTTACACTTTTAATATTTTAATATACATACCTTTAGTCTGACCTTGAAATAAAGGTGGCCCTCCTCTGGCAGATGGATCCATGCACCTACAGAGCTCTGTAAAAGTTCAGCTACTGACTTGAATTACACAGCTTTCCTCTACATTCAAAAGAAGATGCCAAAATTCAGATTCATCCTTCAAGCCAAATTCCTGCCTGAGCTGGCAAACTGAATGTGTAGGTCTAGATCTGTACTTCATGACCCCATCGTCTATATCTATTTCCTAATTTAAAACAAGAACTTTACCATGTCACAATCTACATTGATAGAAAAAGATGAGTGGTTTTGTAGTTAATTACCTGTCAACTCTTTTAAAAGGGAAACAGAGGATCCATGTTTAAAATATGTTAAATGATTCAGTCACCTCTGTTAATTGGGTGTCTCAACTGGAAATTCTTTCACCCTATGGTGCAGATTCCCTTTTAAACCAAGCCACCTGCACAATTCATTTTGTTGACAAGAGGAAAGGGCTCATCTCTCATGATGACTTGCTGCTGTGGTAGCCATTTTCAGCAGGACACTCCCATTTTTCTTGAGACATTTCTCTTCTATCTTTAGCAGCACAGCCAAGGCCCAGGACCATTTACCTTGTCGAGCTGCTTGTCTCCTTGGTAGGAGAACATCAATAATCCACCAACCCTGGAATTATTTATCTCCAAACTTGCTGAGCCCTTGGTTACTAAATGGAGAGTTATGAAAAATGTCTACCTACTGACACCATGTAATTCGCCATGCAGTTCATGCCAGACACTTTCCATAAGAGGGAGAGGCTGCTTCTTGAGAATATACCAAAGCAGTGATAGAAGAGGAAACACTGGGACATAGTGCAACACACTGTAATTATCAGGACTGCTGTAGATATTCCCATTAGAATATATTCCCTGCTGCAGAATGACACAAGCCTATGTAGGAAAAAAAACCCATTGTGTTTTTCCGTATCATGATAATGGAGTATTATTAGGGGACTGAACTTGTGACTTTTAAGATAAGACACGCACGCTTACATGAGTTGAGGTAGTATACAAGTGTTCATAAGCTGTTCCTGTTTATGGCTGTCCATAGCTCATTTTTAAGTCACTAGAAAGGGAAAGAGGGGTAGAGTATGTTGGTGTGGATCACACATGTGTTTGCCTCATCTACCTATCCTTTCTCTTCACTCCCAGTCTCCACACTGTGACTGAATCCATCCTCTCCTTTGCCTCTGGACCATCTTTGATACATTCTCTGGACTTGAAACCATTCCCTAGGCTCACTCAGACCCTTTCCCTCCCTGTAGCCCAGTCTCTGATGTGGTGCATTTGCTTTTCAGTTCTGCAAGAGATTCAGGTTGAAATTTACTCAGGATGGTTCAGGGTTAGTGGCTGCAGTTCCAGCTGGTGTCCCACCCCCTTCATGGTCCTGGAACTAGAAGAACTTTTTGACTTGATGCACATCAGGATTAGATTAGTCCAGGGTAGGTTCAGAGTACTGAAGTCAACCTGGTCTCTGTGGGAATCCTTTAATATTGCTCTGACAAGGAAAGAATATTTAACTGTCAAAACAGATAGTTAGCTAGATGGGTAAATAAAATGCTGGGGGATCTGCATTGCAAAATGAGTTGTCAAGACTTTTAGAAAGACAAAGCTGATTGGGGGAAATAAAGAAAACAAGAAGGGACTGGTTTAAAGGGTGATGGCAGATCTCTGCAAAGGATGGGGGAACAATGTTACAGGCCTAGCCTCTCATCCAGCAGACTGACTTTCTTACTGTTTCACTTCTTCCCTGAATTCCTTCCATTGCATGGACATGCTCAGTGCCTGCATGCACGTACCTATCCGACCTGGATAAGACAGCTCTGGAAACCAGCAAAATGGCTGCAAAGAAGATGCTGCATTCCAGCCTTACTGCTGTGGCTACAGGCAATCAGCATTCAGGGGAGCCACGTCCACTTCTGCCAGACCTGACCCTGCTTAATTTACACAGCTACGAAGATCTAATGAGACATTTCAGAAAGTCACTAATACTATGGGGTATTCATGTTGTCACAAGGCATTTTGATTTGCTAACTTGATATAGGAGTGCAGATTAGCATCCTGCGCATCCCATTAACATCTGAATGGGATAAGAGAGCCGGGTTCAGGTGGCCACCAGGGGCTTCCTGTCCTGGCCCTGACTCTGCTGTCCTAGGTAATCACTACAGACAGGCTTGAAACCCAAGAGCATGTTTTGAATTCTCTAATAAACTACTTTGGGGTTGAATCAATGGTTTAAAAGAAATCCGAGTTAAAAAAAAAGCCAACAGGGAAACTGGGTAAATGTTGAGTTTCAGTGCTTAGCCTGTGATGGTTTCTCTTCTCCACCAAGGACTTTCTGTCTATTTTTCTTCCGTTTTTTGCATTCACAGCTGATATCTCCAACACACGTCCCGTCCCATCCTGTCTCCCCGTACGCAGGCTCCCACGGATAACACAAGCATCACCACATTTTTTCTCTGAGCCTAAGTCAGATTGTTGTGTTCTTGTGAGAAAACAACTCTGAGAGAAATTATTAAAGCTAGGAAAGGAGAGGGAGAAAATGGCTTCAGTAACGCAAGCATGTGTTGGGAGAGTAGAGGCAATTCAGGATTAGATGCAGCTAAGAAGCTCATTCTGATCCCAGCCCCTTTCCTCAACAAGCTACCCCTTCGGGAGCATTCTCATTCCATCAAATACCCAGAAATTTGACACCTGAAACTCAATTATCAGGCCACATAATATGTGTTATTAGGAAATAGTCATGAATGTAAATGGAACTGTCCTGGTTTCATCTGGGATAGAGTTAACTGTCTTCCTAGTAGCTGGTACGGTGCTATGTTTTGAGTTCAGTATGCGAAGAATGTTGATAACACTGATGTTTTCAGTTGCTGCTAGGTAGTGTTTGGACTAAAGTCAAGGATTTTTCAGCTTCTCATGCCCAGCCAGTGAGAAAGCTGGAGGGGCACAAGAAGTTGTCACAGGACACAGCCAGGGCACCTGACCCAAAGTGGCCAACGGGGTATTCCATACCATGTGATGTCATATCTAGTATATAAACTGGGGGGAGTGGGGATGGGGAATCGCCGCTCGGGGACTAACTGGGTGTCGGTCGGCGGGTGGTGAGCAATTGCACTGCGCATCATTTGTACATTCCAATCCTTTCATTATTGCTGTTGTCATTTTATTAGTGTTATCATTATCATTATTAGTTTCTTCTTTTCTGTTCTATTAAACCGTTCTTATCTCAACCCACAAGTTTTACTTCTTTTCCCGATTTTCTCCCCCATCCCACTGGGTGGGGGGGGGAGTGAGTGAGTGGCTGCGAGGTGCTTAGTTGCTGGCTGGGGTTAAACCACGACAGTCCTATATAACCTTAATGTACAGTCATGTGATGGCTATACTGTTATGTGGGGGATGTCACGACAACCAAGCCAAGCACCCAGGTGCCAAAGATCTCATGGCAGAGGACTTCAGAGACAGCTGAGTCTGGGGAAGGTACCCTCTAACAGCATATTCAGCCAGCAATAACACGGTATCAAGGTCTCTTTCCCAGAAACCCTCCAAAAGTGTTGGGCAGCTGGCAGTTGAAATCCCAGAAGAGAGAAAAATTAGCATCAGAGCTGGGCAAAGGTGTGACGGGAGAAAGAAAAACAAGAAGCCCCATTCGATGCTGTGGTTCTCAGGACAGGTCTGATGTGTGGAGGAAGAGCCTGATCTTAACAAAACATCACTTTGCAAACTTCCCTTCTTGAAGTGCGATGTGCTGACTTCTTGCATGGTGCACTTTGTGGTCTCACTTTCTTCCCTTGAGACTCACTGGGAATGAGGCAACCTTCAGATCTGATGCCAAGACAGACAGATATATGTTACAACTGCTTCATTACAGCTGCTAAGCATAACGAGATGGAGCTCACACTCTCATGCTAGTTACAGCTGCCATTGTCACACAATAAACTTTGCAACTCATGTATGTGTGTTATGAACACACATAAGTGTATGGTGTGTGATATAAATGACAGAAAACTACTGAATTTTGGGTTGGGTGGGTTTTTTTTCCTAGTATAGAGAAGTGTTAGGAGAGAGGGAGTTATAGCCACAAAATGAACATTCTGAGTATATATTTTTTTATTTCACTGAAAAAAGGTTGAACTATTTGCCTTCCTTCCCCATCCTTCACCAAATTTGAGCAGCCAAAGAAACACAGCATATAGTAGATCTATTGTAGAGAGCAAATCTTTACATAAATACACAAATTTAAGTTTTTGAACAGAACAAAAATATGTTTCTCATTTTGGAATGACCTGTTCCGTTCCAGAACATGCACTGACATAGGACAGTCATATTCTTGTGTCTGGACAGAAGGAAAAACACCCAAAACAAACAAACAAAAAAACCAAACTGGTATTCTGAAAGAAAAAATAGAAATTCTTAATTTTGTGTGAAAATACAGGAAAAAAATCTAGGGAATTATGCTGTCTTGGGTTCCTGACTTTTAACTTTGTTATGAAACCAAGACCTCATGTTCTTTTTTTGAAAATGGCCGTTACTTCTCTAATGAGCAGGACCTCTACTTTACCATTCTTCTGAGCAAGGTAGTATGACCTGTGGGGGACCACAGATTTTAGCTAAAGCCTGTTCTCCTACCACACACACACGGGGAATACACAGTGGTATTTCTTTTAATCTAGTGGGTGCTTCCTATGGTCTGCTATGTCAAGGTATTTCCCTGACCAAGGTCTGATTAGATTATTTAAATGGGAAAGTGAGAAATTACATGTCACCAAGGTTCCTGTCATCTTAGTTATGCTCTGGACTGACTGTCACTCTGCTGGCTCATTCAGAGAGAGCAATCTGGAAGTTAAGATTTAAAGAAATGCATTGTGCAGTTTCTGGCTTAATTAAGCCATTAAGATTTTTTTAGGGGTTTAAGCACAAGCAATTTGAATGCATAATTCAGCATGCATGCTGGCTAGCCTTGCACTTCTCTTGTTCTGAGGTGAAACAGATTGTGAAGGGGGAGACAGCTGTGAGAACATCCTGTAGAGTCAAACCGAGCCAGTCCCTAATTTACATTGTGGCCTCAGAGATGAATTAATTAAACTTTCCTAGCTTGAAGTTGGCAATAAGCTCCGAGACCCATGCCGGGCATACACATCCTGTTTGGTGTGGAGCTGGCACTGTGGAGCAGGAGGTATTGATCTGACAGTCAGGGAGATTATCTGCAGTCTCCTGAAAATGAAGGGAACTGGGGGAGTATTGGCTGTTATTAACTGCTCTGTTGGGAGGTGCTGAAGTGACCTTTGTGCCTTTGGGATTGTAGTATATCAGCTGCTTTCATAGCACTGGTAAAACAAGTGATGAAGTTGTGGCTTTCTCCATCCTTAAAGTACAGGTCACAGTGAATAATGGGCAAAATTGGGTGAGAGGCAGAAGCTATATCCCTTTACCTGACTAAGGACAAAACAGGAAAAATCTGTTCATGTGTGCACACTCGCCTGCATGTGTGTGTGTATGGAACGAATGAACAATATATAAGTGGGTGTAAAAATCTGCTATGTTTTCTTTCCTACCAAAATACAAAAGCACACAATTATACTTCATTTGGTATAAAAGTTTTCCATTTTCATGATAATTAAAATTTCATTTCTGACAATGTGAAGAGGAGCAAAGCAAGTAAAAATCTAGCTTTCCTTTTACAATCTGTGTGTGTTGCTTAGAAGCAATAGGGAGTTTGCTTAATGTAGCCTTTTCTTGTCTGTCACATGAAGTGTTTGGTCTGGAAAGGTAACATAAAAGATAAAGCAAAAAGCACACACTTCATCAGTAGTAAGGAAAGCAAAACTGATATCTTCTCTTTAGAAGTTAACACTTATTCATTATGAAATTTTAAAATTCCCTCCACATTTTTTTTCTCACCTGTTTTCTGTGCCAGTCCAAAAACTAAAAGACATCTACTGAAATATCATATAGCTCCTATGTTGGGTAGAATACAAAGAAACTGGATGTAATTCTATTATGTGGGAAGACTGTAGTTGATACATTGGTGACATCTTAAATCATGAGTGACTTCCACTAAGAACAGGCTTATGCTATCTATCTTCTGATTTTTTTTCTTTTACCTCCTAATTCCTCCTTGAAGTTCCAGCCAAACTAGAAAACCAATGTTTCAGATTTGAACTAAGAAAAAAAAAAATCAACTAACGACACAGTATTTGTTTGTTTTCAATTACTCTACACTTCTGAGTTTCAAATCAGCAGAGGCACTTAGGTTTCCAGTGCCCTTCCCATTACTAGGATCAGACAACCTTGCAGTGAAAATGCAGACTGGGCAGCAATTGATTTCTGCTAATGGTCACCGTTCTAATGAACACTCTCTGATTTTATTCTACCTATTTATGTCAAATTGAATCACCACTCCTCCTAATACCCTTGGAAATAGGTGTTTCTCCATGTTCCTCTTCTGTGAATAAATAAATGCAGTCTCTGAAAAAACTGCTGCTATAGCACATGCATGATGCAACTGTGTGCCATCTATGCAGTCTTGGGGATTTCTGCTACATATGCATAGTTCTGTCCAAGTTTCCCCTTATTTTTAAACATACAGCATAAAACTGCTCGACTTTCTCCCAAATGTTTGTTCCCTGGCAACCGCTGAGTTTTCATCAACAGTTTTAATGCAGAAGATTAGCTAAAACCAATGAGCTCAGTGATGGATAACAGAAGCAACTGGTTGTTCTGGCAAGTCCATCCAAGCAGCTTTATTAGCAACTGTTGAGATTGCTGACTCCAATTTTTCTACAACAAAAGACCTTTTGAACAGAGCTGCGTGGGTGGGTGGTGTTGTGACAGGGGAAGTATTAAAAGAGAAGGGACTCTGGTATCAGAGGCACTGAGTGCTGGCTGCTGGACTTCTAAGACCTTTATGAAGGTGCTGTGGGAGGATCATGCGTCTGGTTGCAACTAGCTCATGGGATTATCTAGCTGTTTGGGGGATCACTGAGCTTTTCAAGCACAATGTTATTGCTTGTCAGAGAGCAGGGAGCAAAGCAACATGAGATGAAAAGAATATTTCCTCCTGATAGTCCTTTTCAGAAGCTGTGAATATTTATATACAATCAGTAATCACAAGAGCGGACCTCTCTTCTTAGGATGATGGTTTGAGTCATCTGAAACTTGGAAACAAGCGGATGGGTGATCCTTCTGGTTAAACTGCTTAGCATTTTAGCTCTAAGCACAGTTCTGCAAAGCTTTTGAGTCTAAGTCTGCATCTGATACAATCATTTCCATCAAAATATGTCACTTAAGCAGTATAGTAGGTAAGAAAAAGTGTTCTGCTCTTGTAAGACAAGATGAGCATTCAGCAGATCTGGCTTCAGTATTCCACATAGTTCTTGCATCTGCAAAATACACCAAATATTTTTTTCTCATTGTTTTTCCTGCATATTCAGACAGTAAACTTTCCGGGAAAGACACTGACTCTTTTTCTACATGTTTGTCAACAAAGAGTTCTGAGGTTTAGATTGGACTTAGAGATGGTGCTGCACTGCAAATGACTTTAAAAATTGTTCTGTATTTCTTCTAATTCCAGCCAGTTAAAAGACAACGTTGTTGGATGAAGACTTGGCCATCTGTATCACTAGATTAGTCTGCTGCTGAACACCTACCTGGGAACATAAGAGACAACCCACTCGGAAGCTTTCCTTTATGCAGCCCATGACAGCCTTTCTCACACACCATACTGAGTAAATGTGTATTGCATTGATAGTGCCAGGATTTCACCCCTGCTGCTTAGCCTACTAAGCCAGTTATGCATGGAAGTAGCAGTTATTTGTTAAGATAATATCTTTTTTCTTTAACAAGAAAATTATCCCATTGATGAAGTCTGAGTATGAAATACCACCTGTTAAACAGAACAGATTAGGCATGGAAGGCTATTCATAATCGTCAAGGCTGCCAATGTTTGTTTATGCATAAAGAAACTGTAGCCTTTGTGGCTTTTACGTTTCTGTACCCATTAAATTTTATTTTTTTAATAATCAAGTTACAGCTGTTCCAAACAACTCTCCCTCATGGGTACTCTGAGGTTGTTTGCCTGTATTCCCATTTACTGTACATAAATACTTGCTCTGAATGATCTGTCATGAAAACGTGATTCTTATTTTGAGCTACATGACTTGATGGGTTCCCTTACATGCAAATGTAGCAGGTTAATGAGGCTGGGTTTTAAGGGGGAGGAGTGCTGGAACCTTGGATAGGATCAAGTGGCCAACAGACTGATTCAGGCTACTGTGGTTAACTCAGCATTTAAAAAAAAAGCTTTACTAAGCAAAGGCATGCACTCTGCGATATTATGCACTTACTTTATTAGACACTTACTTGGGCAAATGCAAGGTGATTGTTTTACAAAATCAGAATAATATTAAAGACTAATAATGGAATGTAATAAATTATGCAAAAGAGCTTTTTTTTTGGCTAACACTTGCACTCATGTTGAAAAGGAGCTTAGTCTTATTCTTTATTATGAAGAAAAACATGTCTATTAGTGTAAGGCTCAAAGCTGTTGGTTTTTTTTGTCTGGTTTTCCTTTTAGGTAAATCTCAGCATCCTGTTCTGAATACATAATAATTAGTGTTTTTTATCAAAGGCCACATAATACTGTTTACATTCTCATTTGATCAACTAGCATTTCTTTATTTTGAGAAATAGACCTTTCCTCAGGAAAGAACCTTCTCTGATAAGTAATCAAAACCACATCCTAGCTGGCTTCCTGTTGCCATTTTATTGCTATAACCCACATCCATCCACCTTTAATTTTGTTCAGTGTCCAAAGAGAATTTTGGCACAAACTTGATCCAAAGCCTGCAGAAGGTGCTGCTGGTACAGCGAGGTCAGTATTATGGATCATCCATCACCACCCAGATTCTAATTTTCAACTATACTAAATGGCTCTAAAGCCATCCAGATTGTGATTTTTCTCTGGAAGGTGAATATTTTAAAATGATCAAGCCAGCTTCCTGCCCAAACATTCAACAAGGCTTCCAGAAGCATAAAGCTGACCAGTGGATTCCAGGCTAAGAGAGTAGGGGTGATCTACTAATTGAGCCAATCTTGAGATCATGTAGAAGCCTGTAAAATTTCCAGTAAAGAAAATACAGCAAATATTCCTTTCTTCGACTTAGGCAGGCTTCTGTAATACACTGAGGCCCATTTGCAATAATAGGAATGGTCAGAGCTTGCCAAACTCTTGTAGCCTAATTAGGCTGAAATTCAAATGAGAGAAGTCCAGCTGCTAAAAGGAAAACTGTAAAGCTGAAGAGTTAGAAACAGTCACAGGTAAGTTAGAGATCCCTGTACATACTGCTGAAAGCAAATCTGTCTGGCTGGCAAACCTTAAAGAGAATTGCTCAGTGATTGTTCATCCTACTGGAAGATTTTACCCCAGGCTGTAACGCTTCCAAAATCTGCAGCAACACAAGTGTCTGTCTCACAAATAGAGAGGCCTGGGGCAAGTGTGTCTTATACGCTTCATAGGACAGAAAGTTTGAAGTTTACCCAGACTTCTATTCTCTTTTGGTCAGCTTCATTTAATTTTTTCATGTTTGCAAGTTTTCTTTCCATCCTTTGTTCTTCATTGTCACCCTGAAAATAGATTGGGTGTTTATGCTCTAACAAACTCAAAGTGATTCAGAGCTACAGGGAAAAATCTTCCCATCAGCCATGAAATCTGCCTGCCTGTTGTCTGCCTAGTGTGTTTTACCCAACTTCTCCAAATTTAATGTCTGTTCATATATACATATGTCTGTGTACATATATATACACACACACACATATATATTAGGTACACATAATAAACTATATCTGTTTTTTCTATTTTTTACTACTTAAAATTCATGACACTTTAATATACTCAAACACTTTTCACTTTCATATCCTGAGAAATGAGTTTAGAAAATTTACTTTGCATTAGGCCATTAGTTACATTACATATCTGCACACCTTCGTTCTTATTCTTTTTCTAATCCTGGCATGCTCTCATACGGAGATTATTTATAGCCACATTTATTTTAATCATCCACCTTTGGAGGAGTTAATATTGGCAACCTCAGTTTTCAACAATCATGTTGTAAGTCCCTAAAGTACAAATATCTTAAAAATCAGTAGTTTTAGATAGGTTTTGTGTTTTTTCTTCATCTGACTTTTAATGCTCAAAAGGCATTGTGATAGGAGAGGAATAATGGCAGAAAACTAACTTGGCTCTCAAAGTGCTGTTCTGGTTAGAAGAAAGTTTGTTGGAGATTTTGAGCAGACTGTATAGTGCCTCCGTAAAGAAGTGATTTACAAGGCACAAGGCTTTTAGAAATAAGAGTAACCTCTGTCATGATCATTTAGGAGGAAAGCATGGAGCTTGGGAAAACTGCGAGAAAGTTTACTAAGAGCATAAAGGAAGTAAATCTTTGCCAAAGTTTCGCATGTGTCCATTAATTTAGCAGTTTTATTATGTGGCTGATGGAAACCTTTCACTGTGTTAAATAGCAATAAATAATGAATGATTATCTGATTTTCGGCATGACATCAACAAATCTTGTTGTCAAGTCCTGCAGAAATGCAGCACAGATTTACTGTTTCTGCATAGAACTGCTTGCTAGAGAAATTTGTGTTGGCTTTTTTGTCTGTTTGGTCGGGGTTTTTGTTTTGGTTTTTTTTTTTTACTGCAGTTACTGCTCCAAAATACTATTAAAACCTGGCAAGTGGTTATGAACTCAGTAGGTTGATTAGCAACTTAGGAATTAGGCGCTCAGGCACTGTGTCTTCAGCCAGTTGTGTCCCAGACCAAGCTGCACCAGCTGATTCTTCCCATTCTCACTCTACACATAAGTCAGTTTATGAAAAAATTGGTATATATTGAGATGTAAATGTAAAGAGAATCTGGTCTGGTCTTATATCTGTGTACTGCAGCTGAATAGAAAAGATTGATAGCTGATAACAGAACTAACTTTCATGAACTGATTCACGTTATTGCTATAATTTGACCAAGACCAGAAGAGTTGTCTTGGCTTCCGCTATGTCCTTTGCTACGGGTGTCAGAAGCTAATTTTAGTTTTTCCATGTAACTACAGGCACCCTGCACAATTGCTGTTATCACATCTTAGCTTTGACTTCTCAGTTCTAGACACAACTCAATAGCAGTCAGATCAGCTTTCAAGGAGCACCCTTGTGTCCCTCCAGATGCATTGCTGCCCACCACATCACTTAAAACTGTCTTTTCTGCCTTACAGTTTTATTGGCTGTTTGTTAATTGCTTCTCTTTCCACATTGTCTCTGAGCATAAAATATTGACTACGCAGTTGCTTTTTTTCAAGTAATGTAATTATGTAATACATAATGCTTTTTTTGTATTGCAACTTAAACCTTTTAAAACTTATTCCAATGTGCAGCAGGCACCTTTTTTTTCCTTCTAGAGGTAGAAGTTTGACTGCCCTTGCAGCCTGCAGTGTTAGAATACTCTATCTCTCAGCTCTCAAGACAGCATTTCTCTTGGACTGGTAACTTCTCACCATGCTTGGTTTACACATGCCTTCCTGGGTAAAGAATTTTGTTTTGATTAGGCTAAATCTACAAGCCAGCAAGAAGTAACACTGCTCTTGCTAACTCGCTCGGAATTACTTCAAAATTTGGTTTGCATCTCTTGAAGCTATTGACAGAGCAAATTCAGGTCCCAGATTCAGAGCAACCTTGACTTTTGGGGAAAGCTTTTTTTTTTTTTTTTTAAGCAGGACAGAATCCATCCACTCGCACTTCCAGTTTCACCCCTGAGAGTTTCTCAGGAATGAGAAACACTGTATTTTCTGTCACCTTGTCATGCTCCAAAATCATGAATGGATCAACACTTTCGCCAAGAAGCATAACACTGCCACTATTGTATTCACCATATAGATAAACCATAGTGTTCTAAAGAGACAATTTTCCTAGGAAAAAAATATCAAGTCTTTTATTTTTTTAGTTATAAAGTTTCTCTGGTAAGCATGCATATATAACATTTGTTTCAGTGATGTGGCACAGCATGGACTTTTGTAAAGGGTGATAGTGGTAAAGCAGGGACGTGGGTCACCATCCTGTCTCACTTTCTGGTGTGAAGCTGATTGTGAAGGTAGAAAATCAATATACAATAAAGGTAGTGCATGTTGAAACTAAATTGAAATGATTGATTTTTTTCCCAGGATCATTGGATTCTCCCCCCAGATCTTTGTTTCTCGTTGTGGAGAAATATTTACTCTTCACTTAAAGTTCATTGTGTAGTTCATTTGTTTCTGTGGGTTTTTTTAGAAAGAGAGTGCGACATAAGTAAGTAAGTTACATAGGTAAGTTTGCAGGAAACAAATGCTGGAAATCACTGTATTTCAGAAGCATTCCCAGAAGTCCCTGTAAACACAGGGTACTTAAAGGGATGGATATCCTCTTAGTCCATGAACATATTTAGCTGTTGTAAATCTCCCTTCTGCCCCCTGCAAAGTAAATAATGCAGTGCATTAGTGCAGTGTCATTTGCCATCAGAAGACTTTGGGTATCATTCTGACTCAAGGCAGAGTTGGCCTGGGGCTTGTTATGAGCTTAACTGCAGAATGAGAAAAGCACTCTATTCATGTTATAGCACCTTGCCTCGCTCAGATACTTCTCACCTGCTACAAATATATGCACCAAGAATAAGTTTCTTAATAAATCATGTTCTGTAGTCATACTCCAGGTTAGACTGCAGGAAAATCACTGCCTCTGCTAAAGGATAATTCAAAGAAAACTCTTGCTGATCTTTCGGAGACTAACATCTAACTTCTCCCCATGTTTCAGCAATCTAATGATTGGCAATTGAAAACATCCTGTTACACGTACAAAGTAATCAAGTCCTTTCTGCCATCTTGCATTTAACGTATGCTTATGTATCAGCTGTTGTATATAAATGATTTGAATTGCCTACATGTTGCTACTTAAAGAAAATGGGACCTTCAGTGAATCTGAGTAGTGTTAGTAGAAATAGACTATTGATATCAACTCTGCACAGATTTTCACCCCTCAAAGAAAAACTGGTTCTTCAGGAGTAACAGAGCAAACAATGGCTGGCCACGAAAAATCCCTCAGCAGATATCTGCCATGCTTGGTTCAGTCCTATATTCAGTGACCTTTGCTATGAGGCTCCTATAAATTCCCCACGTTCATGTTTCACTTTCTAATTAATTTCACCATCTGGAAGTTTTTCCTTCTATTCATTACATGTAGTCCTTTCTTAATGCTTTCCCATTACTGATAATCGCATTTCTGAGGCTAACCAGCTCCAACCTCAATTTTTTGAGAACCTGTGGAGTGTGATCACCAAGCAAAGCAATGGCTGCACTCAGGAACAGAAGTGCTCACATCCTGCAGGCTGTCCTCATACTGATTTCCCTTGTGTTTTTCCCACTGGATTTCATAAACTCTTTTTTCTTTTTCATCTACTTAGTTTCTCATTCTGCCTCTTTTTACACAATCCCAGGCTGAAAAGATCTTTCTCTCCCATTGACCTCAAAGTGATTGTTTTCTTAATTTAGTATCCTATAAACTGCCTTAACTCTGACCTCTACCTTTATTGAGCAAGTTATGAAGTTTTTACAGTTAAATACAATAATAATTCTCTGTGCTTAATTTTTCATGTGTAGGTCACAGTACTATTATAACCTAAAATTCAAATAACCACCCCTTCAATAGTCTGTGACACTTCTATTTAAATCTATACATGACCTTTGTATATTACTAATTTAAGATTTATGCTTGACAAATTTTCCAATGCATTATTTATTGAGTGTTTACCCTACAGCAATAGACATAAAAGTCTGAAATGTCAAATTGTGAAACAGCCATTTAACATTTTTTAGGGCCTTTCCACACACACACACACCCCGCCCTGCCCCAGCAATAGCTTTTTTCCCTAGATTGAAAACTTCCAAGGAACACTTCTTTTTTTTCCCTCAGTGCTGTCTCTGCATATTCTCTATGGTTTTTCCTCTGTTTTCAGTAGCAAGATGAAAGATGACAGAAGAAATGGAAGAATCATGGGAGAAAAATGCATACCATATCTCTCTTCCTTCTCGTTACCACCATAAAAAAATAATAAAAATTATACTTTCATAGGGAAATAATCAGGAGAATATCTGAATGAATTAACAGCTACTACATTTCCCAGTTTCCATACTGGAACATCTTGTAAAATTGCAAGCACTCTTTGTGAAAAAAAGTTACTGTTTTTCAACCTGCTCTGTTAGTAGTGTTTCAAGAAAACATGAATGTTTATGGATGAAAATATGGAGGCAACTAGAGTTACAAAGTTATAATTTATCACAGCTTTCTGACCATGGCAAAGATTAGTATTTAAATTTTAAGATATTTTCTGCTCTTTTTTAATGGGTTTTTCTAACAACAAACAAGATGTCTTCATCTGTTTGATCACAGAATGAATGGAAATGAGATCGGAGGGAAACTATCACAACAGCAGTGCTATATTTCAGGTCAGTCCCTGTTCAGCTCTGATGAATGTCTGTGTCTGCAGCACAGGGCAGGTTCACCCCATGGTCTGCTCCAGCCCTTATAATCTCCTCGCAGTTCAGGTACAGCTAACAAGGCTGTCAAGACCAGTGTGAGAGTAGGTGCTTTTAAAATCAGAAGTCAAACATTTTCCATTTCTGAACCAGGAAAAAAATATGTGTAGGAAAAACTGTAAGAGGAATATCCTGTTACAAATACTTATGAGTGCCCTGAGACTCAACTGGACACAAACCATTACTAGGAAAATGGTGTTAGTTGTTACCCATGTGACCTAATGACAACTTTAAACATTTGAGTTATCGATGTAAATCCTTACTTTCCTCTGCTGTGTACTTGCAAATAGTACATGCCTTTCCTCAGAGCACTGGCGTAGGAAACAAAAACTTCTGCTCCTAGCTGTGCTGCCAGCTGGCTGTGTTTCTGCAGGTAAAGGTGATAACTGTCCATTTGCCCCCGTGGTACAAAAGCTGTTTCTTTGGATTCAAAATGTATTACACTACTACAGCTTTGTGAATTATCAGATACCCACTGGAGACTGTTAGTAGATGGAGGGTCCTTTTTCTTCCTGTCACAGATGTCAATTACAACATACTACCTCAGTGGCTTCACACTGGCATACATGTGATAGCTCATTGAGCTGTGCTCCTCCAGTAATGCATCTTACATTCTTACAGCGTACGCATTTCACTTTGAGAAGTTCAAACATCTTTAGAGCCACTGGTTTATAGCTGAGCAATCATCTTCTCAAGTTGGAGTACCCTGCAGTGGGGGCCATTCCTGCTTCTGCCCTCTATCTGACCAGTATCAAGTTTACAGAGGCCCTTTGTTCCTGTTACTCGGAGCTCAGAACAAGGATGTTAATATCTGGCTACTCCTAGGGATGACTGTGATCTGCAGCTACTTATCATTTGTAAAGCACTTTCCTGTCCCCAGAAGAAAAGGCCTTGATGCTCCCCAGCAGAGAGCTATCGGCCCAGGCTGGGACACAGCTGGTGGGATGCCCTGCTCCGCGGAGATTTCCTCACGGTTATTTTAAGATAATTAGCTGATCCGATACCTAGTGCGCTTTGTAATTCTTAGCTAACACGACTGATTTGCAAATGCACATACTTGTGTGCATGCACAGCTCTAATTGAAACACGTCCAGAGGGCAGGTTGCTGAAGCCACAGTGACAGTGGCTGTGCCGCTACCACCACAAAATAAACACTAGCTTGTGAGTAACAAAATCCTCCTAAAAAACATGTCACTATTCTGCCTAGGTGCAGGAATGGCATAACCATGACCCAGACAAGGGAAGGGGAAGCTGTTGCTCAGTATTTTTTCTGAAATATGATATGGGACATACAAATGTATGTGAAGGCAGCAGACAAACTGCACGGCTCTCACTCAGAAGGCAGTCGCTCCTTCACGCCTGGCAACGCGGCGCTGTGGAGTGTGAGACACAATTCAGCTGAAATTTAGAAGCAGCTGTTGCATCAGGGTTTGTTTAAAGCTGTTTTTCTCCAGGAAGTCATTATTTGAAATAAATCTTGTCCATTAAAGAGACATGCTTGAGCAGTTGCATAATGCAGCATAGGGCTTGTTAAACTAGAAAAGCATAGGATATTCAAAAGCCTAATCTGGATAGAAAAATAAATATGTGATTTAACATGGAGCATCTATATCTGTATCTGAAAAATAGCTATGTTTTTCTAAATGCAAGCTTTAGCATCTTAGAAGCTTATTTTTCACTGTTGGGCACTCTTAAAAAAAAAAACAACACTAAAAAAAACGCAAACAAAAAACGTTGCCTTTTTCACTATCTCAGACTGAGCCTGTCAAAATAGATACATCTCTGATTAATAAGGATATATTTTCTTTTAAAACACAGGGTCTGCTTTTTATATATTTTTCACTTGCATTTTCAGAACTATCTGCCCTGTGCATGACATGAATTTGAAGGTAATGCTTTCTAAGCTCAGAGACAATGAATGAACCAAAACCAATCTGAAAATAAAATTCAAAAATCTATGGGCTTTATTTAAGAAAAGGAGAAACATTTAAATATTAGCAGCATCTCTATACACAAAATAAAATAAACACTTCAAAACCCCTAGTTTGATGTACTACTACAAGTCCTTACTTGGAACAAACCCTCAGCAGTAACAGTCAATTGAAAACCAATTGTTGCTTATGGGCGAGCTTCAGGGTTTTTTTACTTGGGGATTGGCATAGTCAAACATATCCATCAAAAATTGATTCAGAGGCAAAAAGCAAATGAAACTACAAAACTGTATTTATTAATATTGCTTTGGTTTTTAAGCTATTGTGGTTCACATGTTCTTGACACAAGGATTGAAACACTTATTTTTAATTAAAAGCAGAGTCTCATATTTATGCACGTGCAGCAACCCAGACTTTGTGATGCAAATACTCAGAGCAGTGGCGTTTGATCCAGCCAGATAACATGAATTTGGATTACAAAGGCTATTTCACCTCCCTTGCACTGAAGCTGTTCTGAAGTTACTACTGCTGTTACAGCAGGGTGAATCAGTGTCTCATGCTCTTTTCTTCTCACCACACCGGATTGTCAGGGCTAGATTTTTAGGTGGAACACAACAAATTTAAGTGACATGCCCAAGATCACAGCAGAAGTCTGTTGCAGCAGAGGAATTCAATGCAGAACTGACAAACTTCCTTCTAAGTTTCCTCTTGGTTGAATTCCCCATCCCCCTGAAATTCTCTTCCATTAGTTACCACAACATATTACATCTCATGCAATACACTGGTGATTGTGTACTCCAGCAAAGTGTGAATATTATCGGGCAGATAGCTTATGATCAATGCACATAAGTAGAGCCCAAAAGGCTTGCTTCTATTTTCAGCTGTACTACCATTGCCTCTGATCCATGACAAGGTCACCTGAGTCAATGAAATCCCTGGCTGCTTGTCTCCAGTAATTAAGCAGTAAAACTTTTAAATGTGCACCCCAAATTGGGAGGTCACTGTGTTGATTGTCTGTGTAAATACCTTTGTAGGGAGAAAATACCAGGTCCTAAAGGGCTCTTTAATCTATCCAAAAAAAGTCTAACGAGAACTGAGAGCTGGCAGTTTAAAGCTGGACATATCTGAATGAGATGCAAGGCAAAGATTTTGAGCGCTGAAACTGAGTAGCCATTTGTAGAAATTATGAAGGTAAGTGATACATTCTGCAGTTCTGGAAAGCCTTTGTCTGAAGACTTCAGTATCTTTCCAGACAAGATTACCTCAAGTTAGAGCTGGTTAGTGGGTTCAGCTCAGGAACAACTCCATTTAGTTTTCATGCCTATGATATATCTGTGGTGGTCTAATAGTCCCTTCTACTTTAGCCACTCAAACTGCCAGCTGCATTGTCCACGAAAGTAGAAAAGATATAATTCAACAGGTTTGTGAAATCTGCTGGGTTAGAATAACATATTCTAATAACATATTGGGTTTTTAAAAAGAATAAATCTGCATATATTAAAAATCTTAGGACACTTTTTAGTGGTTTCTATACAATTGGAGATGACAGCTGATACAAGAAAGGAAGAATAATTATTTAAACCAAAACTGTCCAATAGTGGCAGTCTGCAAGCAAGATTCTTCTGGAAGAGCAATTCTGGATGATTTTCCAGGAATAAATCTGTTGCCTTTAGACATATGGAGTAAAGAGCAGCCTCTTCCAAAAGAACTCCAGAGGAATGGAATTGGAGAAGTGCTCAGCTGACATTAGCCAGGAACTAGAGGACAGGCCTCAGAGAATTATGAAATGTGTCATCTTCTTGTAGAAAGGCCTAGACTGACCTAAGGAGGCCCAGCATGTCCCAGGTGTATGGTCACCCAAAACTATCCCAGTAGTTCGTAACTTTTGGATAAAAGTATTTTAGGTGAAGAAAGAAAAAATCTTTTAATTAGGAGTGCTCTCCTCTTTGGCAGTGGCTCGGCATTATTTCTACTGTTTACCAGTGTCGTGCCGCTCGCTCAACTCCTCCCCCAAGGCCCCGGTGGGATGAGGAGAAAATATAAAGAAACACTTCTGGGTTGAGACAAGGACAGGGAGGGATCACTCACCAATTATGGTCATGGGGAAAAGACAGGCTCAACTTGGGGAAGAAACAAAATCAATTTAATTCACTACAAAACAAGGATACTGAGAAGTAAAACCAAACCTTAGAACCCGTTCCCCCACCCCTCCCTCTTTCCTGGCTTAACTCCACTCCCAATTTCTCTACCTCCTCCCCACCAGCAGCGCAGGGGGATGGGGAATGGGGGTTGGGGTCAGTTCATCACACGTTGTCTCTGCCGCTCCTTCCTCCTCAGGGGGACGACTCCTCATGCTCTTCCCCTGCTCCAGTGTGGGGTCCCTCCCACGGGAGACAGTCCTTCACAAACTTCTCCAACGTAAGTCCTTCCCATGGGCTGCAGTTCTTCACGAACTGCTCCAGCGTGCATCCTTTCCGCAGGCCGATCTTCAGTCACAGACTGCTCCAGTGTGGAGCAGGAGTCCCATGGAGTCACAGCCATCTTCGGGGGCATCCCCCTGCTCCGGCGTGGGCTCCTCTCTCCCCGGGCTGCAGGTGGGCCTCTGCTCCCCCGCTCCCCTCCATGGGCTGGGGGGGGACAGCCTGCCGCCTCACCGCGGGCTGCAGGGGCATCCCCTCCTCCCCCGCTCCTCCTCCTCTGCCTTCCTCACTGACCTGGCTGTCTGCATTGGTGTCCTCTCACATTCCAATCCCCCAATCACTGCAGGTTCCCCTTCTTAAATACGTTATCCCAGAGGCACTACCACCGGCGCTGATGGGCTCGGCCTTGGCCAGAGGCAGGTCTGACTTGGAGCCAGGGAAGCTTCTAGCAGCTTCTCACAGGAGCCGGCCCTGCAGCCTCTCCCCCGCTACCAAGACCCTGCCACACAAATCCAAACCAACAAGACATTGGGGCATACCTTTTGGGGACATTAGCACCTGCCTTAGCTTTGATGATGGCCAACCACCACAACAGAGGAATCTGTCCCTATAGACCAACATATCAGTGGGATGTCGTTACCTCAGAGACATAAAAATCAGCTATTATAGAAATTCCTTCCAAATAAGATGACTCAAGCTATCATTCACCTGTGGCTGAGAGACAAGACAATGGGGAAATAGATTTTCTAAATGTGATTTTGGTTCCCCCAACACCTCCTCCCCAATAACAACTGAACCCAATGATTTAATTTATTAATAGTACATTTGAAAGTCTAGTTTATATAGGTGATTTTGATTGATTTCCCAACTTCTAAAGGAGGCCTGAGCTGTGATGTAATGAAGACCCTTGAAATCACCTTTGTTATTGCTAATGAAAGCCAGGAGGAAGAGCTACATATAGTCACAGCATCAAAAAGTCTATCTGCCATTTGGCTATCAGTCAGGGAACCGTAGCAGAATCTATCTAATCATTGCTGAGAAAGGGATATTTCTGACATTTCTAAAGACTTCTATGTTCTGTCTTTTTATTCCTTTTTCTTTTTTTTTTTTTTGATGTTGGGACTGTTTGCAAATGGCTGACATTTTTGCACCATGCTGACTTTGGCATAGGGTTTTACTTTTACTTCAGATGTTTCTCTTTGTATAATGCATGGGCTCTGAAGAAAAACATGATTGCCTTTGATGAAGGGCTTCTTGCAATAACAGTTGTGACTGGTAGAATATGAGTTGCTACTATTGATCCCAACAAGCTGTAATACTTCTATGAAGTACAAAATGAGTAGGATCAATGGAGTCAGATTTCTTCTGAACTGTAAAGTGACAGTGTTTTCCTCACATCAATTCACCAATTGTCAGGGATTTGTTTGTTTCCTGATAGATGTTTCTTTCCTTGAATAATCCCTGTATAATGTCTTTTCAAGACGCTCACTGATCTTATGTCTTCTCTAATCATTTAATATAAACAGTCTGTGTATGGGGAAGTATGTGATTTTCACTCATAGGCTTCCTCAAAGAAGAATTTCAAAGATTTTTGAATCAGGAAAGTGAATGATTTGTAAAGGTTTGGTCAGAGGCTTGCCTTATTTTTATAAAGCAGCAGCACAAAATGACTTAGAAGAACTGGACCTCATTTGCAAAGTGGTGAACTGGTGAGAATCACCTAGAGAAAAAACTAGACCTGGAGAAATAGTGACTGCAAAAAGACAGATTGAATTAGGAAAGATAACACTTTGGTTGTGTTCACTGGGAAATTTGGTAAACAATTATTTCTGTGATTACTTGATCTTTTCATTTAATAGTTTGGGGCCATCATCCTTCACTGTTAATGGTTTTTGTCATTCTTAGCTATTTGCCACTCAGCAATATGACACCTTTTATAAATGTTCTGACATCCCATGAAATATTAGCTAACAGGAAAAGACATGTTTTTTGAGGGCAATATGGGAATTCAACAGCTCCTGGAGAAGAACTAACATAATTTATCACCTTTTAAGACAGCTGAAGATCTCAATCAGCCACCTGTTATTTTGGAAATTATCATTAAGCATTAACAGGGCCAATTTGCAGCTTTTAAAGTTCATTTTCAAGCTTTTACTCATGGTTAATATTAATTCACTGTCAGTAACTCATGAATATCAAGAAACTCTGAAAGGATCAGATCTTTGGTCTCTTAAGTTTCTTCTTCCAAAGCTCAGAGAACACTCCCCACAAGAATGGCTTAATTGAATTAAGGATGGGGAAGGTTGCTTTAGCTGGGCTTTTATCCTGTCTGTAGAAATATTTGAGAAGTCTGACTTCAGCTTCGTTTGAACTTTGCAGATGAACCCATTGCCTCAGGTAGACCAGGAGAAGCAACATAGCTAAAGTGCAGAAAAGAGCAGACAGGGTCTTCCCAGCACCCTCCAAACATTGGAACTTAGTTAGAAATTGCTTAGTTTTCATGAAACTTAAGAAAAGAATAAGGGATTTTCTTAAAATACAGCAGCATTGTATTAGGATTGTTCTGGTTCAAGTCTTCTCTCACTCAAGATATCTTCCTGAGCCAGGAAGAAGTTTAGAAAGACCAAGACAAGTTTAGAAACCCAAGAAATCACTAAATTATTATTAAGAATATAGCAAGAAGAAAGGAATCACTACAGTGCACTAGCCCTGGTGGGGCAAGAAGAAATAGTCTAATATAAAGCAGATGGACTGAAGATATGTATTCTGTGATGAGTTATTCTACAGAAGTCAACAGAGTTATACAACTAAGTGTTGAAGAATCCAGATCTGGAGGAAGCAGGATGTATTTAAAGAAGCAGGCTGCCCTTTAACAAAAGAATAAAAAAAAAAAAATCCAACCTAAGAAATAATTGGTTCCAAGGGAGAAAAATTTGTAAACTTAGGCTGGTTTTGTAAAATGCAGCAAATTCACAAGGTTCTCAGAAATTAGTAACTGACTTGACTTTTACTACACATGTAAATGAAACAATTTGGATCTCTTTGCAAAGGAGGAGTTCCCATGGGATGAGAAGAGGCGGGTCATACTATGTCATTTTGGAGGTATAACAGCCTTGTTAATATGCAAAGCCACAGGAATTGAGACCTTCTGGTTTGCCAGTAGCACTGAAGGGACTGCTCCAGAGACAGCTCTAGGCTCAAACAAAGCAAGTAGTGGCCTGGTGTAAGAGCCAGCTGAGATAGATAGCAAAATGACAGTTCCCCCTGTTGTGTACATTAAAACCCTAAGGCCCAGGTTAGAGGTGCAAAGGGAAGAGTTGGGTTGTGCTGATAGCCTCCCCTTCTGAGAAAGAAGCAAAGCAAAAGACAGGCAACCCTCATTTGAAATATAAGTGGCCATCCTCATCCCTGGAGAACAGCGGCGTGTGTCTCCAGTTCCTCACTCCTGCCCTGTGGCAGAAGCAGTCCAGCCCTGGCTCTTCATTCCCAGCAGTGTGGTTTTCACCTCTGTTGCTGAGAAACACTGAGATGGGATCTCCTGCACGTTTAATTTTAGTAGCTACTTCCTGCGCCATTTCTGCTTCCACAGCTGAATCTACACTCCCTCTCTCAGGGCCCCTCCACCCATGCTCAGACAACGATGGCAGAGGTCCCAAGGCTAAAGGGCATGCAGCTTCTCGACCCACATGGCACAGCTGAGTATCCACCTCCTGAACCTGTATTGTCCCTGTTGCAGGGGTAGTGGCTGATACAGCAGCGAGAGTGTGACTATGCAGCATCTCAACTGGAGCTGGTTGGGATGCTGCTACCTCAAGCTCCCTCTGCTCTTCCATACTGCCATTTCCAAAATCAGCGGGGACAGGGGCAGTTTAGTCCTGTCAACCTCTGCTGTTGTGGATATGTTGTTAGGGAAGGATACGGTCTTGACTAAAGACTATCTTTGACTCAGATAATCCATCACAGCCTTTACTAGTTCATCTTCCACAGGGCTGTAAACTAGATTATTTGATTTAAGCCCTGGCACAGACATGGAAATCAAAACCAGTTTGTGCACATGCTTAAGGCTAAGTGTCATAACCCCACATCCCATTCTGTATTACAGGCATCTTCCTCATGACACACTACTGACAAAAAAAGAAACTGGAAATGGAAGTGCTGGTACTTCTAATGAAGTGTCACTGAGGATGAAAGTGGGGCCAGATAGTCATTTTATTGCAATTTCAGCAGAGACCTCTGAAGTGACAGGCAATACCAATTTTTGTTAGACAATATCACTTTACACCAGGTGGCAAATTTGCTTTATCCCTATCGCAAGGAAAGCCCTGCTTTGGCTATTTTTTTCATTTGTTTTTTTTGTTTGGCCACAGACTTCATCAGTTCCAGGTGGTCTGTGCAATGGGAAAGTAGAAAATAGGACAATAAAGGAACAATGACCTGCATAACTTGCTGGCTACCCCTCATACTCTTAGAGATATGCAATACAGTTCATTGCCCACTTTGCTTGACATTCATTGCTACTGCCTGCTCCTAACATTCAGCACTCTGTTCTTCTTTTGCAGCATAAAAAGTTGAGGTTTTTCCTTTCATTTCTCACATGCACCACTTACGTCTCAGGACAAACCTCTCCTTCCTGACCTTTTTTCACAAGAATTTCAGGGAGTCCTGTACTACAACAGGTTTACAAGCCCTATTGCTTTTAATGATTTATTGAGGAGGGGAGGAGGAAATGAGGAGTGTGAGCAAACTGCAGGTGAAATTTTGTAGACAAGAATATAGCCATAAAATGTGGGCATGTGGATTTTATCTTTCTGTATATTCTAGAAAATATTAAGTCAGGAATGAATATTGCTTTTATAAAAGAGAAATGCCAGTTTTCCCTTAATATTTATGTGGTCATACTACTATTTCCTTTTATATTACCTTTTATATCTGGAAGGCTCATAAGGTGCTTTATGTACTTACTCAAAGGCTATATGAGGAATATTTCACTCATCACTGAGATGCAACTACTTCTGGTGTGAGAAATGTGGCCGTTGTTTCATAGTTCACAGTGAAGCAATGATAAAGCTTAAGATAAGAGGTGAAAAGGAATAGTCCCTAAGCTATGCCAGTACATATTACTGTAGGGCTGTTGATGGCTGTATTGATTTATGCTTGGTTATATTTACCCACTGGATCTAGTTGAATTTATATGGCAAGGTAATGTAAGTAGGTTGAAGTCAGAGGACAAACCATTTGATATGTTGGTTAGAAGGGGGAGGGGAATTTAGCCACGCTCTTATATTACACCCTTGTGTATTTTAGGAAGTAGTTAGTTTGGAATTTGCAATACCGGTGCCCTGGAGAATCAAGCCTCCATTACAGCCCTACACGGTCAAGAGGATGCCTGCTAAATTTTCATTCAGAAGAAGTGTGGTACGCCTCTAGCACCAGGAAAGCTTATGGGATTTAACAGAAGTACTCAGATGGTCATTGTTGCTATTCCCATAGAGCAGCACTCTCTTTCTCCTAACGAATGTGTCTCCTCTGTATGTGTGCTGCAGAATTTCAGATAATCACATTGCTGGAGGGTTTTCGAAGGATCACCTTTCCGAAAGGAGGGTCAGCTCCTAAACCAGTCCTGAATGGTGTTAAACTAATCTTTTCCTAAAGATTCCCAGGCACTGGGGATTCTCCCGTTTTCTTTGGCAATCAGTTCAATTGCTACGTAATACAGGTATCTGCAGGCAAATGAAACAAACTGTCAGACTCAGCAAGCAAGAGGGTGTTTGGCACCAGCCTCCCAGTGCAGCAAAAATGAACTTGTAAACAGCAAAGTTCATACGCCCTGCTTTCCTCCAGCTTTAACAATCCTGGCTTTCTCTAGCACTGACTTCCCCAGGGCACTGCTTCACTAAATCCTCCCCATCAAAATTCTGGGCATTCTCAGGAGCATGTGATAACTTTTTATAATTCATAATGTGGATTTATCTCTACTCTCTTGTTTAATTTAACCTTTTGAAATAAACATAAAGGAAAACAATGATGTGCCAGGAAGAGGACATTATTAAGAGATACTGTGTGTAATTGACTCAGTGGGATCTTTCAAGCACTTTGGAAAGAAAAAAAAGGAAGACATAGTGGGCACTAAAAGCTCTCAGGGATATAATCTTCATGAGATAATAATCCAGCCAAGTGCCCAAGATTAGCACTGATAGGAGGTATTTTAAAAATATATGTGTATGTTTTTGGATATATTAAACTACTTTGAAACTTGTAACTATTATGTGGGCACTACTCTTCTTCAGTTCTGAAGATGCAGGAATCTCACCTGTGGCAATGTAAACCTGGAGTAACTCGGGGAGGGCAGAATAAGAGGAAAATTAAGTCCTGGGCATTTTTTTAACTCAAGGGCCAAATGCCCAGGTGGCAGAAACGAGGGTATTTTCCTGTAATTTGAAGGCTATGATGGTCTGACTTACATCACAACCAAGTCAACTAGGGTAACTCCTGATTCATATGGATTTAGAAGATCTGTGTCAATTTTACACCTTCAAAAGGCAAAAAGCTCAGATAAATTTTTCTCTTGTTTACATTGAAGAAATCCTGCATATAAGTGGTGCCTGCAAATGTAAATGAGGAATTATTTTGGTGGGGAGTCAGAAGTTGCCCTTTGGTGTAAATCAGAGTAGGGCTTAACCCCTTTAGACAGCTTTAAAAATAAATGAAGCAACCTTTCATCTAAAGCTGCACAGCAAATCCCCTTCTTTCATTTTTCAGTCTCCTCTTACAAAGAGAAAAAGCAGGAGCATTAATGAGCTATTCAAATATTCAAACCTTGCCAAGGGAGAAAGGATCCTTCAGTCATCATGAGCTCAACCTGATAAATCCTTTTTAATTAGTGTATATGCAAACATTTTATAAAGCAGCCGTGAATCGGACACGCCACAATGCAGATGTAAAGAGGAAATATAGTATGAGCAAGAGGAACAGGAGCCCCAAATACATCTGCTTTGGCTTTCAGACAGCACAGAAAACATGCTTATTAATTGGTTAAGTAAGTCCATCATTAATAAGCTCTCGGCTATGTTCAGTCTGTTCCCCAGCACTTTACACAATGTCTGAGCAGTAATATGCTGATAGAAAGGGCATTTTCTGGTAGCTGAAAATGGGGCAGCAAAATGAGAAAGCTGAAAGCAAGGAGTGTAATAAATGCACTTTCCTTCTTATTCCGGGTGGCGATTCTCAGCTACTCAGTTAAGGGGTTGAATCTACTGGGGGATTTCTCCATGGGGACCTTGTTTGCTCCCCTGTAAGGATGCATTAATGCCTTGGGGTCTGTCAGGCACCAAGGCAGTGGGCTGCCATTGGAGTGGCTGGTTGCTGTCTCTGGATAATCCCAGGCTTCTCATACCAGCACTGAGTGTACTGACACCCTTGAATCCTTTTGGCTAATTGCTCTGTCTTTGACTCAGTTTCCCAGTCAGCCCGAGAAACCTCATTGGAAACAGCAATGCCAAACGATGAATGAAAATCCAAAGCATTCACAAATGAGGCTTAAATTGCAATTTGTTTATCTTAAAGAATGAGAACTCTATGCTTTTAGGTGAAATTGACTGCCAATTTGGGGCCTTTTGCAATGAAACTTTCCCCTGTACCAATGCTGTTAAGGTGAATCATTTGATGAAAAGCGGTGTCTCATAAAATAAAAGAATTCAAAACATTAAATTCTATGCAGGAGACAGTCACGAAAACAAGGCTCTTAATAAAACTGTGAGGTGGCAATGCTGCAAAGCCTGCTATACAACATTGTGAGGGACAACGTGGCAAAACAGACAGATTTTTGGCTATTGCAAATTGATGTGGCTCTTCTGCTTTTGCAGGAAATATGCAACTTAAACCACATCCTCAGCTGGCACGTGAAACTCTGTAAGGATCATAAGAAGTGATGAGGACAGATCACGGTGACTAGAAAGGTTGTTTTCTTTAAAATAAAATCCCCTCTCAAGCAGTGAGACATCAGCTCAGTTGATCCAGTCTATCTCTCACTGAAGTTGAAAATCATCATTATATCTTTTCCGTAATAATTAATATGCTTGGTAGCTCTTGCTTCTCTCCTTAAGAAATCCATTGGTATCATAAAACTGATTATTTTACACATAGGTGGTACCTTCTATCAGAGGTGGGCAAAGCAGTTCGCAACGTTTAATTTTCTGAGCTTCACTAATGTTCTTGCTGAGCTGTTACAGAGTATTTTGCTGTTAGGACTGGATGAATATGTGAAATGAGATTTAGAGGTGCATTTGCCATATTTTAAAGTAGCTTCCTTAGGATATAAGCAAATTCCTTTGGTGTCTTGCTCCCTGCCATCTGTTACATCATCATAACACTGTAACATGTTTAGCAACCCTGAGTATGACAGGCTTGACTGACAAGGTCTGTGATCTTAGAGGCTGAGACTAAGGAGAAGGGTCTTTATAATTCCTCACCACTGACGTGTTAGGAGGGTCAGATAAGACTGATTATGCTTTCATAGTTTTCTCTCACTTATTCATCACTCTTTTTCACCAGGCCTGTGATGAAGTCAGTGCATGACAGACACTAAACACACTTGTATTTTTCCATATAAGATGGGGTATTGTTTGAACACAGCAGAAAGCTGATATTTCCCAAACCTGAGAAGGAACCACACAGAAAATCAGTTATATAGACTCTTCTGGAGTCAAAACCATGCGTGTGCATTTGTACACAACTTCAAATCTTTCAAGAAAAAGCGTGAGCCAAACCCCTCCAGGCAGATATCTCATGCAACACATTTCTGAACAAGGGTGGCACATGGACCACCTTCTGTCTGTGAGGAATAGTTAACTGGCTCACTAAAATTAGCACTTGAAATAGTACTCTAAGCAGAAGTTTCTCTTTAAAAAACAGAGGAGCTGTGTATAGGACTTGCTTTATAGGACAGGAGGCACAAATCTATGCTGACCATCAGAGCCAGCTGTGATGAGGTGGTTGTGAGTGCCAAGACCATGCCAGAACAGACAGCCAGAACAAGGCCTGTGGGTGCCATACCTGGGTTTCTATTTACTTCCATAGTCAGCTATGCACATAGAGGAAGAAAGGAAAAATCAGACTGAAGCTTGGAGACAGGCAAGAAAAAAAGATGGAGGCACATGAGTGGAGACAAGACATGAGTATGTTAGATAGGATGTAAAGGAAATGACTCAGGGATTTGAGACATGGAGGTACAGTTTGTGCAGGGAGTCCTAAGCCAGTGCCAGAAAGGCTTTTCTGGTGCATTGAAAGTGAGGACCAAACAAGGGGTGCAGTTGAGAGGTTTACAGTGATACCATGGGGGGATATAAAATGGTACTGCGTCTTCGGAGCCTTCAGCACTGCAGCTGGGCACCAGGAGGAGGATCCAGAGAATGGGAACAGTGGGTCTGAAGGAATGGTTGGCAAGGGGTCCTCCTGGCTTGCAGAGATGGAATAGGAGGAAATTTTAGATTATGTCAATGAAAATGTATGATAACACCAAAGTCTAAGAGAGAGGGGTATCTCAACCAGAGTACTAGGAAATAGCACACATTTTAACTCACATTCACAGTGCTGCTTCTAATCCATCTGTATCCCACTCAGCCCGGGTTTAAAAAAATAAAATAAAGGAGGTGAAGAGTGCTTTTTCCTGCAATGTAAATTCTCTGGGATAATCTGTGTTAGCAGGGCATGGGATGGCTCATAAAAGCAAAGTATAACAGATCTGGCTCAGTTAGTGAATTATATAGTGCTCCCAGGTCGTTGCTTGCAGTATAGAAAATTCATAAAGAGGGTGATTAGGGGCACTGGACAGAAATCAGAGGAGATGTTAACTGTCCAGCTCTCATGCTACAGAAACCTGACATACTGCTTCTCATAGATGGATTTGTCGTCCTTTATTTGGAGCCTCTGGTAAGCTCCAAACTCCTTAAGAAGAAATCAAGTTGGTCCATGTTTTGAAAACTGGATAAGAAATGTGGGTTTGCTCTCATTTATTCTAAGGCTCTTTTCCATGATGGCACTAAAGTGGGCTATAAAGCAAGGATAAATGCAATTTGTGTCCATTACATGTAAAGAGGGATGAGTTCAAATGGTAATCCAGCCATGTATCATCACGTTGCAGACTGGTAAATGGAATCCATTACGGGACCGTGACTCTGTCCAAGGTACTGAAACGTCACTATAGCTGAGAAATCAGTGAGAGCAGGTCATTTCATGTTCGGGGTTTGTTTTCTTTTTTTTAATTTCATACCTTCCCGTTGACTAAGAAATCTTTTTTTTTTTTTTTCTCTCACTGGGTTATGTTCTATTATATTCCCGCAGTAACAGTTTAGATTAACAGCCCAGTTAATTAATATGGAATCCAAGTGGAAATGCTATAGAAGCACTTCTGACATTCACATTAATAACGGAGGGGTTCATCAAAATTAATGTTATTGCAGTAAATACCAAGAAAATTAACTGTGATTAGCTAATTATTTTAAATTGTCCTCCCATCTGCATTTGGTTCTTCTAGACAGTTGTATGGAATAGGTGTGGTGATGATTCAGGACTTGGAATCAGAAAGCAAACTGAAAACACAATGAGCTGTGATCAGTATTAGAGAAAGACTTTCATCATGGCTCAGGCTCACTTCGCTATAAGGCAGTTAAACCAGACTTGGAAACCTCCTTGCCTCATGTCCCTACCCAACATATCTAGGATGTTTTGGTAGTACCATAACAGAAATTTTGATTTGTTAGTAAATGAGAAGACATTACAATGTAGGAAAAGTCTCTCTGTGTGTCGTGCCATAGTTGTATTAGGAGATGATTCCTACATCAACCAGCTTTGAGGCTAAGTTCATGTGATGATAGTAGGTAAGAAGGAAAGTTAAGGTATAGAGTGGTGAACACAAGGAGTGAATAGACAACTGCCAACTGGAAAAACAGGTCTTATATTCAAGTCTTCTGAGTCTTTATCCAGTATATTTTTAACCTGAAAATATGTTCCACCACCATCACAAATATACAGAGAATATCTTTCTGGATAGAAGTACTATTCCATATCATCCTCTTTGAATTTCTAACATAGAAAGCAAATAGGTTATGCTGTGGCTGCCTGGTTTACAGAGATCTAAGCAAAGGACCCTAGCTTTGTTCACTAGTAAAAAATCATCTTTTTGAGGCAAATAGGCCAAATCAAAATGTTCATGTGTCTCACAATATTCAGGAAAATGAGAGGAAAAAGAGGTGTTTCAACTCAGAAAGCATATGAAATATGAGACCTTGCAGAAAGATATCCATGTGTTCTGCTCTGCAGCAGCAACAGGAGTGTGCAGAATCAGGAATGCACAGATTTGCAATTTGCAAAATTGTCCATTTGCTGTTTTCCACCTCCCATTTTCACGTTGAGTAAAAGACCATATAAGATAAATAGTCACCTGATGTAAATATTTGTAACTTGGCTTAACTGGAGCTATTTTGGTATGCTACAGAAAAGAAACTGGGCCTTAGAACACTGCATAAATAAGAAATATAAGAATAATAATATGTAGGAAATGAAACACTTGATATAGATAAAAGTAATGGTAATTAAATAAAAATTATTCAAATAATGGAGGGAATCAATTAACTACATAGATACTTATTGAAGACATTGCAGGAATAACCAGTGCAGCACTTTCTCATCAGAGGTTGGAGGTGGTGTTACAAGTAGAATGTCAAAGACTAAGATTCACCCCAGTTTATTGATACTATCATCAGCTTCAGTGATTTATGCCATTTCAAGATCTCATTGAGAAGCTGGGGTGTCAAAACACTAGCTGAAGTTCCACGGCAGTTTGGTTCAGTGATGTCTGTGCACTTTCCCAGGTGTGAATTTTTCCCTGAAGCACCTCTGATGTCCTTAGTGCTCTCCCCATTGATACTTGCTGAGAAGTGCCTCCAATCTGCATATAACTGATGCAGTAAAAATAAATAATAGAAAGAAATCATAGCCATTTCTGAATTAACTTTGGGTTTCATTCTAACATTCCGGTTTAACAAAATGCCTCATTTTGTAAGGAGAATTGCTTTTTTTCTTGTTTTAAATTAAATTTATTCAAACAGAGAAATGAGTTTTCTGCTTCTGTTGAAGTTGAAGCAGAGGCGACAAAATGAACTGCCCAGCTTTTTAACAGGAAACCTTACATTTGAAAATACCATTCTGAATAGAATCTGGGAATTTGTACACACTCATTTATCATAGAGGCCATGAAAGCAGTACCCTCCATTCCTGTCTGGAGAGAAGGAATGAGCTATCCCAGCAGTGATATTACTGCAAACTGCAACTAAACATAGGAGATTTCCGAAGTCTACTACCATGGTCCATTTCAAAGACAAACAACTTTTTCCCCTCTAAGGTCTGCTCTGGAACAGGAGGATATATGTTGTCTAGCTGGCAGAGGGATCCTTCATTTTGTCTGTTGCCACTAAATCTGTTTTGCATCTTTAATGGAACCAACAAAAACTAAGCAAGAAAATCATTAAGGTTAAATCTGTTCTGCTGGAATCGTTGTTCTGCTAGAAAATATTTAGGGGTCTGAAAATGGGAAGTTGAAAGCGTGGTAGATGGGGCTATTGACTGATGCAGTAGGTAACACACAGGTTGGATAAATCAGCATGTGGTGGGGGTTGCGGTCCCAGCCTTTCCACTGTCTCTGTGTGACAGTGACAACTCAGTTTGTCCATGCCTTAGTTCATCCAGCTGTGATAATGATTGTCTTCCTATCAGAGGCTGCTGAAGGGCTCTGGTTTCTTCATTAATGCACATAAAGACTTTTTAGCATCTCCTGAAAGCATTACTGTCATTTACAAGGCACGCCATTCTTGGTGTCAAATTAATCTGCAGCAATAAAGGAGTGGGCTGCACACCTCTGACATACTACATCTGTAAAAGTATGTGCAGAGACTGCACATGTTTCGTGACAAAAATCCCACCTCTCTTTAGCCCCATCTATTAGTTAATTTATTTTTTAAAAGGGATTCAGAGACAATGTAACAGGGAAAACAGCCAATTTGTAGTTATCCATTCTGATTAAATGCTGCCTTTGTCTTTGATAATCCAGGGGAAAAAAAGGGGGGATAATCTGAATGATTGTTTAGCATATAAAATATGTTTTCCAGGAAAAAAAAATCATTTTATGAAACAACTTCTCAATATACAGATAACTGTCTTCCATACCTGTGTGTATGCACATGTGTACACACACCTTTGTAAAAATGAAAAGGTGAAAAAGGATCAGCAAAAGACACCTTAGGTGGCCAGGAGGATTACTAATATCAAAACTCTCTTTATATGTTAGTATCATGCTAATTGTGATGCTTGCAGCATTGTAAATCATCTTGCTACATCAAGCTGAATGAAAGACTTACAAAAAAACAGAGACAGGAGAGATGGTAAATGTTGATTAAAAAAATTTTCAAAGAAGCATAAGGACAATCTGCTAAACTGCTAAGCTTATTTTGAATCAGCTGAGCTATTCTGATTTTCAGCAGGTGAATCTGGTCCTTAAAATTAGGAAAGTGGGATTTTGACAGCCTTTTCCTTTTACTAAGCCCAAATTGTCAGTGAGCCTAAGGTTTGCTCCTGTGAGTCCACCCTCAGCACCTTCAGCTGTGGGCTTAGCATCTTGCTGGATTGATCCCATAAACAGTAGGCCAGATTTGGCAGAGTTCCATGCAAAGGTACAAGGCTGATCCATTTGAAAAGCTGTTGTGGTTTAACCCCAGCCAGCAACTAAGCACCCTGCAGCTGCTCACTCACTTCCCTCCTACCCAGTGGGATGGGGGAGAGAATTGGGAAAAAAAAATTAAAACTCGTGTGTTGAGATAAAAACAGTTCAACAGAACAGAAAAGAAGAAAATAATAAAGATAATAATAATAACAATAATAAAATTACAATAATAATAAGATAATTGGAATATACAAAACAAGTGATGCACAATGCAATTATTCACCACTCCCCGACTGAAGCCCAGTTAGTTCCTGAGAAGAAATCTGCACCCCACAGCCCCCAGGCCAACTCCCCCAGTTTATATACCGGGCATGATGTCACATGGCCAGTGTGGGTCAGCTGTCCTGACTGTGTCCCCTCCCAACTTGTTGTGTCCCTCCAGCCTTCTTGCTGGTGGGCATGAGAAGCTGAAAAATCCTTGACTTAGTATAAACACTACTTGGCAACAACTGAAAACATCAGTGTGTTATCAGCATTCTTCTCATAATGAATCCAAGACATAACACTATACCAGCTACTAGAAAGAAAATTAACTCTATCCCAGCCAAAACCAGGACAAAAGCACATCAACATTTTCTGCTGGTGGCCATGTGCTCAAAATGCTCTTTTTGGGGAGAGGGACAGGGCAGTCACCTCCTGTCTTGCTGCTCCAGTGAACAGCATGATCCATAACTGATGGAGGCCATGCCTGTGAAAGGAAAATAACCCAGAAACACTGAGACAATCCATGTACCATGGATAACTGTGCCTCTATAAAGCTACCCAAGGAGGTCAGAATGAGAACCCATGTCCTTTTTCTCCAAATGTAGTATCATGTTTCATTTGAAGGAGAATTGACCCTTTCAGAAGTAAAGTCTCTATCACCCTTGTGAGCCCCAACATCAGTAGCACAGCCATTTATGGTTTGCCTTAGCAGGACCACATGTAACGGAAGCAAAATAATTACTTTTTTTTTTTCTCATTTGTAAAGCAAAACATTAAGGAGAAAATCTCATCTTTCTTTCTTCCATCTTCTTCAGGTCCAGAGATGATGGGGGTGAAGTATCAATTTATCAAAATCCCTGAACTACTGTGTAATTAATTTGAACCAAATGAGAGAGATTTTCCTGTGATTTTGTATTACAGTCAACCTAAGTATGAAAGGAAACAATGTAAGGAGAATATGCGGTATGATAAAAGTTAATATTCTAGAAAATAATGAGATGTAAATTGCTAGTTGGAACAATACCTACAGGCCCAACTCTGCAAATTTTTTTTTGCCAAAGATAGGGGTATTTTTATGTATTAATAATAATTTTCAGTTCTTGAGCTCTTTATAAAGGAGATCAGTAACAAAATGCCTTTTCTTTTCGGAGGAAGAAACTGAAGCAAAAAGAGATATGATATACAGAGCTCCTTAGCAGACCAGGCACTCTTCACCATATCACAGATTTCCTGAGTTTCCTTTTAAGTTCTGAAGTATGATGGCTTTTACGTACTGTACAGTATGTCAGGCATTAAATACTGACCATGTGGTTGGGGCAATAGTTTGAATTCAGAAATCAGCTTTCAGACAAAACTAAATAGTCAAAAAATTTTCCTGTTCAAAGTGTGTCCTAACACATTGTACCACTTTTGCCCTTGTTGTGGTTTAAAACTAGCCAATAACTAAGCATGTTAGCCTAGTGTTTAGGAAATCAGACTGTAAATACTCAGATTCCTGTTTCAAATGAGCAGGTGTTGCTTATGGGCAAAAGATGTAATTTAGGCATTTTCTGCATTTCAAAAGGGATTTAGACATCTGAGCTAGACATAGCCCTCCTTCTGACATAGACGTGTCATCTAGGGACTAAAGCACTGGATTTTAACTCCGAAGACTTGCAACCTGTTCCTGGCTCAGCCATGTGGCAGCTGGTAACCTTGGACTTGATAGCACTTTCCTAGGACAACCTTACCTCATCCTCTTGCTTGTCTCAAGACAGCTACCTCTATGGTCCTATATTCCTCCTGGGTCTATCCCTATCCACAGAGCTGTCTTCTCTAACTGTCTGGAAGATCACATTTCTGTCAAAGTCCTGCAATGCAGTCATTTTGATTTCAAACAGTTTTGAAGGACTGACTACTTATGCTGCACCAACAGCTGTGTCTTCCTGAAAACTTGATCCTGTTCAGGGAGGATTACAATAGTCCAACAGGGCAGCCTGCCACAGCCATAGGCAAAAGTGTTGCTACTTCTTGGCCTTAGCAATTTAACGTCAATCATTGGTCCTCTGTTGTTAATGGCTACAAAATATCTTCCCTGGTTCTTCTGCTGGGGTCCTGTCATTCAGAAGCAACAAGTCTAACTTCACTGAAAATTGCTTTAATGAGCTGTAGTACATAGTTACAGACACATTAGGCATGGGCTCACTGGCTCCCTAATTTGTGCTCTGAGAAAGCTGGGATAAGACACTGTCTGCACTTGTATGTTTTGTGATTTAGTGTTTGCAAAGTGCTTTATGATCTGTGGTGCTGTGCTGCTGCTGTACTGCCACAAACAGAAAATGGCACTTTTCTGTTCCAGTCACTCAGGGACAAAATAATAGCTGCAACTGTGTCTTTGTGTGTGCAGAGCATTATGCAACAACCCTCCCATCTGGGATGCTCTCAGCATTAATAAGAGGAAATTGTTGTTTGAAGAGAGCCTTGCCTTCCTGTTTCTTTAACCTGGCTTCTCTTACCTGTCCGAAAATATTTCCTAACTGCCGGTCTAAAATCTGTATCTCGACAAAGGGGTGCTTCTCTAAGCAAATATAACAATCACCAATGTCACATAACCTAAGCAGGACTTTCAGCTCAATATTGTGCTGAAATGCCTTTTTCTGGTATGCATGCCATGGATGAAAGGGTTTATTTCTGTAGGATTGAGAGATTTTTTAATCTTGCAAAGGAAGAGATGAACTTCTTATTTTAAAATAAATGTTATGCACATTGTCCTCTGGACAATTGCAATTCTCCCTATTACATACAGATGGTTAACTACATGAAAGAATATATTCATTTTCCTTGCTGCTTCAGACACTGAGCTGGTAGGAAAACTAACACAGATATGCAGAATATAGAAAAAATAAAGGTTACTCTGTCTTGAAGTCTGATTAAAAGGGGAAAAAAAAATCCACCCCAGTAGCAGTAATCCATTTCAGGTCCAAGTTCTGGTGAATATTGTTGTGAAAAAAATTTTTTTTTAAATTAATTTAATTTTTAATTAATTAATTCATTTAATTAATGAATCTTAAAGGTTTGAGTTTACAAAGCCAAAATCTTGCCACTTAAATCATGATGGAAAAATCTAGAGGTAGGATACATTCCTTTTGACATGGGTCAGACTTTTCATTCTGACTTGGTTTATATTTTTGTATAAATAAATAAATAAATAGAAACCAAAAGGATCGAAAGATTAAATCGTTCTGCTTTAAATGCCACAAATAGATTGTTTTGACCCCATTTTCACATTTTATTTCAGTTTTTGAAGCTTTTCCAGTTCTAAAGTTACAGGCAGCATGTTTCAGTGAAGTGGTTTGCATATAACAAATTAGCATTCTCCAATGGGAATAAAGTCTCTATCACTTCTCTTTAGAAATGAATCATTACCATAAGATGACTGCCATCTTAGCCAGCGCTGGGGACAGAGACGGATATCTCCAGTTGAAGTCATAAGTCTCTACAGTAATAACCACAGTGATGGGCGCTGTGAGCTCTGGCTGTAATAGCTTTCTTATATCTTGTTTTGGGTATGTCAAGAACTGACCAGTGATTTACTGACCTCAGAACAGTACCATGGTGTTATTCCAAGCTGGTGAAGGGAAAGGGTTTTTTTGATCACAAGGGTTGGTTGAGAGATCTTTGTGGCTGAAATAAGGTTTGCTTCATCTCAGAGTAACTCAGTAAAAAACATCTTACTAGGATGCACTAACAGTTCTGCTGCTCACTGACAAAGAAAAACAGCATAAAGGTTTTTCACCTCCTTTCAGATTATAAGAAATAGCAATGTCTTTACCAATCAAACAGAAACCACTGAGAACTCAACTTGTGATAGTCAGTTGTTGGTAGTAACTTCTAACTGTGTAATGATGGGTTAGGACAAAAATTTGGTGGTCATGGTGATGCTGTCCACATAGATAGATTAATATCATACTCTTGTTGCTAATTTAAATCCTTTAAAGCACCTTTGCTTGGAACAGGGTGGTAGGAATAAACAAATCTTGCTGACAAAAGCACGAGAGAAATCAATCAGCCACAATAACTCTTTAGTGTCCTTTGCCAATAGTGCAGTAAAAATAAATGTTTACTGTAAGAACAGCTCTTTGCAAAGTTAAGTTGTCCTAAAGGGAGCTGATCAAAGTTTTCTTGGCATCAGTTAGTATTGCAGAACACTAACTGTAGATAAATGTTCCTCCAGAAGTGCAAATTATCACTGCAACTGCAAGCATGGACTAAGCTCTTAATTCTGCCCCTGTAATTTTTTTCCTATTCATCTCCCTTTGGACACACTATTTCATTAGGATCTAGCCAGGAGATTAGAAGATTAGGGTGGGGGAAGAAGCAGCTTTGGGATTGGTACCTCTAGATGTTCTCTACCTGTGGCTCTCTACTGCTCTGCCAGCTGTGCAATGGGGTAAAGGGTCTTTCAATTCTGGCAATGGAGAGACAAGCAAAGAGTAATTTGCAACTCAGGCCGGAATAAGAATATGGGTCAGTTCATGGATTATTTGTTTATTTGTTTGCTAATGTGGTCTGGGAGAGAATTTATAATCTGACTTTCTCTGAGTATGCCCTGTGGCTGGGCTTAACAAGCCTGTCACCAAGAGGTAAATAAAAAAAACAATCTCCTGTCCAGGAGCGTGATTTTAAAATAATTGGAAGAAAGCAAGCATATCAACTCTTAGTTCAGACTTCCTAAGATCTTCTCCTTGAAGCATGAGTTTCTAGTGAGGAAAAATTCCTGGGTCTTGTTCCTGGTCATGCCTTTCAGTTTGGCAATATTCCAATTTATCCCCCAAATGGCCATTAAACTATCAGATGGCTTTGAAACATCTGACCTTTGTTGCAACATGAACTTTCTGCTCCTGGTTACGCCATATCTCATCTCCACTGCCTGTAACAGTTAAAGGGAATTCAAGTTTCTAAGATCACCCCTGGACAGGGATACCAGAGACAGCTCTGCTGTAGTTTATTGCATGCTTATCTTGTATAGCTCTGTAACTGTGTTGCCCTGCTATATGTACTATGCAATGGATGTAGGTTATCCTTAGAGAAGCCATCATAATTCATAAACAGCTGGGTTTTAATGACACATCTTATGGTATATACATACACATATATGTGTGTGTTTCTTTAAGAAACAAACTAACAGTTCCACCTTGTGATATAAGCACAGCTTTATAATTACACATGAATGACTAGGGATGCCAGTAATTTTATGGGAGGAGCTTCATCATCTTGAGAGCTGTAGTATGAGGGTTTTCCCCATAGAAGTGTGGAAAAGGATAAAAGGGATATGCTTTATCATCTTGCTTTGAACTTCCCTTTTTTCCTCCCAAATAACAGCCACAAACTGCACTGCTGAAGGATCCATCGCACATTCATCACTTCTTTCTTCTGCACCACGAAGCTTTGCAGCCTTCAGTCGTCAATGCGATTCCAGCCTCCAAGGTGCTGTTAGTCACAGGTGACGGGAACAAGACCCTTGGGCAGAGGAGTTGTTGGGTCAGCACTAGCATGGGTGTGTGGGTCAGTGCTAGGTTTAGACTCCACAAGTACTGGCTTCCCCTCTCAGCTCTGCTGACACCTTGCATGTTATTGCCTTGACTTCCTGGCTGGAACATGTTAAAGATGACATTTACTCCTGTCTGTTTTGACAGAGAGATGCAGCAGCAGAGCTGTTACAGGGATTTCCTGTGAATTTAAGGGTACAAGGTCAAGCTGAGCTATAGCCTTGAGATGTAGTCA
Organism: Harpia harpyja; assembly: GCF_026419915.1. Classification (NCBI taxonomy): domain Eukaryota; kingdom Metazoa; phylum Chordata; class Aves; order Accipitriformes; family Accipitridae; genus Harpia; species Harpia harpyja. The sequence continues at coordinate 33,825,177 of NC_068949.1, read as the reverse complement.
ATCCTATCCTCTTTCCCCATCCAGCCAGCCACTTGGGCTCCGGACAGGAGGGTAGGATGCGGAGATGCTGGCTACAGAAACTGCAGGCCATCTCTAGGCAAGGTTTCTTATCTTTCAACTTTTTTTCTTTTAAGGTGTCTTTTGGATGTGTCTTTTGCAGCATTTGTATTTGGATGTGTCTTTTGATAATACTTGTTTTCCTATCTGTGCAGACAGTACTTTGACCTCCTGGCACAAGTCAGAAGCAGAGCCAGAAAGCAGCCCCTCGCTCCCCGCAGCGCCCTGTTGCTCTCACAGTGCCTCTTTGCCTGCATTGATTCACGGTCTGCCCAGCTCTAGTTCAGAACAGTCAGAGCTGTACCAAACCTCTGTTTCTGCCTGTGGCTGTATTTCTGCAGGCTGTGATCTTCTCAGATCACACACACACAAAGGTCAGGCGGCAGAGCACCAAACCCTCCCAAAGCCCAAGGGTGCTCAGGTGTCAGCAGTGACAGGTCAGCATGCTGCAGGATGGCCCCTGTGCCAGCAGCGGGACACAGAGGAGAGCTGTACTGTTGGATATGTCTCTGATGAGGGCTAAAAGCCAGCTCCTTGCTGCTACTGAACATTGAAAATCCCACATGCTTTCTTTCATCAAAGAAGAGATGTAGAAATTCATATGTCCCACCTGTATTTACCAGCTTGGTTTTTCTAGATGAGTTTATGAAGGGGGAAAGACCTTATGTGATGTGACTACGGTTCAGAGAGGGAGGCTGGAGCCCTCTGTTCTACGCCATGTCTCAGCTCAGGCAAATAAACACCCTGTCCTAAAGCATTAGCGCATATAAATCCACCTTTTTTCAGACTGGTTCCGAAGTTACAACTCCAAACCTCTGGATATAAATGTTTAGGCAGCTGATTCAGAGGTTAAAAAGAGCAGTCACTGGAAGGTTTGCCCATGGTGTAAATGGAGCAGGGGTGCTATCCCCAGCTGTAAGCTCTGACATTAATTAGCCATTGGAGGGAGACAAAGAGCTGTCTTTCTTGCACTTCACCATGGTTCTGCAGAGGCAGTTACTCATTAGTTACTCATTACCCAGCTGCTCAATCCAGATGTTTTATTTAGCAATGGGTAAAGCGACTTCTGAGCAACTCCTGCCATCATGGGGATGGGACAGCTGCAGGGCTGCTCCCCATTTCAGGGGACTTAGTAGAATCACCAATACACATGCATCACCCACAGAAATGTGAAATAAGGCCACCTCTAGATACACAGGGCTGGCTTTTTCTCTCTGCAGTGGTTCATATAACCATGGAAGGCTCTAACTACAAACAGACACTACAGCCCGACTTCCCTACTTGCCATACCAGTTCAGCTAAAGCTCCTAGGTCATGTCTTTCTTTAATTTGTCATCCAAACACAAGCTGACACCCCCTCCTTAACCCAATACATTTCAGCTTTCTGTTGCACCAGGAGAAGGAGGAGTTTCCTAATAAATTCCCCTTTCTTGTCACCTTCATAACTCTGCAAAGCGAATCCACAGCCTAATGCCCAGCATACCAGCAGCTCCCCCATCCCATCAAATCCCTTCTGTACCTCTATTATCCTGAGTGCTACCCCAGGGACAAAGCATTCTCAAAAGGGGAGACAGGAATTCCATAACCTATAAAGAAACTCAAAATCTTGGCTCACATCATTGGAAAATGGTAAATCTTTGATTTTCTTAGATTATTCACACACAGGGGAACTCAGAGATTAGTGTATGCTGCTCAGCTGAGGCTGCTCTCACCTGAAGGTTGCCAATGAAGGCCATACACTAAAAGGCAGGTATATCAGGGACAAACAGAGCTAAAGTGGTTATAAATCTCTTGGACCAAAGAGTATGCATTTAGTCCATAACATGGGTGGTGGAATTCACATCTGTCTGCACACATACACAGAGGTGTCTTTTAAGCACTATTATCTCATAAATTTCTAAAATTATTTTTCCAAGGATTCATTTGACTAGTGACATGCAGTGTAAGTGCAGTGTAAGATCCATGCAGGCTCATAATAATTCTTTCTATCAGTTCTGTGAAACTGCCTGAGGAAGAAATGTGGGGCAGGGGGGAATGAACAACACTTGCCAAAGTTTGAGACAAGACATACAAACATTAAACTCCAAATCTTTCTGCCATTGTATTTTAGTGGTTTAATTCACCACAGAAAAAAATGTTAAGAAGGGGGAGATATCAGAAGCTGAACATATTGGAAGGTAATACAGATAGGAGGGAGGTAAAGTAACTTCTTATATTCTTGACAAGGTTACTTTGGAAGTTTGCAAAATGTTCCTCTCTTTCAGTCTGTGCTCTCTCTTTAATGTTGCTTTTTGCATCAATATGGGGCAGAGCACACAAACAGGTTCTAGCTGGGGTTTCCTAGAGGTAGCTTCATTGCTGGGAGAGTAGCAAGCATTGCATTTCAAGTTGCCCTCAGTGGCACACCCCTGCATCGAAGTAATTACACAGAACTTGAGCTAAACAAGCAAAGTGAAGAGGAAAAGCAGTATATCTTCTTTATATGAAGGCTTTACATGATGCTCAAACAATATCGCACATAAGATTTTAATGAGAAAAATAATGTTTCTGTTGTGAAACAGCAACACAAATACTCACGCAAGTAAGAAAAGGACTTTTACACCTCTAGGATTGGTTTCTGCTGAGCAAATGTGCCTGAAAATATTTCAAGCCCCCTTTTCCAACTGTGGAACGTAGGCAAGGTGTCTCAGGGCCAGATTCTGAACTGGCAGAAATCAGGACAGCTCTGCTGACTGTGGGGAAGAGTTTGATTTTCACCAGCTGAAACTGTTATAGGCAAAAAAATAGTTTGAACTGTGAATGCCAACAGGTGGCAGATAATTGGGTGTACCTGTGTGAGGGGGTGAATGACCAAAACTGAATTTATTGGCTGCTCATGCATTGTAGTCTACTGCTCTGCATGTAGGCTATTTGGGTTAGGAAAACAGGGGACTTGGGGGATTGGAAAAAGAGGAGGCTGTTCAAAAAAAGGTTCCCCAAAAGAAGTGGTTTCAGAAGGAGAAAGCGGGGCCAGAAACAAGAAGGTGAAGGTCCTGCTGAAGGAAAGATGTGGCATGTGGGGAAGATCATGGAGATCAGGAAGATGAATGCTGGGGGACAGTCAGTGACCTTGGCTGGTAACCCCACGTCCCTGTGGGGAAGGGAAGTTGAGACCTGGTGAATGCAGTGCTGGGGGGGAGCAAGCGTGCGAGTGTATATGTGAGATAAGTAAGGTAAAATCTCTAATCTCACTTGTTCTTAAATAAATGCCAGTATCCAGATTCACTGTGGGCTGTGGTTTACCCTGTCTCAGCCATGTCAAAGACCCAATCACAATCAGTCACTATAATTTCATTGTCCTGTACATAGCTTAGCAAAAGTTGCTTTCCCTCCAGAGTTGTCCCAGTCCCTGTGAAAAGGATGAGCTTAATTGATAATGCAGCTCACAGCACAATATTGAACTACACAGTCAATCAGAAACACACCAGTTAAGTCTTTTTCTTTCCTTATGTGCCCTCTTTGGGTGGTTTCACACTGATGCAATTCATTGAAAATCAAAATAAGTACAACCCTACACAGGGAAAATTGCATTTGAAGGTTTCCCAGAGATTCAGTGGTGACCAGCACTGAGAGATTACTTTATCAGCCTTGAAAGTTTGTCATTCAAGTGGCAGGAAGAATTCAGTTTTCCATTCAGCAGGTGCTAATACAGTTATATCAAATCCTAAGCATGGGAGAAAATAACCCATACATACATATACATGCACAGTGTTGCTGCCCTTCCCCCACCACCTCTTCAAAGCTCAGCAGCAAAAGGGATCTGACCTGAAATGTTACAGCCAAGTTGTTATTTCATGCCCTGTAAACATGTGCCAGATGATTGCTTCTTCCCCTCAGGCAGAAGGATGGAAAATATCAGGTCCTCACTTGCTAACAAACCTTGGGACTCAGTGTGCTTCTCCCTTTAAACACCAAATCTGCTGCTTTGTAGCTGGGAGGCTTTTCACAGCTTCCCTTCAGTCTTACTGAAGATGTGACTTGAGACTCTGAACGCTGGCACTACTGGGAAGAACTCAAGATTTCTTTAGGAGGGACAAGAACTGAATTGAGTAGGGCCCACCAGAGGAAATGTCACTTAAGTGAGGGACATTTGCTCTTTTCAGAGCCCTTGATCAGTCAAGAAAACAGGAGCTTGTTGGAGAAGAAAAAGGTTACCTTGCAGACAAAGGGATGTCTTTGTGAATGGGATACCAACACACACTTGACACTATGAGCCCAAGCCTTTTGGGGTTTTGATTCATGAATGGAAAAGTGTATAGACGTCTGTCCCCTTCAAATTTCCCCTACCTTGGCTCTGACACTGTAGGTGTCATTGCTGTTTATGTACAATTATTTTAAAGTGAATTAAAAGAGATTTTAACTTTCTTCAGTTTGTAGGGTTACATAGGCAGCTGAACCATCCAAGCAGTGAGAAGGAGAGGATCCATCAGGGTGGCTGGGATGGCCAGATGAGAGCAGGAAAAATTAGTCTTCCCAGGATAAGATGTTCCTCTCTGTGAACCAGTGAAAATGTCTTTTAGCTGCAGTGGAGAAAAAAAGACAGACATTTCTCACACACTGAATAAGTAATAAATTGAAAGGCCCTGATTTTTTACCGCAAACTGAAGTAATCTCTGTTTAACTTTATCAGCTGCAGGGCTGGGTCCTGGTATGAGGGTTATCTGATAGCCTCAAAGTTTCTGATAGTAATTCAGCGTTGATTACAGAAATAAGAGAGGGGAAAGGAACTCCTCAGCTGAGAGACAAAAAGCAACGCTCAAGTTTAAACCCTGCTATCTCTCACATAAAGTTTTGATGGACTGTGCACAACTTCCCCGTTACATTTTCTCACTGTTGACTTATTTCTGAAGGAACCACTGCACACTGTGTGTTTTCATGCTGCTTTTCCTGTTGAAAATACCAACCTCATTGATACCTTGAGTGGAAAGTTGAGTCCATGAAACTTTGAAAGACCCTTCCCCCTTGAGTGAGAGAGACTCAAGCAAGGCCAGAAATCAATGTAATAGAGTTGAAGAAATGAAAAATGGAGGATTCAAATGCCTGATATGATGGTTTTTCTACTCAAGTGTATCTTTCCTTCAGATGACCCCAATCCTCATACCTTCATATCTTCTTGAAAATGTTACTCAGAGGCAGGAAAAGCAGGTCAGTTTTTCCTACCCCCTTTGTATTGTACTCATAATTGATTTTTTTGCCATTTGTGTCTGCTTGCAAAATAGTCCATGAAACTAATTTCTAATGCTTGACTTTATTTCATCCAAAATTGAACTGTAAATCTATTCTATCAAAAATACCTGTACTAAAACAGACTACTTGTGCATATGACTGCAACATTCCAATTTTTCATTGAGCTGGTTAGTTATAGCAATCATTTATTAGTATTGTACATAGTTAAAACATAGAAATCTAAGTTGTAGGTTAAGGAATAAAGCTGAAAATACCCACGCTTTCTATAGTAGTGAAATTCTACTAGGACTGTTTCTTAGTAAGAGGGAGGAGAGGGAAACAAAATCAAGAAAATGTCAGTTATCTCTAAAATATGCAAAGATGTATCACTCTTTAAAATCACATTCCAGCAAAACATGAATTTTAGGAAAGATGACATCTTCTAGGTGTATTAGTGTGTCTCCGCTCCTCTGTATTGCTCTTTCACCTTTCTGAAAGAGAGATGCTTTCTGCATTTCTGATTGTATTTTAGCATAACAGACACGAATAATATGATCTGACAAGTTGTCCCTGAGCTGACTTCCATACACAGTAAATGATCTTTGCAGTAGATGACATTTGACAACATAGATAACCTTAGCACAATAAAGAGATCTAGCCAGATTCTCCAAAAATATAAATTAGTATAGCTCCACTGAAGAAAAAAGAACTAATTCAATTTATACCAGCAAAGAAGCTGTGTGATACAAAGTCAGTTAAATTACAATTTTCTTGAACTATTTGCCATAGCTTAAGAAAATTAATTTATTTGTGTTCATTGTGAATACCTTTTCAGTAATGACTGTGCCTCAAATAAAATATTTATAAAAGGTCTAGGAAACTCTCGCCATATTCTGGTTGGATAGAGAAGAGAGTGTTTAGACGCTGTGAGCCAGGCAGTATTACTCCAACACAATCTGTGTTTGCCTCCTGATGTGACTAATATAACTAGCAAAGTTTAAGTGCAGTGATGGGAGAAGCTTTTGTTTTAGCAACCAGACTGTGACAGGGGTCAGTAGGCATTCTGTCACTTCTTCCACATGCTGTTTAGAAGGGCTTAGCAGAATACTCAGCGTGTGATGTGTTAAAGCATTGCCCTAAAATTCAATGAGAGATGCCTTAGTCATGTTTCTTTTCTGAAGCCTTACACTCTGAAGGATAGATGGTACAACAGAAAAGCACAATTTGTTTGATATGCAGATGGTAAAGCACAGGTAGCAAGGAGTGGCTTGCAATCAGGGTTATACACACTCAAGAGATATGTAGCGTCAGGGATTGTGGCTAGCAACAAATTATTATGTATCAATAGATGTAGTCCACTTGATTAGTTTGTATTGGGTAAAACTGTGCATTACTTATCCAACACTGTGAAGGTCTGGAGAGTCCTGGCACAGAGTCAATGGCACATACTTAGTCAAATAGCCTTGTCATATGCTTATTGGCTTTCAAAAGGTTAAAAAGTGTGCACACTGTGTAAGACAGACAAGCGTTCAAGTGTTTTGATCACCAGGAAGACTGTCTTATTTCATGTCATACAAATCTGAAAAAGATCAATCTGGAGCTGAAAGAATTCACAGGGCACCTAAGTTACTATGGTGTCTACACCCAAAATCACATAAGAGAATACTATAAGCACCATAATGTTACTGATGTCTTTAGTGGAAAAGGGACAGACTCTGGAAGAAATCTGGGGTGCAACTTGACATTAAACCCATGGTGGAGCAACTCAGTTGCTCTACCTCTGCAATGAAGAGTCCCTTCTTCCTTTTACCACCTTTTGTTTTAGCCCTGGATTGCAGACTAACTCTGCAGCTACAAAGGGACTCTGGGATATGAACAGTGTTATGGAGTTTACATGAAAATCAGTCTTCTTTAACAGAGAAAAGGAAGAATGTTCAAAAAAAAATCTCTAAAGCATCTGATAAAAACAACTGCTATAAAACTTAAAGGCAGGATCTAAGCTCTGGGCACATAATGTTTAGACAGATAAGAAGTCTGTGAAAAGACAAGTTCAGCCAGGGGATTCCCTTTAACTTGGTATTGATAGTATTATTGTCAGGAAAATAAGAAATAACGAAAAGAAAAGTCAAAAGCACAGAGCTAAGAAGCACATCCCCCCAAAGCTAGAAGGCTGCTTCCTTTCAAACTTCTCTAAACAGTCTCTGAGATCAGAAAATGATTTAAGTTCTAAAAAACTATTAGCTAGATAGAGAAATCCAAACCACCTCTTGCAGCAAATGAGCAGGATGGAGTCAGATGTGGAACATTAGCTGAGGTCAGAAGGCAGTTAGACAAAATCATTAGGTTTAACCCACAAAAGTCAAATCTCATGGTCAATTGAGTCCACTGGCTTTGCTTCTGCAAAGCATTTTCAACTGATCAGATCAGTCCAAGAAATGCCTGGCAGTATTATCTTGGTCTTCAAGTTACAGAAACCCTGAGAGTAAAGGGATGAAATTTTAACTGTGCTTACTGAAACAGGAACTGTGAAGAAAGGTAAATAATATTACCAAGAATAAAGAGTTTTAAAGCCAGATGGCTATGCAAGAGAAAAAAGAGAGAGAGAAAAGCTGCTATTGTAACTGGAGCTGCACAGACTGGCTTCATTCCAGGTGGGAAGAACATATGAAAATTTTGAAATTTCCCAGGAAGAAGAGCTCTACCTAGTGACCAAGAATCACAGAATCATAGAATCATTTAGGTTGGAAAAGACCTTCAAGATCATGGAGTCCAACTGTAAACCTAACACTGCCAAGTCCACCACTAAACTATGTTCCTAAGTGCCACATCTACATGTCTTTTAAATACCTCCAGGGATGGTTACTCAACACTTCCCTGGGCAGCCTGTTTAAATGCTTGATAACCCTTTCAGTGAAGAAATTTTTCCTAATACCCCATCTAAACCTCTCCTGCTGCAACTTGAGGCCGTTCCCTCTTGTCCTATCACTTGTTACTTGGGAAAAGAGACTGACACCCACCTCACTACAACCTCTTTTCAGGTAGTTGTAGAGAGTGATAAGGTCTCTCCTCAGAAGAAAAAGAACAAGGGTGGATTGTTTGGGGTCTTCAGAAATGTTTCATTTCAACAAAACACAAATCTTTTATTTCTGTTTCTATTTGAAATATTAAATATTTCCCTATAGGAAAAAAACAGTAAAGTGGGCAAGTGGTGGCTTCCAAATGAATAAAAAAAGATTCACAAACTTTAAAAAGACCCATTGTCGCATTCTTAGAACCTTACTCTTTCTTCTTTAAAAAGGAAATTAAACTGATTCAAACTACCTCAATTTCAGTAGAATAAAAAATATTCACATGGACTGACTGTGGTTCCATCACATTTCCTATGACTAGCTTTATTAGTAATACACATTAGATCCAGAAGTTGTCATATACATTGACAGCTTTCAGAAGTGTTATCTTTAAAGGAGATAAAGAATATTTAGCTATTTTTGGAAGGCACTGGATATAGCTGTATTTCTGTAACTAAGTTTATATCCTTTGCATCACATGTCACTGATACATATGCTAAACAGGAGTCTAGTTATATGCCTAACGAGACATATGCAAAAATACTGCAAAATATTAATAAAGCCTTTGAATTTTGCATTGTGAGTGGAGCATTCCAGCATCCTTGATATAAGTCCAGCATACTGCAGGGACTGAATCCCAGGCAGAACTACTCTGAATCACAACTTAAAATATAGTCAACACAGGATAAGAATGCAATATGCAATCTCAGTGAAAGATGAAATACAAAGGATAAGACTGCCTAATTGCACCAAAGATTCTGTAATTCAGTGGCATGGCCTAATTTTGTCAGTGGCACACATATCTGAGAGGGAGATTCATTCACTGAAAGAGCCGCTAGTTCATAGCAAAAAGGATTTTCTACCTTTTAAAGTGCTCTTTGCTATTCTTCAGGCTCAGGTCAAGTCTCTACTTTATCACTAGCTCTTACAAGTCATTAAAGACAGCCTTATAAAACAATTTGGTTCCCATTCATTCCAGTGAAATTCAGAGAAAACAGGCATTACATTCAGGGAGTCCATTTCATTTCTGGAAAATTACCTACTTCTACATAGATGTTAGGAGGCCAAATGAGTTTCATTGCATGCTCACATACTGTAGGCAATAGGAGTCAAATATAGACCATGAACTATAACAATAATAAAAAAATATATTTTGAGAAGATCAGCAGAAAGAAATTCCTAGGAAAATGCACAGTGTATCGTGTTACATCCTGAGAGAACAGCCTAAAGCGAGGGCAGAAATAAGATGCATTTACATTCCCTTTAGGCCCACTCCATTTCAACATACATTGAGCAGCAAAAAGGCCCTGAGGTATAAATTAGAGCAAAAACTGTTTTTAGCTTGCAACACCTCATGTTAAGCTGCCTGAAGACTTTTGTGAAACTCAAGTACCCGAACAACCATTTCAGAAATGTTTAGATTCATATTTTGCCAGGGAATATGCACCCAAATTCCAAACAATCTCTTGCAGGTGCAAGCTCTGCCCCACCGAGCCATCACTAGTTATGCACTTCTCCCCCTCTCCCCAGCCTTCACTGTTTTTTGGAGGAGGCCTTTCCTTTTATCAAGAGTAACTTCTGTTTTGGGACTCTCTCCTTTACTTCATAGCCTTTCACAGGAGGCAGGGTGCTTGCCTGTAGCCTATTTTTAGCTCTGACAGGGGAAGCTGTCCTTCTCTCCTTTGTGCTGCTCCCCTTAGGAAGGCTATCTAGGTGAAGACACCTTTCACTGCTCAGCAAGGGACAGGATCGCTTTTGTTAATTGTTCTCCTAATGACTGTATCACCTAGGACAGAGTTAAATGTCTCCCTCCCAACAATAGTTTTCAAAAGGAGATTTGAACTGAATGCAAGCCTGCTTTAGCTTCATTGACAGCGAAGAATCGACTGGTTTTGTATCAATAGCCCATGTTATGGAAGACCTGGATCACAAACATCAGATAACACTGAAATTAAGTAGCAGAATTGCCACACCTTATCTCTGTTTGGTTTGCCTCTGATCAGCCACACAAAGATTGTTAGAAAGTCGCAGGCTTGCTTAAGCAGAAGTCAGGAAGCCGAGTTAAAATTTCTGCATATTTCCAACATCAAAGCAGTTGTGCGCCTTGTTTATCTGAACACAGCCTGCCAGATGTGGGGTGCTATGACACCTAGAAATATTGTCCTGTGGAAAACTCCATACAGCCACCCCCTCAGACTTGCCTTTCATACTTTATTGCGGTTTTTTTACATAGTCACTTCCTAAGCATCTCTTAACTGCACTGGCTACCACATGAGGATATAACTCTTGTTGGCTACCTAGAAGGCTTTTGTTATGCTTACCTCAGCACTTAGGCTGCTTGGTCTTGCGGTTACTACAACCTGACTTCACAGTTCTCTGTACACAATGACTGAAAACAACCTACACTTTCTAACTGAGCAAAAATATTGTGTCTTTGTTTTCCCTTTCTAAACCAACAGATACTCACTATAGGCTGTCAAGCTAATAGGATATCTTCTATATATCATCTGACCCACAATATAATTTGTTTATGTCATACAAACAACACAGATCTAAATTTTGCCTGCTTGTGTTTTGCTAAGCAAAAACAGCTTGGGAAGATCAACAAGACCTCAGCTTTTACCCCATGGTGTAATCCACACTTTGATGAGTGATTTGAAAGATATGTGTAAGAGGAAATGTCTGTGCATCTTCCCTGGGATGATTCAGATAATTTGGGGCAATCCATCATATTGCCAAGGTCAATAGCAGCCCTGTCAACAGCAGCCCCTTCAAGAATTGTTTCACATCAGGGTGGACCATGTTTTTCTTTTTCCCCTGCTGCAATATCTCAGGAAATCTCAGTCCATGTCTTAAGACAGAGAAAAGAAAGGAAATTTTCCCCCTTTGAAACCTGCTGAAAGGTTGACACTGACCATGTGGCCTGGCCAGACTGAGAACATGCGGCTAAACATGACTTAGCTCACACTTGCAACAGCAAGGAGATTTCCTTTTTGGGTTGTAGTGTTTTTTAAGATAGGATAGTGTCAAGACAGTAGGTCTTGAGGTGCTAGAGTAATACCACAAGCAGAGGAGAGAGAAGGAGCAGCTCTGGAAAGACAGCAGATGATGCATTTCAGGAACAGCAGTAATTCAGTGGGAGCCACATACATATCATTCCAGAAGTGAGATTACAGTACTGTGCTCCCCTGAAGTTCAAAACTGGAGCACGAAGGGTGCATTGCAGCTTTAATTATGCTATTAAGGTTTCTTTTCAGGGGAATTACCATCCATTCTCAGCTACTCACAGAAATGGTAAAATCAAGGAATATTTAGGGAGTGGAATAGTTTTAATTCTGGGTGGCAGAGCTCTCACAGGCTCTAATTTTATTCTGAATATTAGAAACTGTTCCCAGGATACACTTGCTCAATACCTGAGAAGCATAATATTAATCGCTTCTCCCCAGTTCTAGTTTTCAGGGTACTCTTGAGTAAAGCAAGTGACCAGGAACAGTATTTTATAGCGGCAAAAAATTAAACATACCTGATTTAGTTTCTGGTTGCTTTCCAAATCACCACCATTAGCAGAAACTATTACTATCTGTGCTGATTCTCCCAGCTTTATTCTTCCTAAAGCCTGAGGCTTTATCAATATATTGTGTAAAACAACCTGTAGAGAATCCAGACACCTCAATCTCATGCACGTGCACATTCACACACATGCACAAAGTAGGCCTGAGCAGCCCCAAAAGTCACTGACAAAAGAAAAGATTAGCAAAGATAATGTAATCAGTCTCTGACATCCTGAAGTAATTCGTAAAAATCAAGGGGAAAATCAAGCATGCTGCTTAATGAGTAGGCTCCACCAAATCTTGTGGACTTTAAAATCTCCGAGTGCTTTTAGACATGAAATTTATGTCTGCTTTAGTCCTTCCTTTCTTCATCCATCCTGACAGCTCTGGGTAGATGAAAATCTCATTAGTTTAAAAGGAGGGGACAGGCCAGGGAGGGCTCATGGCTGGCTTATTGGGCTCTGCTCATTGAAAGTCCCTCTTCACCAGACATTTTCTTTGTGCCCTCTGAAAGTAGAATAGAGATGAGGAACATCCTCTGCTGCTTCCTCTGTCCTTCTAGCTCCTCTGAGGCCATTTAGCTGAGCGCTTCTCCCTGGCTGGCTTCTAGGAGACTCCCCCCACTGTCATTCAGGGTATGTCAACAGCTCCTTTCAGCACAGCTCTGGTGTGTTGTCCCTCCTGCATCTTTTTGAGGTAAATCAGTGCTAATCCATGAACAATGAACCAAGGAACAGTGGAAATATCTGGACTAGAGTTGTTAGTCTGAACAACCTGTCCTGCACCCACTTTCCTACTTCTCAACTATTTCCAGTTCTGACATTGTCCTTCTCTAGCTGTGAAGGATCAGGATCTGCCTGATCCCCGTGCTCAAATGTTTCAGTTGTTCATTCACAGCTGTGAACCTCAGAACATCCTGGCGGACACAAGGAAGCTGCCAGGGAGCTGAGTGCACTAATGTTTTAACACATTATGTTCCCTTCATTGAGCAGCAGACCTTGACCTTGTCTCTATTTGCAGCATCTTTGAGATAGGACCTGTTCCCAAGTCCATGGAAACCAACAAATGGGCCTCGGATCAGGTGCTCAGGCTCACGTTCTTAAGGAGGTGAACATCACTCTTTCCTATTGATTTTCATTTGTAACTGGGTACCTGTGCACCTGTAAGGATCTGAGTTTCTATAGCATAACGAATCCTCACAGAAAACAAACCTCATCATCCAAATAAGTCAGCACTAATCTTCCCATCAACTGTCTGTATCAACTTACAGAGCTGGGAATGAAATATTCTGGGCTTTTTTCTGTCTAAAAAGGGACAGTTTTCATCAACCTATTTTTCATTTTTTCATAGGAATTCTGCTTTTATTTAGTATGCAAATGAAATATATATGCTTGTATAAACACGTGTGCACGTCTACATGTATATGCAAATACCCAAGTCCTTAGTATCGGTGCACACATCTTTTTCTGAACAGCAGTCATGCTAAACAAAATCCCTCCAGGGCTTTTCTTGCCACTCCATTTACATGTTTGACAGTTTCCCAGGGAATTAGTCTTAGTGCATTATTGGATATGTGTTCTAAATAATTAAATTTGACAATTATGTGGGAGAAATCTCAGACAAAAAGAACTGAAATCTCTGAATGCAAAAAAAAGTGGGAAGGTTCTTTTCCTTTCTCACTAAGCTACTCTGTCCCTCCCTTTGTCTGTATCTCCTATCCCATTAAACGCCATTGCTCATCATATTGATATGCAGAATCTCATCTCAGCAGGTACATTTCATTTATTGAAACATTATCTGAGAACAACTTTATTAAAGATTCAAGATGCCAATACAAGATGACACAGTGCATAGCAGCTTGTAACTTGGAAAGCTTTACAGAATTAAACAACATTCAACAGCAGGCAGGATACGGTGTGAATTACAGAAAAGAGCAGTGTTAAGCTGATCCATGGTGAATAAATTAAAAGTGTTCAGTCACATGGTCAGTAATGAAGACAGGAGGAGCAGGGATACATAGACAAAAGACAAGAAACTGTGTTTGGGAAGAATGGGGGAGGGACAGAGAAAGAGGCAAGAAAACTTATTTGAGCTTACAGGATGTGCAGAGAAGGCTATGGAATTCAGGAAAGTGATACTTGGAAAGGCAAGGAGTTCTGCTGCCGTACAGTTTTCTGGATGACTGAAGGTTATTGTAAAAGGCGAAACATACCCCATTTAGATTTGGGTATTGGCATCTACGAGCAACGATTCCCAGCTCTGCCTTTGGGAGCCAGAGTTCACGGCACTCTGATGTGTTTCTCCAGCAAAGGACCTGGCCCCCACAAATTGCAAGACCTTTGCTCAGCTAAAGCTTTTAAGTAACTTCATTGCATAATGCAACAAAATGTGAACACCAACAACTGAGTATCAGGAAAGAAAACATATGACGAATAGCTGCAGAGAAACTTAATGAATAATGTTATTTGTAAAGAATATAATTTAGCGGGAGCCAGAACTGAGTACTGGGTAAACAGATTTGCAAATAACACATTTGAAATACAGTGAGAACAAATTTATCCAAAGCAATAGTAAGCCAAGCTAAAACTTTATGCCAATATCAGTTTTGGTTTTTTTTTTTAAATGCCCTTTTTATAAAAAATAGGGAGGTCCACAAGAACTATTTAATTGCCAATTAGGGTTTTCTGAAGTTTTTGTTTACTGTAGAAAAACAGTCTTCAAAGGATGCTCAACAAAACAAACCTGACTAATACCACTTTCTGACCTTTTGAGAATAATCCTTGTAAAGTATTTTTAAAAAGACTGTTAACAGAAAATAGAAAACGTTGAAAAATACTGAACAAAAATAAAAGTATTTCCATATTCTTCCAGAAACAGGGAAACATCCACATTCTGTTCATGTTATTGGCATTTGTGCTTTCCTTTTCTACTAGTGAAGACCCCTCTGAGTCTCTTGAAGTTTCTAGGAGAGATGTTTACACTTCCCTAAAATCAAAGAAAAAAGTGTAGAAAATAAAGTTCTGGCATGCTCAAACATCACCTCCCTCCACCCCAGCAAGCCACCCCATAAATCCAAAGATTCCCCCGTGCCATATGATCTTCCAGTGTATGCCCTTCTAGTGTTTCTATCAACTATTCCACCATAAATTACAGCTTTTACCTTTTGATTTTATTTCTTTTCCAGCTGTTTCTCTGACGGATACACCATCTTTTGCAGATAGGGAAAGAACACCCAATAGGGTAGAAAAAGCATAGTTTAAAGAAGAGGGAAGGAAGTAAGTGTGGCCCAAAGTATGAAGCATGACTTTGTAAGCTAAAACATCTGGATACTTTTCCTGGTTCTGTTTATGAACTTCATCTTCTTGTTTTCATTTGCTCTTGTGCTCAGCAAGATCTTAGGCCAGACACTTTCCCTCAAGTCTTGCTTGTAGCATGCATAGTATAGCAGTGTCTGACATCCTTTAGATGCATCCAATAGAAAAAAATATTAATAATAAGGTTGATACTTATCCACTTCATGTGTATAGGATGTGATGGTTGCTGTATTCACCACAAAATATTTCTGCATAAAGTATTTTAGATTATTTTCTTAGGAATAAATGTCCTAATGTAGGAGTACTTTTTCCATGACAGGTCTGTATCCCATTTGCTAATTCACTAATAAGTTGCCATTCAACTTCATGACGCAAATGCCCACCGTTAAGAACTGAATGGAGAACATGAAGAAGCCACATGGCAGAGGCTGCTAACCAGTGACCTGGGGCCACAGCCATGCCAAGCACAGGTCTCCCTGGGAGGTAAAGGATTCTGGTCGGCCTTTTACTGCACCCTCAGCTCACAGTAAAGTATAAGTGAGCCACCACAGACTTATATCTGAGCAAGAAATATAAATGGCCAAGATGGTTCATTGACCTGTTTTCAAGGAAGTTCTTTTTGAGGACACCTGGATGAACTCAGGTAATCTACAAGTTTGGGCCCAAGTTCATAATGAAATATCCGACTTGACAGAAGTTTCAAATACACTTATGAGTATGCAAAAACTTTGTACCTTTTCTGTACTCATTTTACTTCATTGTTAGATGCAAAGGTAACAAAATGACATGAGATAACGTGTTCTCCATGTATAAATGCTCATTAACAGAGATGAGAAAGCAACAGAAGGCTCAGGAGAGAACTTTGTAATGATTTCCAATCTTTTTTGGAGACCTAAAGCAGACTTTTCCAGAGGTGAGCTGTACTCAGACAAATCCATCTTTGTGTCTGGAAAGTCCCCAGTCATGAAACCTCAGAACTCGATGGTATTTAGGAACCTAATTCTCATCTCAAAGTTCAACTCCTGTTGGAATCAGTGCAACGTGCCAAAATCTCTTAAAGAGCTGGATCTTTGCTAGAAAAAAAAGGTGAATGGAGCTCTGATGTCTTTCACACAGTGCCATAGATACAACTGGTAGATTCTTAGCTGCAAATTCTTTGCTCATGTCCTCCGCAACATGCAGTAGATGGTTTGGGGTGTATTTACAGAAAGAACTCCTAGGAGAAGTAACCTGGGCACAAATAGAAGAGATTTCTACATTGCACTCCTGCAGCTCTGGGATCGTGAAGATCCTGAAATAGTAACTCCTGGTCACTGACTGATAGTCTTCTGTTTGCCTGCAGCTAGCTGAGTGGGATGACTGTTCTGGAATATGAAATTACCTGGAGAAATGTCTACTTTGATAGCTGGATTGGGTGCAAGGGAGAGCTGAAGAAATTATCTTTAGCAAGAAAGCAGCCAGCAGTCAGCATGTAGCTGTATTCCTGCCCCCAGACCACAACGAACTCCCAAATTGAACAAACACACACCAAAAAAACCTAGTGTCACTTCAGTTCCTTTCTAGATTCAGACCCATCCCTGCCTTCCCAGCACAAATGGGTTCTTTTCTGTGAGAAAGGGAAAAGTTAATTACACAATTACTCCTGTTCTCTTCTGGATTAGACTAGTGCGGTCTAGACTTGCAATTTAGAAAGCTGTTTATAGGCAGCTGCTTGGCAAAGAACAGACATCTTTCTTGTAGTCCAATACATTTAAATATTTAAAGGCCAGCTGCACAGAGCAATGTCCCAGAACATTGTCACTGGGACATGGTGACTCATGCACAGCCGGAGGAACATAAATTGGACTTTCTGCCACAAGATGGGGCTCTGCCTGCCCTGTTTCCCCATATACGCTATTTTATTCTTTACTTCCTCTCCTGCGTGAAAAATCATTGTTTCCTTGGTTATAATGTGTCTTTTTTTTCTTCTTGTTTTGCTGTACTGAAGCACATTTATTTTCCATGGCAAGAAAACAACTTTTCTGTCTTGCCCCCAAACAGACACACAAAACTGACAAAGCCTCTAGGATTCCCTTGGCTGAGATAGATGAGCTGTACTTACAGAATTAAGGCAAAACCTTTATTGCGGAGGGAAACGATGCTATAACCAAGCCATCTGTTTCATAGCCTCCTGAAACAGAGAGCATTCGTGCAGGTTTCCTGCTGCTTATTATTTGAGTGTTTTGCTCCTAACAAGCAGAGGACCAGTGACCAGATTCTGAGATTTGGTGCTCACTGGAGAAACAAGAACAGGCTGAAGTTCACAGAACTGTGCTGGATTTTTATCCAGGAATGAATAGCAACCACATTGTATAGGAAAGAAATTATTAGTACTGTGGTTGTGCCCAGGGGCTTTCATCGGATCTTCACAATGACTGGTAGTTAACACACACATATAAAGGCAATTTGTTTATGCAGGGTCAGCTGGCTGAAAATTGGACACTGCTCCTTTTGTATGGGAGGGGATAGCTTTGAATAGGATTGCTGGTTTCTATCCATCAGGTACCAAATGCCTTAATTGAATTCCATCACTTGTACTTATTGGTGTGTGAAGATGGTCATACCAGAGCTGCTCGTCAGCCTCTATCCATATACTGTTGCAAACCAAGTCACTACAATTACTTTAGGAGGTGATCACCCAGACTCAGCACACAGGGTAGGGACTTTCCCTGTAGTGTGGGATGTTGCTAGGTGGTGGGATCTCTGGATGAGTACATCTGAGGATGAGCACATGTAGCCCTGGCACTGCAGGGTGATCAGCTCTCAGGGCAGGGAATCACCATACACAAACCTTCCTGATCAAGTGTCCAGAAATGTATGCTGAACATCTGAACTTCTCCAGCAAGCAGACTTGGTTCCTGCTAAGAGAGTCACTTTTTTTTCTTCTTTTCTTTTTTTTCTTTTTTTTGCATCATCCCTGTCTTGTTGCTGCTTGTAAACTCAGGACTCCCCTTCCTGCACTAAATCTTGTTGCATCTTCCACACTTCCTTGTCCAACCCACCCACAAATGTCCTCATAACTGCTTCCAAGCAGTAACAAAAAAATGGCAATCATCAACATGGCCCTTGGAGGATACCCAGTCAAGCCAGTCCTCTGAAAGTCTGGCAGCTGTGCCTGCCATGCCTTCCTATACTTATCAAACACTGCAATGTGGATAAGCTGGTTCTTTTCTTGATTTTGCTGCTTCACTCCTGTGTGTCCTTTACATATCCCTTTGTTCATCCTAATTGTAAAATAGAATTGATCATATTCATGGAGGTGGTTTAACTGTTACAAGCCTTTGGAATCACAGACCCCTGACAACCCTCTACATTTCCATAGCCTGTTATGAACAGTTACTGCTAAATTTTAGCTATGGGAAGGTGACACTCTTTCATTGAGCAGTTGTGAGCCATTTAGAATGGTTTTTCAGACCACCAGCAGCCTGTAAGTTATTGGTCATGCATGTTACCCTTAACGTAAAAAATAGAGGCCTCTGAATGAGCCTAAATCTCATTTCTTGCTTCCTCATAATTTTTATTTCTGCTTCTTCTGCTATTACATACTTGTACTTGTTCTCAGTAAGTCCAGGATGATGCTCATTGTTTAAAAACACTGAAACACCAAAAGAAAAGGTATTTACATCTTCCTAGATTTTAATAAAACAACCTTCAGCACATTTAAAATTTGGAACCAAAACAATTTTTTTGGATCAAGTGCAGTCCTCTGTGACCTGAGGTTGCCTCCTCATACAAGCTCATTATAAACTTGTCAAGGTTATTTTAAATGAGTTAGATCTTTCTCCCCAGTAGTCCAGTTGGAAGATTGTCCAGAAACTTCCTGTGCTTTGCTGATACAGGAATCTTCTCATTTTAAAGTTAAAACTTCTTCAGAGCCATGAGAAGAGGGATTTCATGTGCTATTCTGCAGAATAGGGCAAACGAGAATGTTGGAGGCTTTCCTTCATTTGGATACAAGTTGTTTTTACAAAAGGGCTACGAAGTAGTGTAAAGCAATTAGTTAAGTAATGGGCCCAGGGGGTGATTGTGCGTTTTTAGTGCTGTGACCAAATGCTGGTCAGAAATGATGAAAAATCCTGTCTGTACAGACTGGACAAAACCCATCAGCAACTCCCACCAACTTTTTTTAAAATTAGTGGTCAATTCTCAAGTCTTTATGAGACTCAGCATAATACAAGAATAAATGGAAAACACTTTCGCTCTTAGCTTAAAACACAGCTTTTACAAATCATCTTTCTTTCTACAGTCACTGGGGTTTTTAGGGCAGACTGTAAAAGAAGCCTGTGATGCCAAGGAGAGGTGGGTACCAGACTTCCTTCTCCTGTGCTCCCTGAGTGCACTGAATTTTTAAAGTGTATTTTAAAGACTGCTGTCACTTTCTTGTCCATCTTAGATGGAAGCTGTTAACTTTTTCTCACTGAAGTTTTCTTTGTGGGAAACTTGTGGCAACTATCTCATGGCTGTGCTTTGTATGCTTTCTTCACAAAGACTGAATACCTTTCAGTATTCACAAAGACCAGGTATCTGGGAAGTGGTACCCTGCTTAGAGGAATAAGGAAAATTTAATTCAGGTAGCTCAGGAAAGTGGACAGCATCAGTACAGCAAGGCTGGGCTGAAATTTAGGAAGGGGTGAGCAGAAATACTCAGAAGAAAAGACATAGTCCCTGTCTGCACTTCACATGAAGAGCCACCTCTCATTCCCCTTATAGATTAAAAATCCTAGCCATGGCTCTGCTACTTATTGACAATAACAAGGGAAGGCGGCAAAAGATGAGTGAAGCCCATGCTGGAGCTGCCAGGAAAGCTGCTGAGCTTGCCCTCTGCCAGCTGTGTCCACTTGCACATGTTCAGACAGCTTCACACGTCCAGTGGTCTTGCTCACTTTGGTCAGGAAATATCAATGATTCAGCCTGCACTGAAACATCTTCGCAGGATCCCAAATGCTTTCAGAGAAGGAAACATTTTCATGTCTCTTTTCCTCCAGCCTGCACTTTTCCTCTTCTCAGAATTTATTCCCTTAGTACTTCCTTTTCTGCACAGACATTTCCACACTAGTTGTCATTAATTATTGGTTTTAGGAACTGTGGCTTAATGAAGATAAATGATCCTTCGGTCTCTGAAATATAAAGCCATTTGCACAGTAGCAAATGGTGGGTCAGGCTGGTGGGTCTGCATGTAGTTCAGAACATCCAGCCAGATGTTTCTACCACAAGTACTGTCACCAGAATTGTCACTAATCATCAACCTCGTTAGCAGCTTCTCTAAACCCAGGCCAAGGACTGATGGGCCATAGAAGGTAAATTTCCCTTAGAGATTATTTTTGCCAACATGTTTTAAAAATGCATTTAGCAAGGGGTGTGTAAGAAACAGCTGCCTGTACGGTTCAGTGGGTAAAAAGATGGCATTTCTTCAGAGCAGTCAGTATGGCACTTCTCACTAGCTGCAGTCAGTGCTGGAGGACGTATCAGTGGTTGTGCTTTCAGAAAGAAGTTGCTTATACATTTAAGTATGGTAGAAAGGAGGTTGGGGAAAAGGACTTCTTTTTTCCAGGTGACAGTGATGGCCCATCTACCATGAGGGCACACTCTTTCTGAATAAGTAGGTGCTGCCTTTGGAACAAAGTTCTCTTGACATATAAAGATTGAAAGGAAAAACAAAACAAAACCAAACAAACCAAAACCCCTTAGGAAGTTCACAGAGGAACATTGGCAGGATTTTTTTTTTTAAATGAACATTTTTCAGGTAGTTGGAAAGGCTATGACAAAATGTAGCACAAACATTTTATTTCCCTCTCTTACCCTCTTATCTAAGTCTCATAAACAGTGTAACCAGTTTTGCTGAAAATTTAGAGACTAAACGAAACCAATATCCTCAGCCAGAGGAAGAGTCCAACACGACAATTTCATCACAAAGAGTTAGCGAAACAATTGCAAGCAAGCTCATAAAGGTGAAATTTCAAGGAATCTTATCTCCAGCCAGTCCTGCCAACTTAGTTTGTATGTCCTCTCCTTCTCACATATTCTCACTGTTGTGCTTTGTTCTACTGATCTCTTTTTTCTCTATTATTCTCTTTTTGAATAATACTGAAATGAGATCTTTTCTTCTTTCTCTTCCTATCTCTTCTAAATAGAAGCAAACCTTATAATCAATGAAGTGCAAATCTAGTTTTCCACCCAATGAAGTCTGAGTGAATTTGAAACTCAAAATATAACCATTTGTTGCATTCTGGCTAAATGATCTGATAAGAAAGGAACTTTGTGCCTTCCCTTGGATAGCTGTTCTTTTGTATGTAAGGTACAAATACGAACCTGTAAACGTGAATGTGGTATATGGAGTGTTGTACGATTCTGTATGACTTCCTGCACTTTCTCATGCGCCAAAACATTAGTAAAATGGAGAGTTAGAGATGTGCATTGCTGTTCAAGGTAATTAAGAAAAGTACACAAGTGATCATCATTAGTGGTTCATAATATAGCCATGAAAACATGATTGCAGCTTAGCCCTAACTCTTAGCTGATAGAGCTGGGCCACTACAGCAGGACTGTGGAGAAATATTGTATGACAAGAGGTTTGTAATGATTTACAGGGTTTTCCTTAATTGCACAATCGGTTGTTTGTTCCAGTTAATTGAGTTCCCCTTCCAGTAATTAATCTTCACAGTTCTTTATGCCACTGTATCACAAGCTTAACTTTTCATACAGCTACCTTAGCTCAGTTACCTCCCAGGACTTTTCTGCCTCATTCAAGTGAATTAGCCTCACCTCTGGAGTGGTTCACCAGGAATGATGTATTTACTTCCTGTATAATTTCCCTATATATTGTGCATGCCTCTCTGAAGAGTGTGGAGGGGTGCAATGGGGGATATAGCTGTTTTCTTCCAGGTGCAATACATGTGGAGTCTTGATCTTTACTGCTACACCCATGGCCAGAATACAGTTCAAACTATCACCCACCATATCCTTGACTTCTAAATGTCTAATTCCATCACAGAGGAAAAAACAGCCCATATTTAATGGAATCAGAAACTACTAGGAAAAGTCTGTATTTATACATGTGACTATGAAACTAAGCAAGTAATATTTCATGAGAATATAAAAATGAATATGCAAGAGTGAAAAGGCTGTGATACCAGGATGAATGGAAGGGATGACAGCTCTGAAGGCTGTCTCACCAGCTACTGAAATTTGCAGACAATCTTATATTTCTTCCACCACTAGTGAAATGTTAACTGCTCCTGGCTGTCTGCTGCTGTTTATTTTTAAACTGTTTTACTGTTGTTTTATGTTAACCAATGTTATATACACATAAGTAACTGTTTTAACTTACACATTTATGAAAGTCTTTTCTGTACTACGGGAAATTGTGAACCCTTCCTTCATGTTTGTTTACACATATACCAAGAGGCACCTACTTAAACTTTCCATGATCCTTCCAGTCTTAAAAAAAAAATAATAATTTGCCTTTAGAACTTGTTTAAGTACTTTTCCTCCACACCCATTTGTATTAGCTGTAACTGATTTCTGTGCACAATTTTTTTAATGTTTCCATTTTTAGGATTGCCAGATGCATACTAGTAATGATGATTTGCATGTTTCATACACATTGATATTTCTGGTACTTCTGCTTTTAACATAAGCAGATGGAGGTTAGCTGAATTTCACCAAGCTATATATGGCAAACAGGTGGGATATAAGTAAGGTAGTATGAAACAATGTGCTGAGCTGACCCTCATTTTCAGCTCCTCTGTTACCACCACAGACCAAATATCGATAACATATGTTTTATGTCAATGCTTGCTTGTCTTTTATAGTCTTCAACAATAAACTGGCAGGTGGTGGAATCTCATTACTCTGCTGGTGTTTTATAACATATAGATGCAGCTAATTCTCAGCATCTCTTCTCCTCTGTACTGTTTTGGGTTTTTTTCTGTTGAAATCCAGTAAGGATTTGAAATTCTTCTCTCCGCAAATTCACCCATTCAAGATATGGATCATGCAGATTAAACTGATGCGCAGAATTTTGATTTGGCATCCAACTGGAAAATTGGACAGCAATAATTGCTTATAGTTGAGCTAAAAAAATAGCATGTGTATGAGAGAGAAAAACACCTTTTCTATGCCAACTTGAGAGCTGTTTTAGGGTGGTTTCGAGGATTCCCGAGAAGGCGAACACACATACTGACTATAAGGGGAAAAAAGCAAGCATTTATTAACTACAGATGTGCGTTATGCTAAAGGTATCTTGTAAAGCAAATTAACATACTGACCCGAGGACTGTGAGGAAGGTGGACCATCCGTACATTCTTGTGCCGTCTTGCGCCGCGAGCTCAGCCCAGCAATCGGTAGGTGCCAGCTTTACGTGGGCGTCCCCACGGTGGCAACGTTGGCCTCGCCGTACACCAGCCCGATGCTCTTCAGAAAAATCCCGGTATTTACACATTTGCAGAGGAACGGGTTTCGGCACATGTGGCCAGCGGGTGCCAAAACACGCCTCGATTGTAACATAGGGAGCCTGTGAAACATGCGCTCGCTGGCCAGGCGCGCTGCACGAGCCATAGCCACCCTGTCTATTGGTTCCTGGGCTTTGTACATGCGGCATATTGTCATCATCCAGCAGTCACGCGCCAATCATGCACACAGCTGTGCTGTGCAACAGCCTCCTGCCCATCCTCCCCCAGTATTGCTCAGCTCTCTTATCTCTGTGGTCAGCATTCCAAGCAACAGGCAACAAACCATCCATTTTCTGTGCTGACTGCGTTTTCCTCGGCTATCTACCTCTCCCCCAGTGTTCATCCACAGACCAAAATCCCATCTTTTAACCCATCCGTATAGAAAAGCATTCTTTCAAATAGCACAACTATGTCATGTTTAATTTCAATGATGTTATTCTTTTCAACTTTGATTTAGCCTTTTAATTTTGATGTAGTTCAGCTTTAACTTCTCAAAAACATATATGTTATTCTGAAGCAAAACATTGAAAACATGCAAAATAAAACTTACTCTGAAAGTTCAAAAAAAAAATCTTTTTAACAAATGTCAATGCTAGGGTTCAAAATCCTTGTAACATTTTCATTTTTTTACCTACTGAACTTACTTGTCAAGTGTAACCTTACTTTGTAAATGGTTGTAAACTTCTTAAACTAGCCCGCCCCCCCCCCAATTCACTAGAAAATGAGAAAAAAAAAAGTAAAAGCTTGTATTTTAAGAGATTTTTAAAATAAGTTCTTCTTCATAGGACATCTGTCATAGGACATTCAGTTTGGTAATCTGAGTGAACTTGGAAAAGAAGGTGGATGTCCTGTACGAAACAAATGAGTCCTAGCCCTGACACTTCAAGAAAGGCAAATAGCAAATACCAAATAAGACAAAGTCATTGTCCAGAGTTCTGTGTAGTTCCTGGAGTGCTTAACTCTCAGGTTTTTGGGTTCTTTTGGGGGGAGTGCTGTTGTTGCTGAAAAAGAAACTTGAATTTGAAGGAAGAAAAATAAAAATTGACTCTGCACCAGATTCTCTTCCAGTAAGTTTAATTTCCTAATTATTGGTAGGGTCATTCCCGAGAGCTGCCAAGGTGTGACTCATTTTTATTAAGCACTGTGCTATCCAACACTGTTCATCAATATCTTTCAGCCATTCATTCCTCTCAGCTAGTGTCCCTTTTAAGCAGAACTTAGAGCACTGGATTCAATTGCTTTAGCTCTAGTGAAAAGCAAGCTCACATCAAATATGCTGAAAAGTATGCAACCTTTATCACAGAGTTAGTTAGGGGACTAGGATGGAGTCCCTCGCTATAGAAGTAAGTGGTCCTGTTGAGCCTTGGAGGATAGTTTAACCTACAGATCCATACTGAGTCAACATCCAAAGACTGCTATTAGGGACACCTTTTCTGAGCCTATTACATTTCAGACAAGCCTTTAAAAAAGGAATTTTTGATTCATGTAATTAGAGAGCTCATGTCAATTTTTTTCAAGAATAAAGATTTATGCTAAATGTCTGACCAAATTCTGTTCTGCAGTTCCGGTTGTGACCCAGAATATTTTACATCCTAGTCTACTCTGCTGTAATATCTGCAGTCAAAAATAAATAAATACAGATAAGTCCTGCTGCAGAAATTGCTCCAATTCCTGTCATGGCTGATGTTTTCTTTTTCTATGCTGAGGGTTTGAGGACTGGGTAGAGGACTGTTAATCCTTTTGGTTAATTCTGGATAAAAAGGAGTTTTCTAAATATAAAATGATTTATTGTCATTCTTTCCATAAAGAGAATGGAAAGAGAGAGAGGAACTGAGCAACGGGTGGTTCAAGAATACTAAGACCGATTTGGCACTGCTCATTAAGGCTGTTACATTATAAGTGATCATGAAATGCACTATTTAGAATTCTAACGACCCCAGTAAAGGCAGCACATTTATTTTTAGAGAATTGTTAGGAACAATTGCTTGGTTCTCCTTATAAACAGCAGCAGCCGCAAGTAGAAATTAGCTGCTGTGTAAACACAGTTGGGAGGTATACGTGTCTGTGTTAGAGCAAATGAGCTCTATTGCACAGCAGATAAATATCAGCCAATAAACTACTTTTTGCTCTGCTTCAACAAATCCTACAGGAAATGCTCTACCATTGGTGTGATCTGAGGGCAGCCCTTGAGGACATGCTGCAGAAGCCCTGAACACTAAATCCAGGTTGTGGCTATCCTGTGGGTGTACCTTCACAGGCCATCAAAACTGCAGTAACCACTAGAACCACTCTGCCTAGTAGCGGCACATGTTGAAACACTCTTCAGATGAAAAAGCCTAACTCTAAAGGCTTCATTTCAGTAGAGAACATCACCTGGGAGGTCTTCAAGAACACCTACTGCTGCTGACGTGATGAGGAAATTCAAGTGCTTACATTAGAAGAACTGCTGAGTACCAAAAAGTAGTGGGTAAATCACATGGCTACATTATGCAGACTAGAATTCATTTTGAATTATTATCACTTAATCATTTATAAAGTTAGCTTGGGCTCATTTCCAGTGTCTTCCCTAAATTCTCCCCATTGTTTAAATTGGGAAACAGTACATACTTTGCTTCAGCACAGACGTGTTCTGGATCACCATACGTTTCATAACAGCCTCTTTCCAGCTTCAAGGAGGCTTTCTTTCAGGTGCCATTGCTTGTACGTGGTATTTCTAGAGGCTTCTTACCCTTAAGGAAAAGGACATCTTTCCTATGCATTTTTTTGAATCCATGCTGCCTTTGATGAATTTACAAAAACCCCAAAGTCAATTGATATGTGCCTTATTCAATAAAAAATTGTCTTCTAAGATTATTTGCAAATTTGGACTCTATGGTGCACAAAACCATTTACCATTGAGATCATTGCTTTTTCCTCAAGGTTTTCTGAATTATATTCTACCTTGAAAAAGAAACTTCTTCAACTGGGAATTAAATACATATCTGAATATGTAAAATTAATCTCAGTTTTGCATAGCTGGGAGGCTGTGCTGTGTGGAGGCCATTTAAAAAAACTTGCATTGATCATCAGGAGAAATTCTGTAATATTAAAGCTTTTTTGTTTATTTAATCATCTCCCAAGTGAACAGGGCAGGGAAAATTGAGTCAGGGAAAAAAAAAAATCTCTCCTCTGAAAAAAACCAAACTCGAGATGCTGTTTTAAAAATTCCACTTTAAACCTGAAAAATGTAAACCACAAATCTTCCCCCAAACTGGTCACGCTGAAATGTGTTCTGTCAGGGCCCACTGAAAAGGTTCATACTGAAAATCATAAAAAATTCATTTAGATGTTGACTTCAAAAAAAAAGACTTGACTAAAATTAGCTTAATGTTTAAATACAAAGGCACTTCAGATTGGAATACTTTTTTCTTCCTTTTATGAGTGTCAAAGCAATTTTTTGGACAACATTGGCCCATTTTTAGCTTAAAAATTCATCCAAACTAACTCTCTTCTGCCAAAAGTATAGTTTCAATAAAGCTGCATTTTAAAATGAAAAAACCTTTTGAGAAAAAATTCTTAACCATGTCATGTCATGTCGCTTCTTAAAAGTGAAGGAATTTGGACAAAGACATTTTAGTGACCAAAGTCATGGAAAGTATACTCAAGTTGGGAAAGTGATTCATGACTGCCAGAAATATCTAGTCTGAAATATGGCCTGAAGTATCATTTTACCTTATAGGAATGTTGTAAGGATAAACATATTGCAGACATGTTCAGATGGCTTTTTGATGTGGAAACAGATAAACAGATGTCCTGGTTTCAGCTGGGATAGAGTTACTTTTTTTCGTAGTAGCTGGTATAGTGTTATGTCTTGGATTCAGTATGAGAAGAATGTTGATAACACTGATGTTTTCAGTTGTTGCTAAGTAATGTTTAGTCTAAAGTCAAGGATTTTTCAGCTTCTCATGCCCAGCCAGTGAGAAAGCTGGAGGGGCACAAGAAGTTGTCACAGGACACAGCCAGGGCACCTGACCCAAAGTGGCCAACGGGGTATTCCATACCATGTGACGCCACATCTAGTATAGGAACTGGGGGGAGTGGGGGCGGGGGGATCGCCGCCTGGGGACTAACTGCTTGTCGATCGGCAGGTGGTGAGCAATTGCATTGTGCATGACTCACATATTCTAATCCTTTTATTATTACTGCTGTCATTTTATTGGTGTTATCATTGTCATTGTTGGTTTCTTCTTTTCTATTCTATTGAACCGTTCTTGTCTCAACCCACCAGTTTTGCTTCTTCTCCCGATTTTCTCCCCCATCCCACTGGCGGGGGGGGGAGTAAGCAGGCAGCTGCGCAGTGCTTGGTTGCTGGCTGGGGTCAAACCACGACAATAGATCAGCCAAATGCAAGAGTAGTGTTCTGTGGTCTAGGAACTGTTACGTTTGAGACACGCCAGTTAGGCACCTGAAGAAACTCCAGTTCATACATGTATGTGCAATTTATGGAAGCGACATGTCTGCATTGGATCCTCACTTCTAGAGACCTTTGTTAGGACTTGAGAGTTCAAAAGCAGTTGAAAACCACTGCATTAAGCTGCTGAGGAAAGTTTCTAACTGGAGAGTCTCAGAGCGTGATTTTTTTTCCCCACTAATGCTTTTTGAACCTGCTTCCATTACTGACGCGTGGACTGCTCTTTTCTTTTGTAAATACAAACATTCTGTTCCACAGTGCTGCCAATTAAGGCATTCCCTGTGTGATTTGTTTTTCCAGCAGCTGAAGATAAATTTTAATTACCTTTGTAAACTTCGCTGTCATTTCCCTGCCAGAGGGCTCTGAAGTGAACACCTCCCTCTGTTAGCCCCCAGCCCCTTAGCAGGCAGAGAACCACAGGCATCACCAGTTAGGAAGAATAAAACTGCCCCTCTCACCATAGTTTGTTTTTGGAAGGTTTGCTTGGCAGAATCCTCTTCTACACCCCACTTTTTCAAGGAGATACTGTAACTGAAGAAGGGTGGCTTGCAACCTCGTGGATATCTGGAAGACAAGTGCTTCCTAAGTTTCTCAAAGTGATCACAAGACTGTGTTTCAATTTTAGAGCTGTGCAGCTAGGGAGGGCTGCACTTTAACAAATTCCCTCTGCTCATCCTGCAGTGCAACACACAATTCCTGTGATTAATAAAAAGTGGTGTAAAACCGTAGCTAGCTGCCTGCCCATATCTATTAACCCTGTATGGAGTTCTACTACAGAGTCAAGGGCTCTTCATGAAACTTTCTATTCTCCTGGTAGCTCTATCTTTTCCCTCACTAAGATTACCCACATCTGCCTTTAATCAGGCCCTCTAGAGCTTCATAGGGAAATTTGATTGCTGATTAGAGGGTGATGCTTGCCCAGATTTCTCTGCTTAGTTTTCCTTAAAGGCTCACTTGGAGTGTGAATGTCTTTTTGTGCAGTCTGCTATTGCAAAGGGAATTTGAAATTATGAGTTTGGGAGTGTTCTTAGTTATGAAATGCCCAACCAGTCTGGCATGGGTCAACAAATATGTACTATTTTAGAGTCATGTGCATTGGAGATGGCTGCCACCCCACTAATGGCTCAGAGAGAAGCACTTTGCCATCTCCCAGGCCAGTAATTCTTCCTACATCTCGGGGGATATGGGGTTCACAGCGGGGCACACTCTGTTTCTGCCAGAGGAATGGAGTAGCCAGCTTTTGGGAGGGTGGTTTATGAGAGGTTTTGCCACAAATCACAAGCCTCGTGTGTGAGACAGAGCTGGAGGCTCCGAGTTGGGTTGCTCATAGTTTGCTTCTTGGTCTCTGTCTCTTCCCTGTGTGTGGTCAAGTAGAGCTTTTCCAACTCTTCTCTAAAGGAGAAGTGCTGTTTTATGTTTGGAGAAACTTGATGTTTCTCATCCAGCAAAGGAATCTGAGCTGCTCTGTAACTATCCAGAAAACTGTTGGTGAAGCGCTGTCTGACATCGTTCATCCAAGAGAGGTCAGCTGCAGCTATATTGAGAAAAGCATCTACTAATAGTGAAGAAAGTAAAAAAGCTGGGCAGTGAGTTTGTACAGAAGAAAGAAGAACAATGTCTTTCTGGTTTAAGTTTCTTGCAGACCGAGTAGTAAAAGACTTATTTATAAACCACAGATTTTTTCCCTACTTTGGAGAATTAATTCCTACCTACCAGGAAATTGCTAGCAGGTTCAAGCTGTAGCTGGCAAAGCCAGCCGTGTGTGCAACAACTTATCGGCAGCCTGTGCAATAATGCACAAATCTTAATGGAAAAGCTGAGCAGCTGCCAAAGAAAACAGCCTGAGGGAAAGGGGAATGTGCCATTGTTCAGAACACCTGAATCATGGGCTTGGACAGCAAAACTGCTTTGAAGCTCTTTGTTTTCTGGTTTCAGGCACAGAGTTATGAAGGGGGCTAAAGCAGTCCTTAGCCCTACAGGTACTGGCATGTAAAGCATATTTATTCCTGTGTCATGGCTATGTAGCAACACGGTCTTGGTAAATTCAGATCAGGACTTTCTTTTTTCACCATGGACTTTTCTTTCTTCCTTCTTCAGTCTTAGTCACCCAATTGCATCTTTCTTCTATGATTTCCTTCCCCTCTGCTGGTGGGTTTTTTTGATGTTTTGGGTTTTTTTCTCCAGGCTATATTTGCACTTCATTACAGTAATTCTCTTCCATTTCCCCTAACATGTCTTGTAATATTTTTGCAAGACCTAGTCATATACAGATGAGGGGCATATATGTCTGTCAATTCATCTTGAACTGAAAATGGGGTCATGAGCAAAACAGTATTTATGAAGAGTTCCTGCTTTTGCTAGTAAACCTCAGGTTTTTGTCAAGAAAATAAAGCGTCTTCAGACAAACTCAGATCTCTTTCAGGTGTGATGGTCTGCTATAGAACCTCCTGGAAACTGTTGTTTGGTTGGTTCCTTAGTCTTTGGGCCAAGTTTTCCTGTCATGCTTCATCTTCTAGAGGACTCTCACTTGAAAAAAAGACTGAATACAGCATAGGCAATGTTGTGTCCCTATTTCATGGTGCATACAGGTATTGGGAAAATTATGCTTCCAGTAGTACAATTCAAATGAGTCACTGGAATACAATATCTGCATTTGTCATAATCTCTTAAAAATGGATTTTTAGTAATTATTATAACTTTAGAAAAACTTCCTTTGCCTCTCATTTCACCTCTATACTTTTCCTTAGCTTCACATTTGCCATTTAATTTTTCAGTCTTTCCTTTAAGTGTGTCTCGGTATTTCTTATCCTTCTTACAAACCCAGACAAAGAAGGGAGTTTTCATTTGTGACTAGAGGTTAGCAGAAACCTAGTACTCATGGACACAACAAAGTATGTCCAGGAGGGCCCTGACACAAGTCCAGATTTAATCCATGAGCAGGCTTAAAATAATTAACCAGGATTGTGATCTGTTGTCACTGTAACATGGCTAAAACTCAGGCTTTACTAGCACTTAAACAAGTTCTGATAAGGAATCGTAGAATCATAGAATCGTAGAATCATAGAATCATAGAATCATTTCGGTTGGAAAAGACCTTCAAGATCATCGAGTCCAACCATTAACCATGCCCCCTAAACCATGCCCTGGAGTACCCTGTCCACTCGCTTTTTGAATATCCCACTTCCCTGGGCAGCCCATTCCAATGTTTGACAACCCTCTCAGTAAAAAAATTTTTCCTAATATCTAACCTAAATCTCCCTTGCCTCAACTTGAG
Source organism: Harpia harpyja (assembly GCF_026419915.1). NCBI lineage: Eukaryota > Metazoa > Chordata > Aves > Accipitriformes > Accipitridae > Harpia > Harpia harpyja. The sequence goes on along the minus strand of NC_068949.1, from coordinate 33,793,769 downwards.
GCCATTTCCTCTCGTCCTATCTCCAGCCACCTGACAGAAGAGACCAGCACCCACCTCACTACAACCCCCCTTCAGGCAGTTGTAGAGAGCGATAAGGTCTCCCCTCAGCCTCCTCTTTTCTAGACTGAACAGCCCCAGATCCCTCAGCCGCTCCTCATAAGACTTGTGCTCAAGGCCCCTCACCAACGTGGTTGCTGTCCTCTGGACATACTCAAGCAGCTCAATGTCTTTCCTGTAGTGAGGGGCCCAAAACTGAACACAGGACTCGAGGTGCGGCCTCACCAGTGCCGAGTACAGGGGAACAACCACCTCCCTGTTCCTGCTGGCCACGCTGTTCCTGATACAGGCCAGGATGCGATTGGCCTTCTTGGCCACCTGGGCACACTGCTGGCTCATATTCAGCCAGCTGTCAACCAGCACGCCCAGGTCTTTCTCTGCCGGGCAGCTTTCCAGCCACTCTTCCCCAAGCCTGTAGCGCTGCATGGGGTTGCCATGACCGAAGTGCAGGACCCGGCACTTGGCCGTGTTAAACTTCATACAATTGGCCTCAGCCCATCGATCCAGCCTGTCCAGATCTCTTTGTAGAGCCTCCCTACCCTCAAGCAGATCGACCCTGCCTCCCAACTTGGTGTCGTCTGCAAACTTGCTGAGGGTGCACTCAATCCCCTCATCCAAATCATCAATAAAGATATTAAACAGAACAGGGCCCAACACCGAGCCCTGGGGAACACCACTCGTGACCCGCCGCCAACTGGATTTCACCCCATTCACCACTACCCTCTGGGCTCGGCCATCCAGCCAGTTTTTCACCCAGTGAATAGTGCACTTATCCAGGCCACAAGACGCCAGCCTCTCAAGGAGTATGCCATGAGAGACAGTGCCAAAGGCCTTGCTGAAGTCTAGGAAAATAACATGCACAGCCTTTCCCTCATCCACTAGGCGGGTCACCTGGTCATAGAAGGAGATCAGGTTGGTCAAGCAGGACCTGCCTTTTGTAAACCCATGCTGACTGGGCCTGATCCCCCTCTTATTCTGGAGTTGCCATGTGAGTGCTTTCAAGACAAACCGTTCCATAATCTTCCCCGGTAAAATGAAGGGCTTAATCCATGCTTCATGCTCTGGAGACTGGGTACTAATTTTAGTCTTTACTACTAGTGCAAGAGATAACTGAGGAGATGATTGGTTTGGGGCAATCCAGAATAATATCTTGTTTCAGAGAAACTGAATCACTAAAGGAGCCTGAGTATCCCTGAGGCCTTCAGACATTGCTACAGATCCTTTTCAGCCCACAGAGGGAACTCATGAAACGTCACATGGACACGTGGGCAGGTGGACCTGAAAGAACTAAAAGAAAAATGCTCCACTGGCATTTTGGTGTGCCTGAAGGATCCAGACCATTTCCTATGTTACTAAATAGAACAAGTCAGGCCAAAGGAAACACAGAAACCTTCCAGTTGTGGTAAGAAGTGAGAAGGACATGAAAAGGCTAATAGATGGGCTGACAAATCTGCTGTCGTCATAGTATCAGTGATATGTCGAATGTACCATACAGCCTTTGGAATCTCTGTCAGGAGGTGTTCATTGGGGTGTACTTCTGGGCAGAGCTACACAGAGGAGGTGCTAAAAGGTACATTGTTTCCCTTCTTTTCTGTTGTGCCCTTGGTCCAAAACATGAGCCTCTTGTTGTATAACATGGTTGGAGGTGAAGTTTGGTTTCAGTCCTGCTTGAAGATACATCTCTGGGGTAAATTATTTTATCCTCAGATCCTCCATTCTCTCTGAGAGCTTCTTAGGCTTATCTCTCTATATACTTGAATATGACATATTTCAATTTAAAATACAGCTGCACTCTTTTGCAGGCTATGGTTTTATTCATAAGGCTTCTTATTGTCATCATCTGGACCAAGCAGCTCATTTTTGACCTTTTTCTATGAATCACTGATTCAGCCAGACTTCTATATTGGTATTATAAGAAAATAAACCAAAAAAATCAGGTCTTTCCTTCACAAACAGTACAGCTCACAGTTCCAGGGGACAGGTAGTGCTGCTGCTATAAATGTCTGTAATACACAAAGGAATATTCCTTACCTTTACCATTATTACTGAAACAATTGCCTCCGATGTTAGAATAGTTAACAAGCCTACTGGAAGGTGTTAGTTTTGATTACAGTGTGACATGACAGATCTGTTGTGACAGCAGCTAAAACCAAATGTCCAATTAACCTTGAAAGTCAGTCAGTAGTATTTACTTTTTTCCTATGCAGAGCCTTTCCACCTCTCTAACCCACAGTATAGTGGCTTCAGCTTCATAAAAGATAATCCAGACTAACCTGACTGAAGTCAGCAAAATCACTTGTCATGTGTACTAGGGCTGAGGCCTGCTTATCCATTCTTTCTTGAGTAGGGGGTATCGGCATGTCCATGAACTTGAGGATTGTCCTTGTTTTCATTGGAGTTCTTGCTGATTACGACAAGCCATCAGGCTTTAACTTGACTCGGTGAGGTCTGCAGCCTTTGTCAGAAGCAAAAGACACTAGCTGGTTCAGTAGAGTGATCCAAAGGGTGTCCTGTCTCCACATGGTGTGGGAGTGGTCCCACAACAAATCCCCTTGGGACTAAACTTCTCTTTGAACACATCCTAGATCCAGACTTCTGCCAATATGCAAAATCAGAGATAGACATTTTGACCATCAAAAGCAATCCTGATGATGAGCCTGTATGGCAACTATCTGCAGTGCTTCCATCTCAAGGTGATAACAAATGCTGTCTTGTTAGGTGAGATCCTGACCCCTGAAGCATGTCCTCTGAGATAACAAAACTGTAGTCAAAGATTCATGTCTAAAAGGGCACTCCTATGTTCAAGGCAGAGGTTTTTAGAAGGAAAATGACACTTTGGAACAGAGAATTTTTTCCACCACAGATTTTATTTAATAAATTACTACAGAGAATTGAGAAATGGGTCATATAACAGCCCTGGATAAATCTTCTTTTCCACCTGAAGTCATCAGTAGATCAATATGTTACTCCTTCCACTTTCACATAAAGTCAGAAGAAGGCTTTGCCAAGAGACAATCAAATTTAACACCTTTCATTCAGTCACCATATGCTGGATATCAGCCTTTCAGAAATGACTGAAAGCAATTGAGCAATCAAGGCTGTCCAGCTTCAAACTGACAGGAGGTTTTGGCATAAGATACATCCTGAAGGAAGCTCAAGTGCCCCAGTGGTTTTTGTGCATCAAAGGAGCATCTTGGCATGGCACCATGGTTGGAGTTTTCATCTTGTATAACAGGACATAGACAAGTGTCACGGGAAAAAGTGTAACGTTATGGTCTATAGTGGTGATTTACCTATCAACACTGCAAAATATCGACATTGAGATTTTTGAACCTTGGGGCAGAAATCTGTAGAATCAAGTATATCTTGCCAGGAGACCGTCCTCATTTCTAGCTGCTTTTACACTTCTTTCTTGGGTTTTGGTCTATTTTGTCAAGAACAAGCTCAGAAAAGCAAAGCCTATCATCAGCTGCTTGCTAAATCACCTCTATCGTTCAGTCTATTCTAATTCATACACAAGCATTGCACACCCAGACTTACACTTTGAAGAATCTGTTCTCATATTCTGCATGACAGAAAGATACTCCAGAGGTTGCAAAAATGAAAGAGCCCAGGGAGCTCATTTCTCCTGTGGCTAAAGTACAAAATTCAATCATCAGTTTTAGAGTCTTTTTTTCATTAACATTCTAAATTGTGTAGCAGTGCCTATTATAGATTATTTTTCATCTAAACCTCCTAAGAAAAATATGATTTTTTGTTATGATCCTGCATGAATATGCCTAGATTGCTGTCAACACCACGCTGCTTAAGCAATTTCAGCTATATTTGTTAATGGTCTTGATGCCTCACTACTGCCTCTCTCCAAGTGCTATGGTGCCCAGGTTTCCTCTCACTGTCGTTGGTAGTTCTGACCTTCAAAGTGATTTCCTGTGCTCTCTGCCTTTAACAACCTGCCCCAAAGCTTGCTCGTGTCTTCACTAAAAACGCTTGTAATAGACAATGAGATCAGGTAACCACAAGTGGAAAGGCCAAAGGTACCCTGCCATAAAAAAGAACCTAGATGGTGCCATCTACTTCTGAAACATTATTCTCTTGAGTTTTGACATACTGAAGAGTTCAGGTCTTTACAGTCATGTCCAGCAACGGGACTGTTCCTTTTACCTTTTACATAAAGACTTTTTAACGTGTAAGAGATTAATACATTAATATTAGTGACAGGAGAAGATGCGACAGTTCAGAACCAGACTTTCTTGAAATTCATGGCAAATTCTTCTGGTTTAAGAGTCATGATGGAATCACACAAACCTTGCTGAAATCAGTGTAAATTATTCCATCTTCTGCCATGAGGATCATCTCTGTTCCCTACAGTCACACTATGGACTTTCGATACTGCAAAGGCTAGATCTTATCAGAGTCTAAGGCAGCACCAGTGTAAACACAAGATTGGTCTTATTTATGCAGTTTCAAGCCCAGAAAAACATTGAATCTGTAAGCCTATGTCTTCGACGTTAAAAGACCTACACATGGAGCAGAAGAATCATTATTTTCTGTAACTATTAGTGCTGCTAACATTCTTTCAATCATCCAGATGCTACCCCATAATTGTTTATTGACTCCCATAATTTAGTCCTTTCAGGGCACACCTGCTCTGTCATTACCTGAACTTCTTACATGTTTAGCTTGAAAATTGTATAAACCCCTGCACAGATAAGGAGTGGAAAAAATAAGGAAGGTTATTTTTGAGGAAGAACCTTTCTAATGAGTGTTCCTCACTGTAAGAAATACATGTTCTCTGTTCAATAAAGGTAACACCACCTCATTATGATGCACAGCCAGTAAATCTGATTAAAATGGATAAAACAAACTAATAAATCAAGATCTTTTCCCCCCAGGTTTGTGAATCATTCAAAAACTCCTCCTTCTCACTCCCCCATTTACCTGTGGATGAATAATGATCTCACTTGGTGTTTATTTGTTTCCCATAATTATCACCTGTGTGGTTTTGGCCCCAAAAGCTTTGCTGCTTTTCCATGACTTACTTTTTTTTCCAAAGAGGCCAGTAAAGGACAAGTAATGAATAGTGAATGCAAACTTGGTGCAAATTCATGAAGCCTGGGAATCACAAGCATGCATTTCCATTACTACCCATCAGTTATTTGAATATAACCAGTAAGCAAACACTGTGCTCCCATGAGGTAGCAGCAAATTACACTTGAGGTGTTGGTTCACAAATGTGCTAGTGAATCTGTTCATTATTCAGTTTCATCAAGTCCTCCTTGAGATGAGGAGGGTTTTAGTTGAGTATGTTTTGACCTCTCCTTTCCTAAGGGGTGCATGCCATGCAAAGATTAAGGCCTCAGCTTATTGTACACATCCTTCTATGCTCAGGTCTCAAGAGAAATAGGTAATGGCTATGCCTCTCTTTCTGAAAGTCTGTGACCATAGGTTCAGTTTGCCAAGCCTAGGGTTGTGCCTCATGCCTTCTGTCCACATGGCTGGCTCATGAATCACCAGGCCAAGCAACTTGCTGAAATAACAGATGTGGTCAGGAAAGCCCTGAAGAGACTGTAGTCTGAAGAGACAGAGCTGAAGAGACTACCATGACACTTTATCTCAAGCAGAAGCAGCAGAATTCATTCGTTCTGTAGTCATTATTGTCTAAATAGTAGACATCTCAGAACGCAGTTATACCAGTCAAGAGATTTGAGGCCAGGAAAGATATTTTCCTTAGATTAGGTTAACAATAACAACCTAATTTCTTAGTTTCTTTCACCTTTCTCTGAAGTGTGGGATGTAGTCTGCTTCCTAGGGTGATGAGACCATTGCAAATTAATAAATTTCCTATTAAGGTGGGAATCATACACCCTTGCAATGCTCTTTGTTTCTCTTTCTCGCTCCCTGTGATATGTGATACATGGGATGTATCTATGTTGCATGCTAAATCCTGATTCAAGACCCAATTACATACTACGTGTTATAAATCCTACCCATGATGTTCCTTTGTATAAGAACTAAAAAACCTCCATAGCACTCCAGGGCCAGATAAAGTCCAGAAGTCTGGCAAGAGTTAAAGACTTGGTCACTAGTTTGGATGAAGGGGATATTTTCTCCCAGTCGAGACCCACTATTCAAACAGGCAAACTAAGAGCTGAATGTACAACTCGGTACCATCTTGTACATGTGTTTGACTTTGAATTCCTTGTATATATCTGTATGAATGTAGTGTGTGTGCAGGAGAGACTACTTCATGCTAAGTGACTTCAGATGTCAGTGCCATCTTACTCCTGCTGTAGAGTTATTTCTGCCACCTCATAAGGTCAGTTCAGAAGAACCATAGCTGGCACAGGCTACACATGCCAATCACTATGAGAAATATATTGCAGATGTATGGTAAATCTAAGTCTTGTTTTATTTTTAAATGTATACCATTCCCCTGCCTTTTGCAAATACAACCCTCTGTGCATAACCAGCTTCAATTTCCTGCAGTTTGTCAGATGCTAAATTCAACAGTTTGGGAGACCCTGTTGCTGCCTTCACTTCCCAACCAGCTGCAAATGTGAAAAGTAGAGCTGGCTTCAAACTTTATTTCATTTCACTTATTCAGGCGCAACCCTTTCCTGGGTCCTCTGAAATTATGCAGGACTGTAAATGAGGGAATGGGGGGAGGAGGGGAGATTAGGCCTAACTGTGATGTTCAACTAACAATTAATTCTTGATTATAATTTTTTGTTATATAGGAGACATTGCTACTTTAAGACAAAAAAATTATAGATTTGACAGCTCTTGCTCACTCTGCTGCTCACAGGAGGTTGCTTAGCAACCCCGGGATGTAGGAGAGGGGAGGTTGCGGGAGTCAGCCCCGGGAAGGCGAGTGGGTCCGGCACTTCTCGGGACCCCGAGCAAGCCGAGCCGCTGCTGATGACAGGAATCCAGCTGCATTATGTGTCTTGCTGCCCATGGGGGATCCATACTGCTGCATGTGGTCAGCGTGAGAGCTACCTGTGATGGAGGATACAGGTCCTTTAAAGATCCAGTAGGACAATTTGACCTTCTAGCTAATGTAACTGTGTACCTCTAACGGGAAAGTGCCTTAAGTGGTAGAAGCAACGAGGTTTAATTCCCAGCTTAAAGGTTTAAAAGGCTTCCTGCTTAAGAGGGAAAAAGAGAGTTCAGTGAAGGCAGCTGCTTCCCTGAGAGTGAGGGAAGAGCTTTGAAGGAGGTGAATGCTATATTTTGCTTAACTAAAGTCTGAGATACTGTGTGAGGAAGTCAAAAAAACCTCTATTACCTACTACAGAGCCAAATTTACTCCCAAATTTAGGAAGAAAGCTGGGGACACCTTGCGTGGTTCAGGTCAGATGGACCTTAAATGGGAGAAGAACTTGACCAGCTGGCTGGAATCTCACCCTCCTTTCAGTTCATTGATCCTTCTCCATAAATCCCTGCAGTCCATTCCAAAGTCACCTGTCTCTTCCCAATTAGCGATCTGTTAGGATGAATTGCCTTTATTTGCCACAACCAACCATTCATCCATGCCAAACCCAGTACTTTCTCCCAGAGAAAGGAGAAGGTCTTGCTCCTTGCAAGCTGAAGTGAATCTGGGGCCCAGCCAAAAGAAGTGTAACATCTGTTTTCTCCATAGGGTTTGCTACCTGATTTCATGATCTTCCAGATCTGTCACTTAGGTTGACCTAGTGCTACAGCTTTGTAAGAAAGATTTTTCTCAAAGGTTAGATTTGGTGTTTGGGGAGTCTGCAGTCACTTCCTATCTCTGCCATAGGTTTCTACGAGATCTTGGCCAGGCCAGTTAACATCCCTGTGCCTCATTATCAAAGCAGGGTGCAAGTACTTTTCCTCCAAGTTTAGATTAGTCCTTTCTCTGGCAGAGACCTCCCCTATATGAACCAAACAGAGAACTGCCTTTTTCCCAGGCCAGAAGGAAGACCTGACGCAATGGAGCATCACCTCAGTCTGAAGCCTCCAGATGCAACTGTCATGAAACTGATTGATAGAATTATTCCGAAAACTTACTGCAACAGGGGAAGGTAAAGAGAAACAGGGGAAAAAGCAAATAAACCTTTACTGAGGTGTAAGAGCAGGAATAAGAAAGCTTGTAGAGCCCTCCTGCACAAGGCCTGACTGCTGTTTCCACTGCCAGCAAGCAGAGTTTTTCACAAAGTGGATTTCAGAGTACACATTTTACCCTGTATGTCATCAGATGACACTGGCATTTTCTGTACTGATGATGTTCCTGGTCACTGTGGATCCTATTAACCCTGTAACAACCTTCCACAGACACTCTGTGAACTGGGGCATAGATTTAGACTCGATGAGAAACTTCCCCAGTTGGGACACTGGCATTTCTCTTACGCTGGGAAATCTCTTTCTCTCTCTCCTGCTCTCTGGGGATGAGGTATCACACCCTACTTCACTTCAGGACAAATTATGATCTCACATGATTTTATCTAAATCAAAGCTGAACTCCATCCTGATGAAGATCAGCATCTGTTTCTATTTTTTCTCGGGCAATGAGCTAGCAGGATAATAGGAGATGCTGACGATACATTTATGTATGGTCTTATGGCTGTATAGGAAGAAACTAGAGGAGAGTTAGCCCTTGCTTTTTGATAGTCCAAGTTTAAGTACTCCCCAACTGCTCTGTTGTTTCCCTTGCTGTGTCTATGGGCTATAAGATCTTTCCTTCTTCAGATCCTCCTAACCTGATGTAGCAACACTACATGCCACTACATAGGTCAGGTCATCTGCCACGGAGAAAGCTGCTTTCCAGAGTACTCCAAAGCCTTCTTTTCAATACTGTCACATCGCTGATGGTCTTGGCATTAAAAAAGGAACAAAAGAGTACATCTAGCATAACTGCAATGTAGCTGCAGGTCCATGCTCATATCTTCTGCTCTGAGATATCATCAGGCCCATGATAAAGTTTTCAGGGTGTTTAGGGTCCTTCTGAACAGAGCTCCATATGCATCCAGAGAGAAAGCTCAAGGAACCATGTGCTATGGTAACACAGCAGTTTCAAAATCAATGCTTTTGCAAGGGGAAATGAGAAGCTGACAGGGTGCATGTGGCTGTTAGTCTACAGCTGCTGTAATCCATCCTGGATTACTCTGCAGTGTGAGGAGCTGGGCTTGCACACATAATCAGTTATTGTGCTTCAGGTGAAGGGGGAAATTCAGCTCTAGCTGGGGACCAGTGGCTTTCTAAGACTGACATGACCATGTCCTAAATTGGAGTTGCATAGTACATCTGTCATATTTATAATTTCTCCCTCCCCCCCTTCTAAAACCAAACTGTTTTCAGGCTGATTCCTGTTTTCCCCCACCAAATCTTGACTTTCTACAAGGTGCCATAAACCATTGAAATGATTCTCAGGTACTGCAGTGCATGAAGGATAGGTCCCACTGTGCTGCTGTTCAAAGAACAATGCATCACCTGTCTTAGCTGAGATAAATTAGATTTTAACTTAGATACCCCTCTCCTTAGCACATATCTCTAGTGCTGCTGACAGCACTGCATCACAGAGAGGAGGTAATATCTACCCACCTGTAGCAACATGCTTTTGTCCTTGACCTTTTGGAATCATATATCACACCCTCTGCATGCCAAAACGTCAGACAAACGGTGTGAGTCTTGTGCTCCCAAGGCCTTCCATCCACAGGAGTGGTGGGTACAGGAAGAGCTGATGGGCACCTCAGCCAGGACAAAGTAAGGTACTAAACCACATACAGTGTCAAAGCGTTGATCAGCCCATGCATGCAGTGGATGCTCACCTGATTTTAGCAAGTCAGATTCTATTTGCTGAATGCTTCAACAGCACTAAGGGGTTGACAATCAACCATAGTGCCTTAGAGGAGAAAGCCAAAGAGAGCATGATGACCAAAAGCGTATATGGCTGCCATCCTCTGCAGGAGAATATCAGAATTGCCTGACTTCTTAGTATAAACATTACCAGGTTCCTGTTTAATCGCTACATGTTATGGTCCTTCATGTTCTGGATGGGCCACCCAAAAGCTAATGCATAAGAGTAATAATTGCCACAATATTAATGAATTTATGATCAACCTAGGTGGACAACCTGAAGAGAACCATATTAGATTAACGTGTTACTGTGTTTGGTATAACAACCTGTATTGGTTTTGTGTGGCAAGGTTTTGGTAGCGGGTGGGGTTACAGGGGTGGCTTCTGTAAGAAGCTGCTGGAAGCTTCCCCTGTGTTCGACAGAGCCCATACCAGCCGGCTCTAAGACAGACCCGCCGCCGGCCAAGGCCGAGCCAATCAGCGATAGTGGTAACGCCTCTGTGATAACATTTTTAAGAAGGAAAAAAAGTTGGGACGGCGGTATTCGGCAGCCGGAGAGAGGAGTGAGAACATGTAAGAGAAACAACCCTGCGGACACCAAGGTCAGTGAAGAAGGAGGGGGAGGAGATGCTCCAGGCGCCAGAGCAGAGATTCCCCTGCAGCCCGTGGTGAAGACCATGGTGAGGCAGGCTGTCCCCCTGCAGTCCATGGAGGTCCACGGTGGAGCAGATATCCACCTGCAGCCCGTGGAGGACCCCACGCCGGAGCAGGTGGGTTCCCGAAGGAGGCTGTGACCCCGTGGGAACCCCACGCTGGAGCAGGCTCCTGGCAGGACCTGCGGATCTGTGGAGAGAGGAGCCCACGGAGCAGGTTTTCTGGCAGGACTTGTGACCCCGTGGGGGGCTCACGCTGGAGCAGTCTGTGCCTGAAGGACTGCACACCGTGGAAAGGACCCATGCTGGAGCAGTTCGTGAAGAACTGCAGCCCGTGGGAAGGACCCACGTTGGAGAAGTTCGTGGAGGACTGTCTCCCGTGGGTGGGACCCCACGCTGGAGCAGGGGAAGAGTGTGATGAGTCCTCCCCCCATGGAGGATGAAGCGGCAGAAAATAACGTGTGATGAACTGACCGTAAACCCCATCCCCGTCCCCCTGTGCCGCTGGGGGGGTGGTAGAGAATCCGGGAGTGAAGTTGTGCCCGGGAAGAAGGGAGGGGTGGAGGGAAGGTGTTCTGAGATTTGGTTTTATTTCTCATTACCCTACTCCAGTTGATTTGTAATAAATCAAGTTAATTTTTCCCCAAACTGAGTCTGTTTTGCCCGTGACGGTAATTGGTGAGTGATCTCTCCTATCCTTATCTCGACCCACAAGCTCTTTGTTATATTTTCTCTCCCCTGTCCAGCTGAGAAGGAGGGGGAGTGATAGAACAGCTCTGGTGGGCACCTGGCGTCCAGCCAGGGTTAACCCATCACACAACCCTTATCTTGGAAAAGTAGATAGCCATCTATCTAGGCTGTATGGGAAGAGCAATATTGCTACTACATCCCTACCAAAGCTGTGGAAAGCCATGCTGGCTGCTGCTAGTGTCAAGGGAAGTACTGAGGTCTGTGGGGTGGCAGCTTCTGCTGAAAGACACAGAGGTGACCCATTCCAGCAACAGAGGTTGCATCCCCTGATTGCCTCTACCTTGCTGGCAGGAGCAGCAAATATTAATTAACTAGCCATGGTTTTCCATGACACTCTCATTAGCTATCTACCCTAATTCTCTCTCACATTTTATTTCCCTTTCCTGTAGCAGTCTGGGCCCAGCCTCTAAAGCATGTTGGCACTACTGAGAAGCTTTTAACTGACTCCATCCCTTGTGCAGAACTATATCTTCCACAGTCTAATTGATCTAGGATAGGAGATTATGCTCTGTGGAGTGAAATATGAAGTCAGAGGGAGATTGTGTGATTTGCCTTAACTGGTACAATCAGTAGGATTGTAAACAGCCCAGATTCCCTTTCTTCTGGCCGCCTTTATAGAGTTTTCCTCCATTGCTGTGTCTGTGAATAATGACAAGAACTTAACAAGGTCTTTTGTTGTGTCTCTAGCTCAGCTCCACAAAACCAAATTACTCCAAATAAGGTTTTCCTTTTTTTTTTAAAATAAATTTTGTCTACCAATCATTTAACAACATAGAGCTGATCTCTGATGTAGCCTAAGTAGTCTAGCCTAATAACACCCAGCTTTGGCTCCTTCTAGGAAAAGCTGATGATCATGGGACTTGCAATGTCTCTCCTGGCTCTAATGGATTTCTCATACTTAAAGATTTACAAAATGACTGCAGATGTTACTCTTGTTTTTCATGTGCCTCTCAAAGACTATTTCCAACATCCTGCTGCAGAAAATTCTTTTTGTAAAACTGCCTAAGACCACTCTCAATGTCCCTGTTACCCCAGAGTGCTCACTGTGATCAGCTATTAAAGGCATTCCTTTCCACCTTCTCCAAATCCACCTTCTTCCTACATGTTTTCACCATTCAGTATTCCCAGCTGGTTCACATACATGGAAAACCCCTTTGTAATAATTAGATAAAATTACTTACACCTGCTCAGCAGCACTGCATTTTTATCTGCAATAAATGACATTTTCCACAAAGGCTGCATTTTAAGTGAAAAAGGAATCTGAGATGTTTTCTTCTCCTTGTCCTCTTCCCGTTCCCTCCCAGTTCCACTTACTGTGTGTGCCCTTTTAACAGTCACCCAGTAGTTATTTTTTAGTATTAAATCCAGGAGAGTGCTGAGCTGACAGGTCACCAGCTTTTGTGTGAGCACAAGTACATTAAACTGAGTTTAATGCTGAGCGTGGGTGGTACCCACTATGGCAGTAGGCATGGTGCAATTTCAACCTTGCAACTGCACACTATGCATAGCTGTGTCATTTAGCACTAACAGCAAGTAGAATGATTCACGCCCAAACTTGGCAAACAGGATTACTCTACTGCGTGGATAGGGTATAGTTCCTCAGCCCTAGATTTTTTTTCTTGAGAGTCAGAGCACTAGAAGTTGAAGGGGTTTTAAGCAATGTAACACCTGAAGTTGCAGGTAGCAAATAATTAAAAATTGAATAATAATAAACTGAGTTTCCCAGATAAACCAGCTAGAATCAAACCATACACAGCCCATGAAGTGTTTACATACATTTAATAACCACTAAATCTTTTACTGCAAGTCATCATTTTCCATTAAATCCAGTGCAGCTTCCAGAAGAATGATGCTCACGTGGACCCTTTTAAAACAGTAGCTGAACATCTCGTAAACTTTAATGCATTTTTCCCCATAACAACCATTACTAAGTCAGGAAGTACTTTTATCCCCATTTACTAGATGAAGAACTTTATAGAGCAATTCCTTCATTTGCCTAAGGTCATATAAGTACCTGGGTGCTGAGACAGAAACCAAACTTGGCTTTCTTATATCCCAGTGTCCTAACATAACCGCTGGATTAGGCAGTGGTTGATTTGAACCTCTTTTCAGCCATTCCTTTATAAACAGGCAAGACAGTACCTCTGTAGTATGTCTCCATTGAACTGTATACAATAAAACCTCCAGCATGTTACGGAATAAATGTCCATACTAAAAGTTTCCATCTCCTTTTCCTTTCCTTTACCTGTAATCTGTTCCAGCTCTTCCTATCCTAAGCCAGGACAACAGGCATGGAAAAACTGCACATGTTCAGTCCTAGGCAGAAAATGCATGTATTTCTGCCCCTGACTTTGCATTTCCCACTGTATTTGCATCATAACTGACTGCTTCTGGCATCAGATATGGCACAACTTCGTGCCCAGGTTGTCAAAGACAACACAAAAAAGACTAATCCTTTAGGGATTTTTCTCCTAGCCTCTCTCCAGTCTGATAGCTTTCCTATGTGCCACATCTATACATATTCACATTACAGCTTTCTTACCCATTTAAAAAATTTTAAACTTGTAAACTTCCTTTCTAGGGTAACAAGGAGTTTCTTTGTGCAGGGAGGGCATCAAATCCTTTACTGAGGTACAGGTATATTACAGCCTCAGTGTATCCCATATCTATTTAAAAAACAAACCAACCAACCTCCAAAAACATTTCTCATTAAAAATAATAGAAAGATATCAGGTTTGTCTGGTTTCAATTTACTGTTGAAAAACACATACTGCATTTTGTCCCCATTTCCACTAATGTATATGTCTCTCTCTATTTCTTCTTTCAAGGTTTGATCTATCTATTTTGTATACTATTGTATACAAATCAGCACACAATCTACTGACCAATCTACTCCAGGAAATGACAACCTGGAGACCTCAGCAGCAGAGCAAGTGCCAGGAGATGCCTTTTGGAGCAGACATAAGGCTATTCCAGGCTACAGTGGAAGGCCACCTTTTTGATAAAGCTGATAATGATTTTCTTTCAAAGCCAGGCCAGCAAGACCTACAGAAAGACCAGATTTTTTCAGAGTGTTTAAAGGATCTGATCTTCTGATATTAATCATAATAATTTTGGGACCTTCCATTGGGTCTGTTCCACGTACCTGGTAGAGTGTGGGAAGTTGTTATTGACTTTGGTGGGAAATAATGAGCCTTTTTTAGGCTATCTGAGAAATCTACTCATAAATACCTTTTTCTACCTTTTTAAAGGCATTTCTTAAATAGATTTGGTGTTTCCCCACAGAGGTGATGGGTACCACAGAGAAAAAGTACATGCCATAAACATTCAGTACAAAAAACCAATGACAACTCTGTAATATAATCAGCAATAAGGTCCTTAATTATTGTTATTGAGCCTTGCAGCCATAATAGGTTTTCTTTTATTTTCTGCATTCCCGTCAACAGTTTCAACATTTTCCTTTGGTATTTCTTTTCTGTGTAGTATCTAACAAGAAATAATTACAAAACTCTTCTTCTGGCTGTCAAAAAAATAAAATAAAATAAATCCTGAGATGCTATACCCACAAACAGAGAACTATAAGGAGCCTACACATTCATTTTTAAATATTAGGTTCCCTAGGCATAACCCTGACTCAGAAATACAAGCCAAGTTACTGAGGGGTGTTTGGGTGTTTGTGAGTGTTGAATTTGTTTTTATTTGTGCTTGAATTTGTTTATGTTGCTTTTGGGCTCCTTCACTTAATGCCTCTGGGAGCTGAACTGGCACACTGTATATTTAAAAAAAATGCAATAAAAACAATTTAGCACCTTTCCCCTGTGTCTGTATTTGTTATTTCCTACTCATAGGAGAGAATAAATTGTTAATATGTATATTTATCTATTTATATTTATATGCATATATACATACATGTTGGTTTGTGGTTTTTTTTTTACTGGCAGAGTCAGGATTCGCTAAGCTAGAAGGAAAAACTTTGTCTCTAACAGGAGGAATCATTTTCTCAGATATAGGATTCACTGAAATAAGTTCTGGATGCTACTATATTCAAAAGACAGCAACTATTGCCTATGTAATTTCTCTGTTTCCAGTACCATCTCATACTCCAGTCTGTAACATTGTGGGCTTTATGGAAATCAAAGTTGAGAGCTGCTATGGGGAGAACGGTCAATAATACCAAGAGTAGGATCTCACAGATTCTGTGTTAACAATCAAATCTTACCCTGTCTGTACTTGTTACTGATTTGTATCTTTAGTAGATCAAATGTCAATAAAAGGTCCTCTCCTTCTTTTTCATAAGGGCTGAACAATCATACAACACGCAGTAATGTTTCACTAGCAGGCCAGAACTTGCCCTACTTCTATAATCACAACACATGAACGTGATCAAAACTTGCTGTATAATATAAAGCAGTGGATCCTTAGCACCGACTTTTAAAATGAGCTATGCAGTATAGGAGAGAATTAAGAAAGGTGGGTGTTCTAGTGGATTTGTCTTGTGGTTGTGTTCTCTGGTATCTAGCAGTGAGCTCCAGGTGAAGCTTTCTCCGTGGTTGGGACTCACAGCTCACTCCTACATTTATTTTCTGGTTTCTAGTAAAACACAAAATCATATGGCAGCACTTCCTCAGCTGAAGATACTTTCTGAGCTATTAGGTTTCATAATACTTGTAGTAATTTCATCCTTGAGACCTCTACCATTTGACCTTTTGTCTCATCTTATTGTAGTTGATGAATTAATTAAAAAAAATTATTAGAGGGGATGGTCAAGTAGACAGAAAATTCATCTCCAAAGATTGAATACATAAACCCTGTTTCATTAGGCAACCAATATAAAAATCCATTTTGGTTCACTGAAACAAAATTCATAGATTTATTCTTTTTACTACAAGGCCTTAATTCACAAACCTGCTCTTGTTATCTGTTGAGCACCGCAGCTAAGAGCAGTTTATCATAGGTAGGCATTGCATAGAACTGATTTGGAAAAGCAAGCAGGCATTTAGTCCAGCAGTGTGATGCATTGAACAACTTTGACTCAATATGTCATATGACAAATTATATATGAGTATTTTCATAGTATGTATATAAACAGAGAAAGTTATGGTGGCCCTTTATTTGGGACCTGAAAGGACAGAACAGTTAGTGTGAGTAGAGAAAGAAAGGGAAAATACTATAGCATAAATCACAGAATAATTTAGGTTGGAAGGCATCTCTGGAGGTCTGTAACCCAGACCCCTGTTCAAAGCAGAGGTAAGCGCAAGGTTAGATGCAGATGCCCATGGCCTTGTCCAGTCCAGTTTTGCAACTGTCCAAAGACAGAGAATCCAGTGTCTCTGGGCAGTCTGATAAACTGGGTAAACCTGACAGATCCTGTGTACCCATTTCCTGACGAAGCCCAAGTCTGCTTACCTGGTATCCAGGGTCTTTATATTGTTATTTTCTTTCCTCACTTCTATCAGGATCTGAAATTCCACTGTCACTGCACCTAAGGCTTCCCTGGACATCACATCCCTGACCCACTCTACCTTATTGACAAGTAAAAGGAATAATATGTATAAAAATATTATGCATGACTCCTTCTTTTGGAAAGTCCCTGTTTTCCAATCCATGCAGGACACTTACCTTCCTCCTGGCAGGCTATTCCATCTCTTAAAAACACCTCTCATAACTGAGTGGTCTTTTTAACTGATGTGGGAACTATCGGGTTGTTGTGCTCCAGTAATGGATGTTTTCTTTATCATGGAAAGACGCGAGGATGGTGCAAGTTTGCCTAAAATATTGGGGAAAGAACAGTTCAAAATATAGCTCAAAGAGGGAACATCAGTAAATAATAGACCCAATTGTCCCTCACTGACCCATGCACTCTCCTTCAATTGGATAGGGGGCTGGATCAGACAGTCCAGGTGTATGGGGCAATTCACGTCACTTAGAACTTTCTTTAAATTACATGCCATGCATCCTTGGGACTGTTCTTAGGTCTCCATGAACCAGCAAGAAGTACTTTTTATTATATTAAGTAACTTAGCTGGGTACAAAAGATTTAAATACAATTTCTGGCTTTTCTATTAGCTCCTGGCATGAAGCCAGTGAATCACTGCGCCACTGTGTCTCAGGAAATAGGGATATGGGGACTTGCTGTCTCAAACTGGGACAAAAGATGTATCTTATGGCTTAGTAAAATACCCAGTGGACTGGCTCTTGCCTGTTTATACTGGTAATGATTGCACACGAGGCAATCAATGTTTTATGTTTTGCTATCCCTAGTAATGTCTGCAGCACCATATTGATTGTTTTTATTTCAAACAATAGAAACAGGTAGCTGAGGCTAACCCATGTGAGCTCAAACAAAACCAGCTGTTTAGCTCCACTGATCCGAACCCATGGTGCTGACAGTCAATCTTACTCAAACTCTGTCAGCTAAGATCACCATACCATGGTATTTACTGTACAACCCTTTACTCAGCAAGTGTCTATTTTAAAGGTTTTGTACTCCCAGAATTAACAGATATCTTTTAGATTAGATGAACTTCAGCTCACAAGATTGGTCCAGAAGACAGAAGAATGGTAAGTATATTTATACAGCAAAGCCAGAGGTTGAAGAAACCAAACCAGTCTACATAAAAGCATAATTGATAGGCTAACCCTGTGCATCTGGGTATTCTAGAGTGTGTACTTCTTCTTCAGGGAGGATCTTATGGGATTTGTTAAATTACTGATAGCTATTTCATTGTATTTTCTGAAGAGGGAGGAGTCTGTCCCTCCATGGCTGAGGAAAATCTAAATGGGGAGCTGAGGAGCTGTGAAGGAGCTATAACAACACATTCAGTGGCTTAGCTTTGCTGGTTAATTTATTCTGTGATGAAAACTTCCTTAATATACAGTGTTGACAATATCTATGGATTTTTTAGAACATGCAGTGTCCAGGCAGGTTAGGGAACCCACTCACCAAAACTTTAAGAGCATGTAGTCATCCTGCCTATTGTGTGCTGCTGAATGTACCTTTTTTGTACCTGGTTACGTCATTCTGGCACTGCATTCCCAGCACAGTGCTTTAGTTCACCAAAGTGGTGATTTGTGAGGTTTGCCTCATGAGAATAATGTACACAAAACAGATAAGTACCTTTGGTGTTACCTCCCTCCACATGATGTGAGGACACTGAGAAAGTAACAGTGGTAGGAAAGAAGCTATGAAACAATTTACTTTTTTTGCCTCTTTTTTTATAATATCACAGGTCTACATACAATCAAGTATGTAGTAACATATAACTTGCCATATGTGAACCTAAAAAACTTCCAGAAATTAAACATAAATAAATAAAATAAACCAGTGTGGGGAGGGTGTGGTGTGAGAAGTGATGAGAAAGTGAAGTAAGAAAGGGAAATCACTTAGGATCTCCTCAGGGCTACTTCTGTAGAAAATGAAAATGTGACCTTTGCTAGAAGATACAATAAAAGCTTAAGAAATCAGAGTGCCCAATCAAGTGCCTTTGAGCAAGAACTGGGAGAGCCAGGATTACTGTGCTGACCTTATGCCAGCCTCCTTCCAGGGGAATTGTAACTCCTTTTTTATCACCTCTTAGTCACATACTAAAACTGAAGACACCCACCCTTTGTTTGGGACAGCACAGCAGAATTATTATCTTGTGGAAAAAAAAAAGCCATTTGAAGTGCAGGGTGTATCACCTTTGTTTGTGTTTCAAAAAACCTTCCAAATGAAGATACTACTTAATAGATCGAACGATGGGTACAGGGGTGGCAAAGCAGCTAGCAGTGTGGTAATCTGGTGTTATCACCTCTAACAAATTCAAGACAATATATAGATTACATTTATGTGTGATGGATGCATAAAGATTGGTTTCAACCCTGTACCTAGTAAAACCTTCCAGATGTTCTAGCATCTCTGCTTTTTAAAAAAGTTGATAAAATCGTGAAGAGAGTGTAGGAAATAATTTCAGAGATGAATGAGAAATCTTGTGGGCAGGCAATCAATGGGAAAAGTCTATTTAGTCTGTGAAACATATGATGGAGACATACCTTGTTTACAATAAGTGAACAATTCTGTGAGAAGAAAATACCAGATAATAAAAAGCTCTTTGTTCTGGTGGAGAACAACTCGTACCTGAAAACACATTCCATGAGAATCAAGGTCTAAGTGTCTTATACTGATGGTAGTAAAATACTGGAATAACTATAAAGGAATCAGGAAGTTTTCCATTTCTAGATTATTTCAGTAGTGTGGTTGCTGCTGCCAAAGACCAGCTTTAACAGCCTGTCACAAATTCTGGTAGCATGGGTGAAATGTGTTAAGACTGCTGTGGTCATACCAGATGAGCTAATGGTCCCTCCTGGTTTCAGAGTCTATCAACCTATTAATTAGCAGCTAATTAGCAGCTGGTAGCAATAATAGGCTATTATCTTGTAGCAAATCAGCCAGTAGAAGAACAAGTAATACACACATTGGCACATTATGTCACTGAGTAATACTCATTTTTAACAGACTTCCTTCTGCTATTTAGAATTAAGTGACAAAGGTCCTCTGATATACACAGATGAATAAACAGATTTAGCCACATAGTGGAGTTAGCCTAACCTTAGGGGACCTCCCCCACCCCTATTTTGTCCTCAAGTTAGAACACACACATAAAGGAAAAAAGCCATAGGTAGTCTTTCCATTAGAAAGTTTTGGGGGTTGTTTTTGAATGAGAAATGCGAAGTCCACTTTAGTAGTTTAAAACTAATAATAATCATAAGAGGATATGGACCATGCAAAATCTACATTTGAGCAAACATTTTAATGTTGCCATGTTATTTTTTTGTAACCTAAAAACCTTTTAGATTTATTGTAACCTAAAAAACTAGGTTAAAGTTTTGAGATTCCAAGTTTTCCTTGGAAACTTTAGCAAAACCACTTTTTTCAGTTTTCTCAAAATTCTTTGGGGGAGAACATCATATTGTTCACCTACGTCTGATAACACTTTCTTTCTGTTTGCTTTCCTTAATTAAAGTTAGCTTCTGGATACACTCTGTCAATTGTCATCGTGGAAATCTAGGAACAGAGCCAGGAAAAGAAATCTTATCTTAGGTTACTCCCAAAATCTACCTCCTATACTCTTTCCTCTGTCAAAAGCAAGTCAGAAGCTCCCCAAGTCACCCTGACAACCCATGCTAGGTTACACTCTGGACAATAAAACAGATTAATATGACCCTTGTGAGAGTAGTCATCGTGAATGCCTACATTAACAGTCACTTTTCTCATCTATAGGAAGCAGCACTAATACTTTCCTCACTGGCAGGAGTAACTCCTCGCTCATTAACAGACTTTAAGGTAGATGTCCTCCAGAAGCATCGAACTAAATCCACAGTACTAATGTACATTTATTAGCCTCCAGATTTTTTTCAGATTCAGCATTTGTGGTCTAAATATTCCTAGCACAAAAGCTGGGATTTGTACACACAATAGCTCTGAATTTTTTGTGTGGACCAAGCCAGACAGTTTGATGCAGATTCCTCATCTATTCTATACCCTAACCTTTTTCTGTATGAAAAGGGAAAGAAACAATGAAGAGATAAGAAACAGAAGTCATTTGTGCTGGGTCCTGGCCCTATTGCTTTCTTATAGATATTACAGATAATATACCTTTGCAATCGTCCTGTTAGTATGGAAGGGAAGAGTGAAAAAAACCCAACAAACAAAACCAAAACAACAACAAAACCCCCAACATTACAGAGGCCAAAGAGAGACTTATAAAGGGATTAAAACACAATAGGAAAAGTCCTGAGCAAAAGGAGGGTTGCTTCAGGTCATACAAGGTCTCTGACCTAGAGCAATAGTAGTGACAAGCTAGTAAAAAAAACTCTTTGGTAGGAAGTGCTCCTGATCTCTAATATTAGTTACTTGGAAGATGTGGTAGAAGTCTATTGTTTTGTTTTGTCCCAGGTAGTTTTAAACACTTTAGACAATACAAAAGAATCAGCAGAGAGTTATCCTTCATTGAGTGAATATTCTGCATCATTAATGTGCTTTTCCTCACAATATTTTGTCTTTCCTCTGCCTTCAAACTTACAAGTTCAAGGAGGCTCTATCATCTCTGTGGTTAGACAAAATGGGTTTAGACATTCTGGTAATTTCTTGGCTGCTTGCACAGTTTCCTCAACTCCTTCCAGGTTCATTAGACAGAAAAGAGAGTAGGTAGTTGTTTTAGTTGTGTTATCTTTCTGTCAGGTGTTTTACTGGATTTGTCTGATAGACATATCCATAATGAAGACTTTGATGTTGTCTTTGTTGCCTGCAAAGAAAAAAACCCCACAACACAATGCATAGTCTTTCATTAATCAACATTCTGCTCAGATGTGGAAGTAAGATTCTAATTAAAGGCTCTGGGCAGTGCTGTCTGTCTCCATACTAAGGCTACTACCAAGCCTGATGTTTTGCATTTTATTGTTAGAGAGTAAAGGTGAGATGTGGGAGGAAAAAAAGGGAGGGTAGAATGAGGTGTTTTATTTCTTTTAGGTAAGGACTGAATAAAGGAAAAGAGAATATTTCAAAAACAAAAGAGATGGAAGAAAAGGAGAGAGAGATGAAAAAGTAAACATGAAGTGACAGGAAAGAAGCAAAAGTATTATTATTGCATGTCCTTTTTTAGTATGTGTACCTACCATCTTCAGTGTGATTTAAGGAAGATGAAAGCCAGATTTCTAACTTTGGCTAAGAAAGATTGTCTTGCACTATTTTTAATACCAAAAGGGTTCAGTTTCAATTGTGCTGAAAAATGGTGTGAGGGGAATATAAAGAATGAAATTCTGAAAAAAACAACACACATTACAGCCTCACAAAATTAATTGCTGCACAGCATGAAAATATTAAGCTAGAAGATCCACTAGATAGACTAGGGAGATACCAAATTTGTGAACACAATTAATCCAGGGTGAATATGTCAGAGCCTACTGTACTAAAACAAAAATTCCATTGGTTATGGCAACTAATCACCAATTGAATCAGAAATATTCTGTGTATTATCCTACTGTATAAACATCACATTCATTCCATCATTCGAATGTATAATCACTGTCCTTGTTTACATAGCTTGTGTTGAGCAGAATGTGATTTTTTTTTGCCAAAATATAAAACACTGCAGGCTTATTAAATCCTAGCTATAAACTCTTTCTCGAGGAATAAAAACAAGCTGCTTTGAAAGGCTGAAATGGCTGTTGGCTCACCCAAAGTGATTTGTAGGGAACAAGGGAACATGCACAGAATGTGGTATTGCACAGAGAGCAGCACCTGCTTCCGCAGCTGAGCCAAGGTTGGGTGGATGGGAGCTGTAGATCACACTGTAGCGAGGACTGGGCAGGACCAGGCAGACTCGCCTGCTTCCTCAGAAAATTTCAGGGTAGATTCAGTCGTGAGGTTTACCCAAGCAATGGCCTTGCTACCTGTTCATGAGTCACTATTTCCCTGAAAGTCTGAACAGCCATTTCTATTTGTGCAAGACTTCATTCATCCTAGCAATGCGTAATTTTGATTATTTATTGTTACAGCAGTGGCTGGTGGCTGGGAACTGACGAGGCTGCTATTTCAAACCAGGCAACATAAACTTATACGAGAGAGAAGGTCCGTGCTATTTCTGCCCGTTTCCCACTAGCCAAGACAGCATACACTTTGGGTGGCATGACAGGGAATAGGCCATTTTCTGACTTTCAATCATATTATGATTTTATCTGGCTCTGAATCACATCTCTTCTTGTAATGCAAAAAGTAGGAAAGGAAACAGAGAAGTGCCATTCCCAAGGTCAAACTATAAATCCATGGCAGACACTGGAATAGCAAGTAGCCTCCAGCCTGTTGGTTTGTGCTCACAAAGCAAGACTGTGCAGGACATTTATATTTTCCTTTCATCATGAGCTTCCTAGAATATTCATTTTCCTATCCATGCAGTATTGTATATCATAATGAAGAGACCTTCTGTGGTTACTGTCAATTTTGTCAAGCATCAACAGCTGTCTAAACACATGTGGATTATCATGATTGAGTAGTCCCTGTCAGGAGTGTTGTGGATGCTATGGCCCTGGCATTGAGCTACAAGCGTGCTCTTTTCCCCCCCACTTTGTGTTCTTTCTGTATATTTTTGAATTAAAAACTTGAAATATAGAGCATGGAAAAGGAGATCATTTATCCATTTATCTTACATTCTAAAGCCTCATCATTATGTACAACATAAACAGAAGTTGTTACTATAATTTAATATTCAATTGGTTTGACCTTAAGAATATCATATATGTGATCATGGAAAGTTATGCACCTTTCACATGAACATTTGCATTAAATTAAATCACACTGTGCTATACGAAAGCTATGTAAAATATAGATCACCACATCACAGGGCTTTGGCAAAGCCATGTTTCCTTGTGGCTGCTACTGGAGAATGGGAGGTGAGACACCCTCAGTGTCTCAGTCCTGGTCTGTCATTTATCTGCACTGCTTGCTCTCAGACTTGGTGCTGTTATCTCTAAGAGGGGATAATAACGCTAGTGGATCAGGAGGCTTAATGAATTTAAAAGTCCTTCGGAGTTTCTTGGATGAGAGACACCACAGAAATTCAAAGTATTATTACAAAATCCCCTAGTGCCTGCTCCTCTGGGGAGATCAGCTGAAAAGCTTTTTTTCCTCTCCCAATCTGCTGTAGAGTGAGTGATTGAGCAAGAGCATTCAAAGGGTAGAGTCAGCAGGTGAAAGAACTAGAGAAGGCCTTTGCAGTCAGTTTGAAGAAAGGAAAGTGCCCTACTAGCTCGGCAGCCTTTGCAGCCTCTTCAAAGAAGGGCAGGAGTTGTCTCAGGCACACGGATAGGTCTCCCATCTGCCTGACGGGTGCAGTATCAGGAGAGTAACACAAAATGATGACCCAGGGACTTTGGAAGAGGCAAATAAGAAAAATGAGATGGGACTAGAGACTGGTGGGGAAGGCAGAGGTGTTATGAAAGGGTTTGTAACACTGTCAGCCACAGACTTTTTCTCCCCTAACAGGGTATCAGGAAAAACAAAGATGCAATGACCTCTCTCTCCCAAAATTCATGGACACCCTGCCTTGAGCCTTTCAGTCAGACTGAGCTTACCTGGCTCACCGTTTTCTTGCAATGGGCTGATCACATTGAATTTGTTGTGCACTTTTTCCTGAACAGAGCACACCAATAACCTCC
The DNA here is from genome assembly GCF_026419915.1 of Harpia harpyja. Classification (NCBI taxonomy): domain Eukaryota; kingdom Metazoa; phylum Chordata; class Aves; order Accipitriformes; family Accipitridae; genus Harpia; species Harpia harpyja. Next base: position 33,769,302 of record NC_068949.1, on the reverse strand, counting down.
TGAGGAAACGTTTGCCTAGCAAGGCATACGCATTTCCCTTTCCCGTCCAGAAACAGTGGGGGAAATTAGTCTTCTGCTTGCATACAAGCAGCAACTTGTTTCCCATTGAGCGATGAAGGCAGTCAGGTCACTGCTCTAGGGAATCTCTCCATTTTAAATCTTCAAAGCGCGTTTTAGGCTTAAGAGTTGGTTTATGCTGTATTATACCCTGATCATTTACCGCACTGTGGTATGCTCTTTTAAGAGTTATTCAACAGCTTTATTAATAGATTCCTTGGGTCAGGTATTGCTTAAATATGCGTAAAACTTGACTAATTCACATGAAAACAATGACAATAAAGCATTTAATTTATAGCAAATTATCTGCAATTAGAATCAGGGCTTTTCTGTTTGTTTGTTCTCTGAAGGATAGTTAAAACTTCATCACTAAAGATAAACATTTATAACGTACTAATAATGTTTTCCTTCCCTTGCCCCACCACCCACAAGAAAGCTAATACTTTCAACCCCACAGGAATCTAACAATCTCCAACAGAGCACAGTATTGCAGAGTCTAAAAGTAGACAGATCTTTAGCTGAAACTGCAGGGGACGTTTTAGACTGACAAAGGACTTGTACTCAAATGTGCCTAGGGCCCTGGGAGTAGCACAGGATCTTTACTGATCACTAAGGCAAAGGGACTTTCATTTTGCTCCCCTCACCTCCAGCAGCAGAGTTGTTTCTAATGATAGGCTACAGACCCAAGCTAGGGCTTTCAGAAGTCTCTTTGGCTCAGATTCAAAAAGGAGGTTAGATTTCACAGTCCCGAGCTACCTTTTGTCACTTAGTGTGAATTGCTCTGGGCTGTCTGTCATATAAATAATGGCCTGATTAAACCCCTCACATGTGGGGGTTGTCACATATTCAGCAAAAGGCTGTGGGTTTATTTTGATAGTTTGGAAAACAGAAAACAGATTTGTTCTGTGTGTGCAAACCCTCCTAATGGAAAATATTCCTTATTCCCCTCTCTTCCACACCCAGATGATGGAAAATTGTCTCTGACAAGGTAACTGACTCTGTAGAGAAGGGGGGACCAGTAAGTGTAGTTAATCTCAACTTGCTTCCTTGTAGCCAAACTGGGGAGATAGGGACTGGATGGGTGGACTACAAAGTGGGTGCAAAACTGGCTGGACTGTTCAAACAATACAACAGTTGAAGTATAAATGATGTCCAGCTAAGAAAGGTGTTGTTCCTCAGGTGTCATGGGCCAATACCATTTAACATCTTCCTTGACGACCTACTTGATAGGAGAAAATGCACCCTCAGCAAAGCCACAGGTCTATCTCATAAGACAGGGGAGAGGGAGCTGTAGGGTAGGGCTGCTCTTCAGAGCTCTTGGCAAGCTGGAAAAGCAGGGCAATGGGAATTTCAGGAAGTTGAAAAGTTTCAAATGCAAAGTCCTGTGCCCAGGAGAGAATAACTCCATGCAACAGTGTAAGCGGGGCACTGACTGCACAAGGAACAGTTCTGAAGAAAAGGGCACACAGATGCTGGGGGACAACAAATGGAATGTGTGTCAGCAAGGCTTCCTTATAGCAATGAAGGCTGAGTATTGGTCTGTGTTAAAGACAGCATCAATAGCAGATCCAAGGAATTAATTATTCCTACTACTTGGCACTTAGTTAAGTTGGCCTCTGGAGTAGTATATGGGTTTGGGCCATCCATGCAAGTGAGACATTGACATACTGATGCAAGGCCAGGAGGGAGAGATGGATCTGTCTAACTTGCTCAAGGGAAGGCTAAGAAGAGAGCTAGCTGTTGCTTTCAACAAGAGTTGGACAGTCATTCCTTTCAGCAGGAGAAGCAGACAGATTTCAGAGTGCAGAGAAAGAGCAGGAGACAGCAGCCACAAGCTGCAGCAAGGGGAATTTCACTTATCAAGTAGGGAAAAGAAAATCCACCATGGCAGTAGCCCTGGACCAGATTGCCTGAGAGGCCCTAGATTATTCTTACATGTGGATTTTTGGAACTTACCTAAACAACACACTGAGCAAGCTTTTCTAACTTTGAGCCTTGTTTTTGAGTAGGAGTTTAGAACAGAGACCTCCAAAGGTCTCTTCCAAGCTGAATTATTCAGCAGTTCTAAAAAAAAATTGACATCTTTCCCTCTTTTACTTCCTGTTTTTTAGCTCAACCAATTCAAAGCTTGCAAGGCAAAATGCAATCATTAACAGAGAGAACTGTAAGAACTAATTGGATAGCCAGAACACAAGCTCCGTTTCTAAATCAAAAGATATTTAAGGCAGGTAAATACTCACCTCTATGATTGCTGGAGGAAGGACATGGAATGGGAAGTTAATTACTCATATGATAGTATCTTGCTTAATCCAGCATGGAGACTGTTTTCTTATGTACAGAACATTAGAAGTTATGTATAAATACACATGGGCTCCTGATGAGCTTTACACTAACTACTTTGTACAAGTTGGTATAAAATCCCCACTGGAACAAGGCAGGGTTTCTGAAATTTGAGAATAATGTTGCCTTTCTCCGATTTAAGCAACATTGATTTTGAACACAATGACCCATATTCTACTCCAAAGTAGCTCCATTATTTCAGTATTATTGTACTAGTATGAAAGTCTTTTCTTCTCAGAAGAAGAAATAGTTTAACAACATGGGCTTACTACAAGATACAAAGTCTTACATCATTAAAGGCAGGTATCTATTGTAAAGCAATTGTAAGGTGAAGAACCTCTGTAGGCTGATCCATCCTATCCTAACATAAATGTCTACAATGAGAGGAACCTACTCCCACTCACTGAAAAGGGAACCTTGACAGCTAGCCCATATTTTACACTTAAGATTTAGGTAGCTATACAGAAGTGTTACAAAGATAAATTTCACTGTAATAGTAGTGAAGTGGTTGATGAAAAAGTGAGTAAACCTACCAACCTAATGTTCCCAAACAAGCAGTGAGAAGCTCTGTCTCCTCTATATATTGCTAAAATTAAACATAGGTGAGGGGCATTCTTCTGCATTTACCCTTAATTACACCATTGATTTGATGTTGGTTGCCAGTGAAGCTTAATAATGAACTCCAGTATTTAGCACCAGAATTGAGTGAAATGAGTTCACTAGCTTTGTTCCAAACCTGGTTCATAACACACAGGTTCTCCTCATTGTAATTTACATTATTTGCATTATTGGCAGTTCTCCCAACAATGCTGCATTAGACTAAGAATTGCAAGTCAAGCATATATTTGTTTTAGTATGACTTAAGCAATTATTCATTGCAAGGAAGCATTTGCTTTCTCAGTTTAGATACAGCTGTGGTTTAAAGACCCTTTAAAAAAAAAATCTATTTCAAATTGAACTGTTAAATTTACTACTAGGCAGAAGTTCAGAGCCAGAAGCTAAGGGGTTTATTCATGAATGTAAGCCAAAAATGGATGCCCTTATATTGAGCCTGTCAAATGTATTGATGCTTATTAATGCCATATAAATCTTAGTTAATAGGTTTTCTAAATCTTGGTTTCTTTTTTTTTTTTTTAATCCTCCATCATAATCTGAAGCCACCACCTGTAAGGAGACAGCAAAGAAAAGTAAATCTAGGTGTTGAGAAATTACCATAAACAAAACTGTTCTTTCATTCACTTTACATGGCCTCAGCATTCAAGATGGGTTTGGATTGACAGTTTTTCATTTAGAGTCAAAAAGTGAGTTCCCAAGTCAAGACGAGCATCTTCTGGTAAAATTCTAACAAGTCCATTCATCTTTGCTATAGCAGAGGAGGAAAGTCCATTTGTTTCCCCACCACTATAAGATTTAAAGACCTAATTATTTCCTATGATTCAAGATTTGAAGAATATATTCTAAGGGATGTGGGAGTTCTAAGGGATTCCATGAATAGGTATCACCTTCTCCCTCATTATGCTTCACTGTGGCTTCCAGCCATCTTAGGACCTCTAGAATGACTGGTAAGAGTTTTGTTCCACATCCAGGGCTTGCTTTGGAAAGCTGCCTGAAGCTGTGCACTGACAAACAAATATTATAATTAAATAAATCAGTAATCCTAACATCCCTGTTTATTTATTCCCCTTTTATTTCCCCCTGCACCCTTCCTTCTGTGTAAACACAGTATTACTTAATCAGGAACTGGTTTACCTTGGTTTTCTTTTTATAATAGATCAGCGTTACTGAACAAAGCAGAGGTAACAGATGAGTATACTAATTGGAGATGTCAGGGCATTGGGGATTTCATTAATGACTGAGAAATGGACTGAGAAACATCAAACACTTCCTCTCGCCTCATCGTGCTCCTTATCTGTGGAAAATGAAAAGCTGGTTAAGTCCTTTTGTATTTTAGCAGAGCTTAAAAGTTGATACCAAAGGGAGTATCTTGTCAGATCAAGAAACATGGAGACTGAGTTTATTTTGTCAAACAAAATATTAGAATAGAACCAAAAACAATCTGTGAGAGTGCTTTATTCTAAGACTGAATTTTACTCAGCCAAAAATAACCAAAATCTCTCCAGAAAAGAAATTGGCAGATAAGCTATCTGTGCAAGAATATATTTTAATGCTTTATAAACCTTTCAAAAGTCTCTTGGCCACTCACAAAATGGAGGAATGGACAGAGCAATACAGGATTTCATACAACTCTGCTGAAGCAATGAACTGGGAGGCAAGACTTGTGGGTTGGTCTGTGAGCTCCACTGCTGTCTGACTGTCGGCAAAACATCATTCTGTTTCTAAACCACCACTCTTCCCTTTCCAATAATAAAGCATTGATTCCCCACTCTTCTTTTTATAAAATGTTTTGATATTTGAAAAGAAAAAGCATTGCACAAACTGGATTCTGCAAATGTTCAGTGTATAAATCAGATTCTCTACAATGTGTGCTTTATTGGAAAAAAATCTGATTCACTGAAACTGATTGCTTTTGTTGAAATATATCAATTGGACAAAAGTTCCCTCAAGTCAGATGGAATTTCAGATAAGCGAGCATGAAAGAGATTTCATTCACTGTTTTTCACTGGCAGAGCTGCTCCCCTTCATCTGAATAATGGATTGCAGGAGGCTGACTTGACAATCACCTGGCTGAGACAATCAAGTGGGTGCGCAGAATAAAGGACAGAAAGGGATTAGGTCCTGTATCTCTCCATTGCCAGCTGTGCACATTAACTTGAGTGTCTTGGCACAGTTTGCTCTTATGGTGTTCCCAGCCTTGGGCAGGAGATGAGCTCTCACCAACCTTTATTTCAGCTGCATAGTGAAAGGTATGGTTAAGTGTACGTCTGGGTTGAGTGCTCTCTTGAAGGATCAACTGTTCATTTTACCAATTTACTGTTGCTATCCTTATTAATAGGATATGTATTTCTACTTTGATATGTCTAGAAGGTTCTAAGAAGAAATAATATCCTTTTCTAGCCAGCAATGCCTGTAAAGATAGAGATTTATTGTGAAATCTTGCTCTGGAATGGAGCTTCTATAAAGTTATTCGAGAGTTTAGTTTAGATAGCCCTGAATAGTGTTTCATTATCATTGACATTTTTGTGGTATCAATAGCCAAGACTATTAGTTCACTATAAAATTCATTGGAAAATAAGAATTTTTTTTTCATAAAGGTCTGTCTTAAGTTCAAAGGAAGTTCAGTAATCAGAATTCAATCTTCTGATGTTCTGTTTTGATCATCTCTAGTTGAAATTACTTGTTAGATGCTCTTTTAACACAGGGTGATGTTACAAAGAACTCAGTTGCAGTGACTCAACCGGCACATAAACTTGCTTCCAACTGTAGAATAAAATTAGATCTGTTCTCAGAAAGTGACCATTCAAAAAATCCTGGTCCTTGCTAAGAGTAGTATTGTTCACTTTTTAAGTATCAGTCTTCTCTCCAGAGCACTATTGAATCTTTACCTCAGTTACAAACCCTTTCCTTTCTGAGGCAACATAATGGATTTTGTTCCAGAACTTTGCAGAGATAACCCTCACAACATTTCATTTTTCCAAAGGGAAAGTTCAGAGATTAATAAATCAATTATTTTCTGCCATGAAATAATAAACATTTTAAAAAGGAAATGCTTTTTAACTGAAAGTAAATTTCTCTGGGGAAAAATGTTAATTTCTAACTTCAGATTTTCAGTGAAAAGGAAATTGTAATAGTACATATTTCTCCCCCCAACAATTAAAGAAAAAACACCCACCCTTTAAAAAATTAACTTTTTTTCATATAATTCTTTCAAAACTACACTTGTTTGCTGGTTGGTTTAATGAGAAAAAACAATATTTTTCCACTGAGGTTTTGTTACAGAACTAATTAAACCGTATTGTTAAAATTAGTTAAAATTCCTTCAGATCTAAACTGGTACTGTGGAGTCCTGTCACCAGTGAATAATATTGCTGCTTATAGTGAATTTCTTTTGCTAGCCTTTTTTCTTCCTTACAGTTCCAACTTTTATAGTTAGTTGATATGACTATGTTAAGATTTATTGGAAAGATTAATAGTTATTTCGATGAGTCTTCCTCTATGAATATATTTTTTCTCTTAATAATAACTGAAATGTGTAAAATATCCAACTGAGATAACGAGAGAAGAAAAAAAGGCCACACATCATCAAACAGTTTATCACCATGGAAAATATCACAAAATAGCCCATAATTATGGAAAATCAAATATAAGTGAGCCCATAAAGCTAACTTCTTTCTTTCAACATGCAGTCAGGGGAAGAAGAAAAAAAAAACCAAACCAACCCAAAACCACATGAGCTGAAAAGTACATTAATGTTGTATTTCAACAAAGCTAAACTTGTTAAGGCACATGATTAAAACTTTTTGGGAGTCTAAACAAAGCTATAATTTTTTTCCATACTGAAAAGAAGTGTGTAATAAAAACTATATAAAATAAGAAAACCCTAGTTTTGATGCACTGGCAGGCCCACAAGTGTATCTATACATGTTCCTTTATTAACAATTCAGGCTTCTTTTAGTAGTTGAATAATACATTATGGTTTCAGATGAAAATCATGATGCAAAAGAAAAACATTACTATAAGCTACAAAATCAGCAATTTCTAACACAGATGAGGGAATCATTTTGACTTGCAGCCCTCTACACCTACCATTTTCAAGGTTAACGGTTATGGGGACCACCTTTTCAGTATGCAAATTCAGTCAGGCCAATTATGGGATTTTGATACAAAGATGCATTCCTCCCCAGTGTAAGATTTATCTGCATAGTATCAAGTCTTAAAGCACTGAGGTCTTTTCATCTTTGTCTTTTATGATGCATATATAAAGTACAGAAAAGGAGAGAAAGCTCTCTACTCCTCACTTCAGAAATAACTTCATCTTAACAGTGAACTCTTATTGTCCTCCTGTCAAAAGGGGCTTTCTTCAAAACAGGTGTTCCCAGCCATCTGTTCACAAGGGACATTGTCAGCTGGCAAGTTTGGTTGGTTTTTGTTGCTTTAATTCATTTTCAAAAAATTCAGACTTTCGAAATCCGGCAGCAGATGCAGGGTAACAAATTTGTGTCTGTCAGCCCACTATTCCCTGATGAGATGCCTGTGAGCATGCTGATTATACATATGCAACTAATTAGGACCATGGTTAGGATAACTTAATGGATTGATTTACCTTCATATCCAGTTAAGTGGCAACCTCATGAGCACACAGAGTAGCAGATACTGCCCCATGATTTCCCTCTGTCTGAGTCTTGCCAGCCAACCTGGAGAAGCCAGACTTCCCATCTCCTCAGTCACAGATTGCCTCCTAGAAGCTGTGAAAGGGGAAAGATACTTCAACAAGGGGAGGGGAGGTAAATAGCACTCTTTTTTGACAGGAAGGGATGGCTGTTTCTGAGTGTAAAACCCATTTTGCTGCTTTGTTTCCTTTTCATGAAGTGCTAAAGGCCTCTGGCACTGTTTTAATGGCCCGTCTGGTTGAATATAAGCAGCAAACTTTTGGCAGAGTGTGGAAGCCAACTCTTCATTTATAAAGCCCCTTGCCTCTGTGGTGCCAACTATCCCTCACACATAGTCCTCCTTATTTCAGCCTAATGATGAGTGAGGTCCCCGCACCAGGCTATGGCTATAGAGGCTTGGTCAAGTCCAAGCACAGCAGCCACCTTTTTGTGAGGCAGCAAGGTTGAGATGGAGGTAACATGATCAGCAAGGACAACGTGTCTAGTGCTCCTAGCGTTCGTTGTTAAACTCCAAAGTAGTACTTGCCAAGCTGGGAAAATAGTTCCCTGTGTAGGACAGTAGTGCACATAAAACGCACTTCTCCTGTGTTGCTTCTGTGTACTCCTCTCAGGGTCAAAATGCAGCTTCCCCTGCTGAGATTCAACAACCTGCAAGTGTGGTCCTCACACACGGGGGCTTGTACAGATTACCCTTGGTGGGACCCACATTGGTGCTTCAGGGGCAAAATTCCTCTCAGACTAAAGGAAACGCTAAAGTAGGTCAGATCAGCCATACGCAAAGTGGGTTGATTTTTCTATGTTGACTGGGCTCTAGAGGGACCTTCATGGGTAACTGCAGCTGCAGACCTCCAGGCTTCCTCCCTCTTAGCTCTGTGCCACAGAACTGAAGTCCCACAGAGAAGGGACCACCATGGGAGTTAATTCAGGGAAACAATTTCACTGAAGTGACGGTTCTAAATGCCTGGTAGGCAGACCCCCAAGTGTACCTAATAAGTTTATCATGAGGCACAGAATGAATATTCTTCCTATATGGCCAAGAGTAGAAAATCCAGCTATGATATCTTCCACATACACTCAGCCTTTCTCTCAACATAGAGTTCTAGTAGGGAATTGAGGAATCAAATATATTTTTGTGTGTATTGTGCAATGTGTACACACACACACACAGTTGCATGTGCGCACACACAGGGGTCATATCCTGCTTACTTGGTTTTCCATTTCTCACCAATAACTTTCTAATACACTGACCAACTCCATTCAAAGTCAACAGAAGGAAAGGAATCTCACTGCCAATTCACAAGGAACAAAGAAACTTCATAGAAAAGCATCTCTCAGGTCTCTCTTTATTCAATAAGATAAGTCAATAAGTCAAGTAGTACAAATTTGTGGGGACCCAGTCTTTGTTCTGCTCATCATGAAAGTATTTGTTTCTGATGATCTGGCACTGTTTACTGTTAGAGAGCAGATTCAGTGACCAGAGAGCCAATGGCTTTGTCTAATTTGGTATCCAGTATGGGTTTGTTACCTCATGTAGGCTCAGTTCTCAGGTCCTCATGCTTTGAGTGGGCAAAAGCAGTGTTTGCGAATGATCCGTAGTGCTGTGATTTCACGAATCATGCTTGGTCTCTAATGAGCAAACTCTTTCTGCAGATGAATGAAATCATTGTCATACTGTGCAGGCTGTAGAACTGCATCTGCCTTTTTGCCCCAGACATTGTCAGTTTCCAATCAATGTTTCATCTGAGCAATGTGATGGGCAAGGCCTGACAAGGAGCAGTATTCTGGGTCCTTTGAAGCTGAGTGCTTCTGAGTGAAGCATTTCTAAAGCTACCGCACAAGAATGAAAACAATCTCAGAATATGTGGTGCACATTAAAGGCTTCACTAAATGTCTACTGAAAGAATAAGCTGTTTCCATCTTTACTATAGAAGAGTGCTTATGTATATATTCAGTGGACACATTGTCCTACACTGTCCTACATGATCTACTTATTGGGGAAGGAGTTGTACATGTGCTAACAATCATGTCAATGTTTAAGTATTGCACTGAAATGTCATATATTAGCAACATATTTTAAAGGATTTAAAGTACTAGAAGGACTGCAGGATGACTGGTAGACCAGTTTGCAGAATGATTTAGGAAAATACCTTCATCAAAGAATTTCTTAAATGCAGGCCTAAGATACATCCTTAACTGTTTTATTCAACCAGGTCTTCTACAGAAGTACTTGCCTATCTCAAAGTGCATTAGATGCAACACAGAGTTAATTGAATTATTTGTAGGCTTCACATTACATTTGTGCTAAAGGACATTGCTGAATCAGGGATTTAATGGGCAAACAGTTAAAAAAAGGAATCATGTGCATGGCTTGAGCCAGGAAGCAGGAGGCAAGAATCCAGAGCTTTTTTTCACAGCTCTGCCTTTGGGAAAGTTAGATTAATCTTTACAGTTGCAATAGATTTTGAGCTTTCCTTACATACTGTTGTACCTCAGGCATCCCAGATATAATTAGAAATAGTAATCAAATGTCAGTCTCATGTTTATTGTACTTAGCGATTGTGAGATTTAGTTAATTAGTACATTTCATGTGCTTTGGGGTCATTAGACAATGAAGGTCATGTATCTGCTTAGATAGATGTTTGAAAAATGTAAGCCATATTATTCAAATGTACTTGAATTCTTAAGTATTATCAGTCATAGAGATATGAGGAGGACAGAGGCTGTGATAACCACTCCAGCTGTTAGTGTGGCCACCAGTTCTTAGAGAAGATGGATTCAACCTTTCCACTATCAAAATTACAATAAATAAATAAATAAACAAAGAGGGAAAACAATTACACATTTCAAAGTTACATTTAAAAGTTAGGACAAGCTGTGCTGAAGACAGTGGAGGGAAGACAGCCAGTTTCCTTGCAACAGGTCCTGGACATAGATTCTTCAGTGCCTTGAGAGCACAGCCAAAGCTCTTCCTACCATCTGGGACATACATAAGGTTTATCTTTTCTGTTATCTCTTTAGCTTCTAAAACATGCAGGCCAACTTTCCCACCTTTAGCACAGTGGGATACTGTGGAAGAATCTCTGTCTCATATTCGTATGGCCACTTATCTTGAGATTTCTCCTTGCAACTTTTCAGTCAAATGTGGCTAGTAATAACCAATGTATTCAGTAATGATGGTGAGGGGAGAGATGGGAACAGGCAGAGAGACACACTGGAGAGACCTCCTTTCCCTCAAAGAAAGCAATGAGAGAAATATATTAACCTTTCTCTTCTTTATCCATCAATGTTTCAAATATCTTTGTCCTTTTAGTGACTCTTCAACTTTATAAAAAAATGTCATATGCACTTGGTTTAGTTCCAAAATGACCGAAAAGCTAGGGAGGGACTTGCAGGGGAACAGAAACATTTTTCACATTTGCTTTCTCAGCCAGTAAGCAACACTGGTTGCAAAGTCAAATAGTGGAACAGCTCAGCAGAAACACTGTAACCAGTCAGCACCATTTTCTCCTCCAGGACTAATATCTATAATGATAATCAAATGTGTGCACGAGTTCATATGGGTCCAATCTTAATTTTGATGAAAAAGGCAAGGATTGCAAGATGCAAAACAGATGAAAGAATCAAATATCGATGGGCAGGCAGCAGAAAATTCAATTCTTTGATTTTTTTCTATTTTTTGCTACTTTGAGCTTTGGTCCGGAAAAGGCTTATGCATATTAGTAGTCTACTTAAGCTCATCAGTTTCTAGGTTTTAGGATTGGAACGGCCCATTATTATCATCCAGTGTGACCTGCAGAACAGAAGCCAAAGAATTCCAGCCGATAATTTCTGCAGTTCAATAAGCTGCTTATTGACTTGATCCTCCAAAATGCTGAGCTTTCTGGCCTCAGTCGAACCAAGCATTTGAAAGTGAGCCACTTTAAGAGGGAGAAAAGATGACTACCCACAGCTTAAAATTACCCACAAACATGTCTTCCTTGCATGGAGCCCAAAGGAGTTTCCTAATAAAGGACTTAATCCTTCATGGCAGTAAGAAGGTGTTTTAGGCCTGCAGTGCTGGACCCATAACTAAGGCAGTTGAGAGTCCACACATACTCATTCAGCATATACACAGAGGATCATTTACAGGGCTGTTCAGAGCATAAACTCAAAATTTGTCATTCCTCAAATGTTACTTTGTTGGGATCAAACCAGGTTTTGAAAATGTGTTGATCAATGCCACTATTGACAGAAATATTCCTAAGACCTGGAGAAGACACCTTGGATGATTCCAAGGACCTTGAAGCTCACCCAAACCCCAACCTTCTTATTTTGGAAAGGGGCATTTTAACAAAATTCCATTTCATTAAAGCTTTGAATTTAATTCTAACGCAGAAATAGAACAAAGGTGAAATCTCTCAGGTCATTTTAGAAGGGAATCACCAGACTCCTGAGAAAGCAGATTCCTTGTTTTCTTTCTTCTCTGCCCTTTTAAATGGGTTGTTATACTCACTTACTGCCCTCTGGGACTGTGCCTCTTGCTTTCTTTGAGCACTTTTATAAAACCAAGAAAGGAAAAGATACTTGTTGTTCTTTAATCCTTGGGTTCAACAGACAATCTGGGATTCCAGTCTGAAATGTCAAACTGCTTACGTCCACCTGCAGAACAAAGTTGAATTTTCAAATCTTTTATTTATTTATCTATTTGTCTGGGTTAAAAGTTATCCTAGTACCTGTCATATTCCTTGTTAAAGCTCTTTGGTGAAAGGACTTTGAAGCACTATTCATAAATCTCATTCTTAAAGAGCATTCCTTTGAGGTAAAAAAAAAGACAAACAAAGCTCTTTATTTTTCACTGCTCATTAGATTTTCATATCTGGAATGAGCATGGGGCTTCAAAAGGAACAAAAGGAAAGCAGCAACTCCAATTGCCTTCAATATCTTAAGCACTGTCCCTATCTACGCGTTCAATTCCCATCCTAACACACCACACTCATGTTCAGTGCAAAAAACCATGGGTAATCTCTATGAATCAGTTGTGAGTTTTGTCCATCAGAAGTGTCATGGTGTACGTAATGGCCTGAATTCAGCTTCTTCACATGTTATTGTCCAAAGTCTAGTAGCCTCTCCCAGAAAGTCCTTTAGGGTCCCTGTATAATTGAGTGTCTCCAATTAGTTTGGTTTATAAAATGTTGCATATCACCCCTTGAATATCTGATCTCTCTTTGGACTCCAGAGGAAAGTCAAAGCCACACTCGAGATATAAATGTTCCAGAAAGCTGAAGCTAGTGAGTTTATTCCTTCTTCCTTTGGAAAAAACTCACAATGGTGTTCTGATTCAGTTGAAGAAAACAACAAAACCCCCCCATCAAAATCTGCAATGAACTGTTTTCCTTTTTATCTGCTATTTCTAAAGATGGATGCTCACTTGATGTGAAACTTGGATCCAGTTTACATTTCTGAACATGAAACATCTGCTATGATAAAAGTTGAAGAAATAAAAAGTTATTTCAACACTCTTATTTTAAATACTTTGAAGAATTTTCATTTATTTAAATCATTTTATATAATCTTCATACTGTAGTCACAAATTTATTTTACTAGAGTATGTAACTATTATTTAATTGTTTAAAAATTCTTCAAAATTTACAAAAATATTTAGAAAAAATAATTAATGATAAATACCCAGATTTCAGTTTTTCATTTTGAAAGAATAGCAGAAATTGCTGAAGAAAAGAAATAGGGTTTTCAGACCAGACTTTGTATGTTGTGGGTAGCACTGCTCATATTTCAGACACCAGCATAAAAATTGATTCTTGTCAAGTTAGCATCTGTGCATTTAGCAATCATCTCTTTATTTAATCTCATGACAAGTCAGGGACAGGCTTACTTCCACAGTGGTCTGAGAGTACAGCTACGTTAACAGAAGCGTGAGTTAACAGTGCCATAGCATAACAACTTATGGCTCATCAGTGAGTGTCAATAACTCTGTGTAGTCTGTGTGTCTGTATGTGTTCTTAGCTCTTTGCAATCAGGATGAAAGGCCTGCTTAGCAGATGGAAACCTGTCAGTTCCTTTTTACTAAACTGCTTTTCTGTGTCATTGATCCTTCAAGGCATTCCTTTCTTTAAAAATCCAACCGCTTCAATAAAATCACAGGGTGAGTCAGATAGGAACCATTTTTCAAAGTATTTGTTGACTCCTATTGTAAATGTCAATTGTTCCTGAGAGGATGGCCTCCTGGTCAGGAGGCTGGCACCTCCTAATATCCTGCTTAACTTGAATGCCAAAAACGGAGGAGAAAAAGTAAAAAGTCCAACCCTTGAGACTACAGACCAATGGGAGTTTAACATCGTGAATTTTATAGCATATTTATTTTCCTTGTCACTGTAATGGTCAGTGGGCTTGTATAACTGTGCAAGAAAAAAATCCCAGAAGAAAAGGTTCCTCAGTTCTCCTCAGTTTCAGGGCTGGTTCAGCTCTCCTCAGTCAGAGCAGGCTCTGCATTTACTGGTGTGCGGCTGAGTCAAGGAAGGCAAAAATGGAGGTGGCAAAAATGGAGGTGGCAAGAAGCTGAAGGGAACCAGTCAGTAATATTGTCTCAGGTGTGTTTTCTGCATTAGCTAAAGTATAAAGTAACCTTCTCCACATGTCTGCATTGCAGAGGGAAGACACATCGAAGATGGTTTTAAAGCAAAACTGACAGCAAAACCAAGGACCACCTGAATGCTACCTCAGTACCAATGTAAATTCTAAGGTAATTGCTGAGTTCTGTCCTTTTACAGCTATGCTGCTAACACTAACCTCAACTAGATAGGTTAAAATTAGCTGAAATACTTCTGACTTAAACAGCAGTTCAAGAACAATTGGTTATTTGCTATATATTGCAACAGCTGCACCCAGGTCTTTCGCTCACTTCACCCTCCCTCCTCACTGAAGCTGGTCACCTCTTTTTTTCCTGTAACTGCTCCCTTCCACCACAGACCCCTTCATTCATTACTTTTGAGCCTAAGCTATCCACTGGCATATGGAAAGCAAAAGTCCTTCAATGCTCACAATGCAGGTCTTGGCTCAGAGTTCATTTGAGACAGAGTCCTTGCCCCTTTTCTCAGCCTCCATGCTCTGGTAAAGATCATGCTTGGAAAGGTGGAGATGCATCTCAGAGTGATCCGAAGAGGGGGGGCAATGGGTACAAAGTGAGACTCCTCTCTATTCACCTTTTTGGGTGGATAAAAAAAAAAAAGGATTCCTTCAGTTGGGTCCTCCCAACACAGGAGCAAAAATGTCAAGGAACGGTTCAGGAAAGGTACATAGCAGCAGGGTGTGCTATTAGGCACCACTAAGGAGTTATCTTCCTCTGATATGTTAGGAATAATAGCAGCAGACCCACCACATTCCCAACCAGACATTACCTAGATGAGTTCATTCTGCTGCGACCTTCTTATTACAGCAGTAATAACAACAGTGTTGCTCTGATGGATTCCTGTAGTTAATTTCTTGATGTGACAGAGAAGGCAAGTCTTGTGGCAGATCTCTGTATACGTCATATCTGTGGATTATATTTCAAGTTTTTCTTTGCCTCCCTAAAGAAATAGTATGTATTTCTTTTTATCAGCAAGTCTCACAACATTTTACTGAAAAAAATGTGTCTCAGTGTTATGAATGTAGAAAGTGAGTTACAACACGTGTCCCACATCACTGGACAGGCAATCAGAAGAGAAAAACTAGCATTCCTCCTCTGCCAAGTGCTTGTCCTGTGCAGATGCTGGACCAAACCTGGGATTTTGTCATGTAATAAATCCTCTGACTCCAGGAAATAAATCATAAATGCATAATGCCTGTAGCTTTATGGAGATTTGCTGCCAAAGTCCATTTTCATCTTAGAGTACGTTTCCAGAACCTCTTCAAACCCACCATGGTGCAGGCTGCCATCAGAAGAGGTGGTTTCCCTTCGCAGCTGCTTGTTCTCTCCTTGTGTTGGCCACACAAGGTACATACCACGCCAGCTCGAGCCACTGCCATAGCACAGGCGGGAGGTGGAAAAGCCATTTCTTGGACAGTAGCTCTGACAGCAACTGGTTTTGGTCTCATGACCTTCATCCAAAATCACATGTTGGGACTTTACCACGTGTTTAAGCCCTTTGGTCCAAAAACAGTAAAAACCCTGAACAGCACAGAGACCTGATTCAAATGAAGCTTTGTTAGTGACGATGCCTTACAGGCATCCACTATAACCATGGATGTCAGTGAATCAGTCACAGAAAAAATATTTTTGCATGGTCAGTGAGACCTGATAAAACTGACTGACTGACTGACTGTTCCCTTCTGGGAGAGTGAGAGCACTCATATTCATAGCAAAAAACAAAAAGTCTCATGCCCCTAACTTGCATGGGTGATAAACCCTGGGTTCAACAGGCTTGTCATCTGGTGGTGAGTCACCACCCACCTTATAATGAATAGCATTAATTTGGTTTTGAAGGAACAGCATTTGCATGTTATGTCTCACGGGGTTATAAACAAAGAATGAATCTGATATGTGCTGTACAGACAGCTCACGTGGGCAAATAAAGCAGATTTTATTCATGGAGGAAATCCCAGAGGGAGTTGGGAATTTGTGCTAATGCCAGTTAATCTCAGGGTTTAGGAGCTGGAAAAGAACAAGGGGAAATAGTTTAAGAACCCGTCCCAGCTGGTGGTAGCGTCTGTGCTTTGGGAGGATATGTACACACGCAATCATCTATCCCTTACCCACCCACAGGCACACGCACACACCTCAAGAGCTTCAGAAATGCTGTACAACAGAAATTCCTATGAAGTCAGGGGGAACATCTGTTCACTTGACTTTTTGTCAGGCCCACTTTTGGACACAGCATGTGTACATGTGACACTTTCTCCCCTTCTACCCTCATTGTCTTCTCCACCGGGGATCCATCTCTCCTTCCTATTTTTCGCAGATTACAGGTGTCATTGCAGAGAAGTGGTTTGTCCCAGTCCCCTTCTTGCATGGCAGCAGGAAAAGGGCAAGGAGAACAGCTAAGGCATCTTTTGCTCCCTGTTGTCTTTCCTGTTCTGCCTTCGCTAAGATTGTGAGTATGAGAGTTCAGTGCACACATGTATCCATATATGTTACATGACATGGTTAAAAAAGCATGTTACAACACTGATCTCTCATGGGACCCCTACCATCTAGGTCTACTCCTCTTGCAAATGCAAAATCAGGGTGGGAAACTGTTTGCATCCATGGAGCTGAATGTGGAAAAGGACAGGCAGCTGAGGTTTCTCAAAAAATCCAAGCTATTTGTGTTTCATTGTAAAGTAGACATTGGCATACAGACATATACAGCAGTTATGCACACACACATACAGAGAGCGAGCTTTTCTTTTTTATCTTCCTTTTTAAAAAAAAAAAATCTCGCACTATGTCTTTGAGTTAAAAACAAACAGGGAAATGAACACAAAGACAGTCATTTAAAATTTAAATTATTTTTTTTACTGCCTCTCCATCATTTCTGTTCCAAGGAGCTGTTGAACATTACCCTGTCAACTCTTCAAGTATTTAACTACAAAATACTCTTCATAAATAATGTAGGCAGATTAACTAAATGGTACATAATTACTGCAAATTTAGAGTCCCGTTGCAGAATATATTTTATCCATGATTACAGTGCTTACAGACTTTCCAAACACTCTCTTGTATATTTGACAGTAAGCTATAGGAAAATTTCAGCTGTCTATAACTGCTTTTCAGAATCTGTAATAACCTAGATTAACATGTTATTAAAGACTTTGATTTAGAAAACACCTAATACATTTTTCTATTTTTTTCCTTCCACTTGAAGTTCAAAAAAAAAAAAAAAAGCATGAGATTGGACTTGTAAAGTAGAAGTTTTCAAAGTTGATTGCAGGTTCACAACTCTCTAACAAGGTACTTTCACTCTGGCAGAGACTCAAACGAGACAATTAACAGGAGCAATGAAGCAATTCAAAGAGAGGGTTGTGGGGCTTTTTAATTGGTACTTCAGAAAGCCAAAGTTCCCTCTATACGGAAAAGACAGGAGCCAGGGAGTAATTGCCTAGCCATTTCTGTTAAAAGGGCTTGAAATCTCAGTTAAATAAGATCTTGATCTTAGCACAGGAAGGTCATGATTCTCTGGAATTGTAAATATGTTCCTCCCAGCAGTGGTCCATTAATGATGTGAAAGATTTTACACTGGTCATTACAAGGTACTGAATGAATGCCGAAACGAAAGCTAAAATGTAGGCTCACTACAGTTCCTGTTGTGTAATAAGGGAAAATCTCCACTGACTGCAACAGCAGCTGGGCCTGCCTCTATAGGTAATGAAATAGCCGTCTTATATCTTACAGTCTTCACTGTGTTGATGCTCACAGTACAAATGTGATTGTGGGTAAGGACAATATATCTGCTTCTGATAGTCTGAATAGAGGTTGAGTTACTGGTCCCAGAGCAGCAGATGTTTTTCAGACTACACTGATATTAAGTTTCCAGAGTCCTGGGCAGGCAACAAAAGCACCATTATTTGACCAGGGTCCAATGCTGTGTTCTGTCCTCAAAAGTGTACCAACATAAAAGTTTCAGCAACGTAAGCACAATTCAATTTTGTTCATTCTCAGGCCAGCTCACTTCAGCATTCACTGTGTGTGTCTTCTCCATTCTCCCCATGCATTTTGAGAAAGCAAAGGCAGCAGCAGGCAGATTGCCTTTAAAATCAGCAAAGCTTTGAATGCCAATTGCTATCTGGTGCCTTCAGTGTCCAAGTTAGGATGGTACCATGCAGAACTGTCTTGTTCCCATCCCAGTTCTATTGCTCATTAGGTAAAGTGTAGGCCTGCAGCAAGTGACTTATAGAGCATTCCCATTTCCTCTTTAATCCAGTGGGAATTTGGGGTTCAAACTTCCCTTCTCAACTGCGCATTGACCTCAGTGTTGTGCTTCACTGCCTTGGGTGTATGAACACTCCATGAACTCATGAGATATTCCCTTGGCACTGAAGGTTGCAGGAGTGAAGGAGCTCAGTGTCTCACACTATTAGTCGGCATGTCATTGACTCAATGGAGCTGGGATCAATCCTTATGAAAACAAAACCCCATTTCTTATTTGCTGTTAACCTTGAGATTCTTACAGCTATAACAACAGTAAAGGAAAGACCAGCTTCTGAGTATATTAGATGGACATAAGGAAAGAAACTGGACCACTTCTGCCAAATAAATGATTTCTAGGCAACACATCTCTTAGGAAACATCAGGTTCTCAAAGAGATTCATTTGCATTGTGTTGGAAAAAATGCTCACATCGTTCCCAGGGCAACCTCTCTGATGTATTGCAGGGTAAGGACTTCAGAGGTGCACTGGGAAAAAAGCAAGTCTGAAATTTCA
Source organism: Harpia harpyja (assembly GCF_026419915.1). Lineage (NCBI taxonomy): Eukaryota > Metazoa > Chordata > Aves > Accipitriformes > Accipitridae > Harpia > Harpia harpyja. Next base: position 33,750,244 of record NC_068949.1, on the reverse strand, counting down.
CCTTCAGTCACTGCAGCTGATAATGATAAATTTGGGGCTGTCTTATCCACAGGTACTTGCCCTTGTCACCAAATATGGGGGACTTGGGATGTGGAACCCATAACTTGAAATGCTGTGCAAATTACTTATAGACAGACAAGTCTTATTTTACACAAAGAAGGAATTTATTGGTATATGGTAATTTGAAAGCCCATTCACTGTTCTCCATGCAGTACAGGTAAAATGAGGTTGTTGTTTAAGCTGGTGTTTAGGTAATCTTCCTTCTATGGGCTACTTTTCATATGTCATCTTGGAAAGCCAACTGTTCTCTCTGTGCTTTAATTTTTGATCTGTAAGATCAAGGTACTATGACTATCCTCATGTAACCCCGCATAGATCACAACTAGGTCGAAATGAAGAGTAGATCTTTTATTCAGTGGTTGACTTGAAAAATCAGAAAAAAAAAATTGCTTTAGATTAAATAGAAATGGAGATATCTTCCTTGTATTTTTTATTTTCCATAAAAGCCATACATAGATATTGTATTCAGTCCCAAGCAATGTGATTAATTTGGTTTGGGCTTTTACCAATTCTTTTTTTCTTTTTTAAAAATACATTTTAATACATTTCATGTTACCAAGGTTTCATTTTCATTTCTTTAAAAATTCTCAAAATGCTATAGTTTTAGCATCCAGAACACTATTTTTCATTTTAACAGTAGTGACACGATAAAGTTTTAATTTTAAAAAATAAATTATCCACAAACCTTTTTTTCAGTGCAGGGGAGAGGTGCTAATATTATCTGCCAAATTTGAAAGAATTTCACAAATAATTGTGGTCCTTCCAGTTTTCATCTTCTATTTTTTGTCTTTTTTTTCTTCAGCCCAGCTCAATATACAGTCCCTGGTATAATGAATACCCAGCCTCAATGAAAGCAGTTTTAACTTGGCTAATTGCCTATATTTTCTAGGGAAGGAAGGAATGACACCAGTGATGTTAAGTAGGCAGACCTGCTGCAAACACTGACAATCCCACCATACAACAGTGAATTTTGTATTTCTGTCAATTAATCCTCATGTTTATTAGCTGAAAAAAAATGATAGGATTAGGATAAAGGAGGCAGTTTATCACTCGTCGCAGTCTGGTTTGTCTTTTATCATCTTTGCTTTATGTTCTAGAAAATGCCAAACTTCACATGGACTAGGTCTCATCTGAGTTTCTTCCACTCTCATCTCAGTCATGGCAGCAAGCAGGAGACCTTTTATGATTTTAGCATTTCACTTCATTTGTTTCAGTTGTGGCTTTTGTTCTGCCAGAGGAAGAAAAAACATGACAACAACAATTTCTCTTCTTGACATTCAGACTGCTGCATAACGCTGCCCTGGTTTATATCTAATCTCTTACCCCTTCATCCCTGCTCAAACCTCATATCTTTCTGGGCCTTGCCAGTGATTGCTGGTCTGATCTTCTACTTCTGCTGCCTTTCCACTTCCTTCTTCCACACTTCTACCATACCATGCTTGCAGCAACATTAAACAATAGCTACCAACAGTGAAAATGGAAAATTTTAATTGATTGTTCTTCGCTACCATCACTGAAGACCTACTTCTGAATGTGGGTAAATAAACAATGATGTCAAGGTTTCCTTTTAACATACTGATTCATTGTCCTGTGTGGGGTAGGAATGAAGCAAGTAAAAACCTTCACCTCTGATTCTGGCTTATCTGCATTCATTTATTACAGAGGTTTTCAAATTTTAGATTTGCACACCCTCATAAATGAAACCCACTAATGGTAGGTCTCTAATCTTAGCTGTGCTACAGGGACCACACAGAGGGGAACCCACACTCCAGATTTCAAAGCAATGCTTCACTGGATTCCAGCACTGGGCTTCTCTTGAAACAGAGTGAAAGCCCTGTTGCCCTCATCAAACACTGAAAAGAATTTGTGCGGGCAAATGGTTGTGGGCATCTCTGCATACAGATTAGCATCTTGCTTGCAATTCTTGGGCCATATAGAATATATCTAATAATTGCAGCTTCTATTGTAGGATCTAATAGTGTGAGTAAAAGATGAGGAAAAAACATTTCCAGTGACACTGTTTCTTACATCTAGAATGACTTTGAAGGGTTGATGTTCTTGTGTTTAGGTGTTCAGCTGAATACTGGAAGATGTTGTTCAAAGTCAGGTTGAACAGATATATACATGTCTTGTATGATACTGAGCGCACATGAGCCAGCAATGTGCACTCACAGCCCAGAAAGCCAATCACATTCTGGGCTGCATCAAAAGAAGCATGACCAGTAGGTCGAGGGAGGTGATTCTGCCCCTCTACTCCGCTCTTGTGATACCCCACCTGGAGTACTGTTTTCAGCTCTGGGGCCCCCAACATAAGAAAGACATGGACCTGCTTGAGCAGATCCAGAGGAGGGCCACGAAGATGATTGGGCGCCGGAACACCTCCCCTCTGAGGACAGGTTGAGAGAGTTGAGGTTGTTTAGCCTGGAGAAGAGAAGGCTCCGGGGACACCTTATAGTGTCCTTCCAGTAATTAAAGGCAGACTACAAGAAAGATGGGGAGGGACTCTTAAACAGGGAGCGTAGTGATAGAATGAGAGGTAACAGTTTTAAACTGAAAGAGGGTAGATTTAGATTACATATTAGGAAAAAATTATTTACTGTGTGTGTGGTGAGACACTGGAACATGTTGGCCAGAGAAGTTGTGAATGTCCCATCCCTGGAAGTGTTCAAGGCCAGGTTGGCTGAGGCTTTGAGCTACGTTGTTGTCCCACAAACGGGGTTCATTTTCCCAGTGTGTAAGCCAATAACACACAGAGTCGAGGTATTTTCAAATTAATTTCTTTGACATGCATGAATGGGTGCCTGTCTCAAGACAGCACAGCCTTGTCTCAAAAATTCTCACATTTTTACACTTAACTAATACATATTCACTGTTATTTTCCTTAATGATTGGTTCTTTCTTCTTTGCACCTCATGTAAATTAGTGCACAGACTCTGTCTTCTTCCTTCGTTGTCTTCTTTTGAGTAGGTGGTATCATTTGAGTAGGTGGTCAATGAGTCGGTGGTCACGATCTCCCCCTGCAGGAATTACCTTTTAGCTACTTCTTACTCTGTCTTGGCAGTTCCAAGCAGTTCTTTAAGGTTTATTGACCAGACCACAATCCATTACCTTTTCTGACATAAACATAAAGCCCCATTGTCTAGTAGTTAGTTCCTAAACATTCCTAAACGCTAAATCATGTCTAGTTATTGTTTCCCTATTTTAAATATTAACTGATGGGGGCTGTACACAGGACTTTAGCAGCTACCTGGTTATTTCAATCATATTATACATATTAATTGATAACAATGTGGTCTAGTGGAAGGTGTCCCTGCCCATGGCAGAGGTGTTGGAACTAGATGATCTTTAAGGTCCCTTCCAACCCAAACCATTTTATGATTGTATGATTCTATGATTCTCCATATGATACAATTATTGTGCTACCTTCATTAAGGGAGAAGACTCTTTCATGGCATGCAGAGCAAATGAGAACTACTTTCTTAAGCTTAGTGGTTTAGAGTTCATACAATGCTGTCTTACAAAGTTTTACAGCTAAACAGAGTTTTTCTTGTTCTGTAAAGTCAGTTAATCATTTTTGTTTTCATGGATGCTTAAAACCAAGGATATAACTTCTCTATAAACCTGGCTGTGCTACATCCTCTTTCTGAGCATCTCCAAGTAAGTATCTCTCATCACCATACACATTTGAAATACAAAGACATTATTGCCCTTTGTGGAAGCTGGGGAAAACAGGCACAGAAACTGTGATTTCCTCAGGATCATACAATATTCTGGGAGAACAAAGAATCAAGATCCTGCTATTTGGGAGAAAACACTAACTACCATTCCCCATTTCTAACGTTTTCATGTTTTCATGTACATCTGCCACAAAAATGGCACAAAATGGTATTTCTTGTAGGAAAGAGAAGCTATGGAACAAAGAGACAGAGTTGAGCTTATCCTTGTATGGTATTGAATTGTCTCCTTTGTGTCAGAGAGAAGCCAGCTGGGTTTGAAACTTGTACTGCTGATGCCACTGTATAGGAAGTCATCATACACAAGTTTCATAATGAATGAAAGGCTGGAGTTAAAACTTCTGGCAAGAGGCCTGATGGGTACTTACTTCTGTCTCCACAAAAGAAACAATTTGAAATGTGAGTTATAAACAGGCTGTATGTTCTGCACCTCCTGTGCTTAATTAATACCTTGCATTGGCAAAGAGGAGTTGGTACACCCCCCACCCCCAACAAATCAGGTACAACTATAAACTCTTGTAAAAGAAAGTAGTTTTGCTGATGTTTACAGTACCTTTTACAGCTTGTCAGGAATTGGAATTTCTGCTTTGCAAGATCTGCCAATATTTCCACGTTTGTCTTCTGCTTACGCTAAGTCAAAAACATCCTTTTTTTTTTTTTTTTTTTCAGAGAAATAGGGAAATCTAGTGTCTCCATGCCATTTGGTTTGTCTGAAATGTTGCAGTTTAATTTGTCACTGAGCAACATCTGCCTGCACTGCCTGTTAGGATTGTCGTCCAGATGCCTCATGTCCTCCAGGACCTGGGCTGGACTTGCCTATGTTTCCCAGGATCTCTGTGGCATTTGATGCTGAGAAGGGAACCATGTGCTCTGTGAGAAAAGTAATTCAACAGTGGTGGTCAACACAAAAGAGACTGAGAGTAGAAGGCATGCACTTCCCATAAGGCAATGGACTGATCCAAGTAGTTGCTAATTTAGGCAAAGCTGAACTGAAAGAAAAAGAGGAAACAAAAAAAAAATTTGTTTTGGTTTTGGCCCAGACAATCATGTCAACTCAGAAATCTTGTATCCTCCACAAAGGAATTTTTTCCTTTGGAAAATGTCAACTTTAAGTCTCTTCCCCACTGAGCACTTTCACTATTTTTCAGGGGAAGAACTACAGCTACGTGCACCTCAATTGAGACACCTTGATTTTTCCTCCTGATCAGCAGTCCCTGCAGCTCAGGTCTCCCCAGGATTCAGTGAGTCCCTCCAGCAGAAGTGAGAATCACAGAGGTACCTTATTCCATTTCCTATAATATTCCTGTTCTTTCTTGAAGCTTGTCCAGCTAAACCTCATTGCTGTCCTTGGTGGAAAAAAATCTTATTCTTTTTAACAATACTGGCAGTAATGCAGGCTGGCACTAAGACCTCATTTCCTTCGAAAGCTTTGAGCATCATGGGATGCCAGTCAAACAGATTGTGCAACAGCTCAGTGGTCATTCATTCACTCGCCTACAGCACTGGCAGCAAGTGGCTCCTAATTCCCCATCTGATACAGGCACACCAAGGAAAGAGGCTGCCTGTGGGGAAAATGAAAAGAACAGCAGCAGCTTATAGTGATTAAGTCACTTAGTGCTGTGGCTATTAAGCTGCAATGAAAAAAGGACAAATGCTCTTTTCCTTTCCTGTCTTTTCTCTGGCACATTTTCTTTCAGCAAGCAGAATAATCTTTCTATTAAAGATCAATTCAACAAAAATCGAGCTTTTGTTTCTCATATGGCCCATTGCTGTTATTGCTAAACCCTTCTGAAACTGTTTTACCAAGGCTATTACTTGAAAAAATAAAACCGTCCCACAAACACAACAAATCCCTTTGTGTTACTCACCGACACAAGCCATCTGCAGCCAGACTGCCTTGGGCTAGGATCTCAGATCAGGCTGAGACATGCTGCCCATTAAATAGCACCTGATTCTCTCTATTAATGCAAAACGTGCTAACTCGGGCATCCTCCTCAAATTCTGATCTGTGTATTTGCATTAGGACTGGCTAATGCTTCCCTTCCCAGTGTGATCAGATATTGCTTGGGAAACTTGCCATGTACTTTCCCAGGATCTATCCATCTTAGGAAATCTCACTTTTCTACTTGTGACAGCTACTGGAATGTCTCTGTGAGATGATTTTTCCAAGATCTCAAATACCCACATTTTTCCTGAAAAGCCAAAGCAATGAATTTGTGGGCTTGACTTCATGGGCTTGACCTCCATGTTGATTGCTTCATCCCTGCATGTCAGTCTAGGTTATTAACGCGCTGCTGTGATTCGGGAACCCTAACTCTTACTCCCTACAAAAGTACCAAGTCTGTAAGGAAACCAGATGTGTCCCATCGCAAAGGGAACAAGTAAAGGAAGTCTCTCACTTCTGGTATCTGCCTACCCAAGAAATCTTATCTTTTCTGAGAAAAAAAAAGGTTGGAAATCAAGAGGACAGGTAAATAAAGCTGACAGGCAGAATGAGAGAAATAATGAAAGCTCAAGTCAGCTACTCCTTTCAAAAAGTGGCCTTCTATCTACCAACAACCACTTCCTGAATAAAGCTTCACTCTTAGAGTATAAGCTGTAATGTCTTCTACTTACCAATATCAATCACTATCCACTTTTTGTGGTATCTATGCAAAAATCAGAGCAACTTGAAGTCCCTCCCCAAAACTAGAAGAGGCTATGAATACTGAAATCAATAGGAGAGCCCTCATCTCAGGCATTAGAGTTCTCACAGGTAATGATCAAACAATTAAAAATGAACTATCCCTACTCCTTGCTTATCTCCCTACTGTCATCTTCAAGTTCTTGAAGGCCTAATGGGCATGATTTTATTTCTGGAGATAAAATGTAATGGTTCCAGAGAGCCTCACTCTCCCCGGCACTACAATTGCATTGGATGTAGCTCTCATTATGAGTGAATGAACCGCAATGGCTGAGATTATTTTCCCCGCTGAACTGCCACTGCTGACATTTATGACTCCGATGGGTAGCACTAGCTTTTCTTTCAGTGTTAGGTAAACTAAAACTTCAGTGTTCACAAGACAGCAATAGTTTTTGTCAGGAGAGATGATGTTCAACTGTCATGTCCTACCATGTCCAGTCAACACCAAGCAGGGTTAAGAGCTGGCTTGAAGGTGGAAGTGTTGATGAATGATAATCACTGAAAAATGTCTGTGAACATTAGTTTGACTGTGCTCTGCCATGACTAATAATGAATAATTCTGGTTCTATCTAGACAGGTTATTTAAAATCTTGGTGATTGCCTTGGGATGTAGACCTTTGGAAGGGGAAAAGCCTTCCTTGTCAGAAGTCAGAACTGCTGGTTGGATTGATGTTTCCGAGGCACTGCTGTATCTCCGATTAATAGTAGAACTGAGTATCACAAAATTTTTAAAGCATTTATCTTCATAATACACCTGTGACGTAATGCTCCTTGTTTTAAAAAGGGAGAGGAAGAAAGGATCAGGATTTCTGGCAAAACTTGTGGATATTTCAGATATTATCTTTTCCAGCAGTCCTCCCTGTCCTATCTGGATATTTCTATATCACTAGCAGTCTACTACAATTTCCACTTCCCCTTTGCTGCAGCTTACAGGCTGATCTATACACTAAAATACAGAACAATCAACAGTAGCAGGCATGCATTTCTTTCTGCTGATACTATGACAGAGACTGTAACTCCTCGGAGGGACCTCTTAATCTCCTGCTTCATTGAAATGGAGAAAGAATCCATGGAGATTTAAACAATGACTGGCCTTAGTAACTCACCTGAAAGTATATGAAAGAGCTGGAGCAAAATGACATATTTCAGTAGGGTCTCTCAAATTCCAGGTAAATCCACAGGGCATGTCTGTAGTTAGTGGTTGATGGAGACAGCAAAACTACATGTCACGGAAGTGGTGGCAGGGGCAACCCTGACCCTTTCAGTTCCCCCGTAGCTTGGTGCTCCTCACCTCTAGGATGACCTTTCTTTACCTTCAGGAGTATAGCTGAACTTAAATATCATATCTGTATCTGAATACCATAACTGTATCTGTCTTGCCAAACCTCTTCTCCCATCCATGTTTACAGAAACACCAGTGTGTGTATGTGTGCATATATACGTATTTTAGCTTCACATTAAGGCTATACTTTCCTGGTTTTTTCAGTAAGTAGACAAGCAGATTTTTCTTTCTGACTCTGTTCAATATTAAAGTGGGGTTTTTTTGTTGTTGGGGGTTTTTTAAGCAAGGCTTGGCTCTGTGTGAGCGAGAGAGAATGCTTGTGTCTGGAGGGGTTTAAACAATTTAGGATTTATATACATCAAGAAGTAGAGAGAAAAAACAGCAGGACTGGATTTAACTAGAATCATTGTTGATTTGCATCCTAAAAGGTATCTGACAAATGTAGTAGTGATTTGAACACAGCCAAATCTCACTAAAGGGTTCCTCCTTTCATTGCCCACTCAAAATGACAAAACCATCACAAAGAGAGGTCTTCAGAGACATCACAGCTGAAGCTGTTACCAAAGGCACAAAAATCTTTAGAAGGACAAGTATTTTTTCTCCTGTCACCTTTAACACTCAATATACCAGCCTAGTGTCACAAGACATATATTAGGTCAGTGCACAGGAGCTTCTTCAAGACAAGAGGCTTGAAAAGATATCTGCAATGAATGTCACTGTTCTTTTTTTGATTGTACTGAACTGAATCCCTGTGTAGATTCCTCATCTCCAGAACAGGTCCTATTCTCATTGGCACAAATCCCCTGGCTGCAGGTTTTCACTTCCCTTTGAAAATCTGCAATATTTCAGTCCAGGAATAGCATAAAGACGGAGGGTACAAAAGAGTCCACTCTCCATCAGTTTGGATCACGCTGAAAAATTTGTGCATGACGTTTGTTCTGGTTTTGGGGGGGATAGAGTTAATTTCTAGTAGCTGGTATAGTGTTAAGTTTTCAATTCAGTATGAGAAGAATGTTGATAACACACTGATGTTTTCAGTTGTTGCTAAGCAGTGTTTATACTAAGTCAAGGATTTTTCAGCTTCTCATGCCCAGCCAGCAAGAAGGCTGGAGGGGCACAACAAGTTGGGAGGGGACACAGCCAGGACAGCTGACTCAAACTGGCCAAGGGGATACTCCATCCATGTAACATCATGGCTAGTACATAAACTGGGGTAGTTGGCCTGGAGGGGGATGGCTGCTTGGGAACTAACTGACCATCAGTCGGCGAGTGGTGAGCAAGTGCATTGTGCATCACTTGTTTTGTATATCCCAATCCTTTTATTATTATTGTCATTTTATTATTGTTACTATAATCATTATTATTTTCTTCTTTTCTGTTCTGTTAAACTGTTCTTATCTCAACCCACAAGTTTTACTTTCCTCTCCCGCCCCGGTTCCCTCCCCCATCCCACTGCAGGTGGGGGCAGGGAGCGAGCAGCTGCGAGGTGCTTAGTTGATGGCTGGGGTTAAACCACAACAATGTTTGACCAGAAACATTCAGGTTTCAATGTAAGGTGCATGAATCAGGTGGAAATAAATCAAATATATCTTCATAAACCAGGCAAAGTTACCTGTGTAGAGCAGCTGGGAGTTCCAGGGACAAGAAGGAAGAGCCTCACGCTTTCTTGAAAGTTCTGCAGTGCTAGTCACAGGCTGGATTATGCAACATTTGTATATGTATACATATGTATGTAGAAACATGCATGTATATGGAATAGAATAGAATCGAATCGAATAGAATATTTCAGTTGGAAGGGACCTACAACAATCATCTAGTCCAGCTGCCTGACCAATTCAGGGCTGACCAAAAGTTAAAGCATATTATTAAGGGCATTGTCCAAATGCCTCTTAAACACTGACAAGCTTGAGGCATTGACCATCTTTCTAGGAAGCCTGTTCCAGTGTTTTATTACCCTCTCAGTAAAGAAATGTTTCCTAATGTCAAGTCTGAACCTCCTCTGGCACATCTTTGAACCATTCCCATGCGTCCTGTCACTGGATACCAGGGAGAAGAGATCAGCACCTCCCTCTCCACTTCCCTTCCTCAGGAAACTGTAGAGAGCAGTAAGGTCACCCCTCAGCCTCCGCTTCTCCAAACCTGACAAACCCACTGTCCTCAGCATGTATATATACAAGCAATATAATGGGAAAAAAAAGGGGAAGATGCAGCAATAGCATTCGCTTATGAAAATTCTACTTAATACCCACGAGACTGTTGAGCATATTCACCTTACACTCCTTGTAGAGGTAATGAAGAGAGATAGGTACCTCCAGAGGCTAATTTAGTCCATTGCTCTCTTATAAAGTAATTAGGCTTCATCACATAAGGAGAAATCTGGGCCCTCCAGTTGCCAATAATCTTTAAATGAGCACCTGAACTCCCTCTGCAGCTTGAGATCTACAAAATGTTTCTTCAGCTCCTATCCAAAATGTTTGCATGTTGTGTTACACAGTTTCCTGGGAGAATATTGCTGCTGCAGTTTCTGGCAAAAAGAATCAGGCAAAAATAGCCTTCAGACTGTTAACTTGCTTCAGGCTCTTATTGTGTTTTCTGGGGAAAAAAAAACCCATGCTAGTTCTTACATTCAGGATTCTGGTGAGCTTTGAAATATACTTAGAATTTATTTTAAAATGTATTTAATCCACCAGCACTCAAATTGAAGTACAGTGGGCTGCTCTACCTAGAAAGATTTTGGTTTGCGTTCCTGACCTAAAACTAAAATATCACTTTAGATTACCTCAGATTCAATAGATTCAATTCTGACCCATGAACAAAGGAAAATATAGATATTTAAAGAAAAACAACCAAACAATCCCTCTCCCCCATTTTTTATATAGGTTAAATGCCACATGTTCTTTTACCTGCCAAGTTGTTTTTCTTTTTTTTTTTTTTTTTTTTTCATTTAAACAGAAATCCCCTTCTTCCACCTCAAAAGTGCTTCCTGGGTAAGCTATGGTGTTCATAACCTACTCTGCAGCAGGAGGAAATGCCTATGCTCCCAAACCAGCATAGGTGTGGGAAGTTGGAAACAGCTTGTCAATGACATTCAAAATACAGCATTTCTATTTTGAAAAATCCCTCATTCCCACATCTGGCATAGTTTCACCTGGAAGATGTTAAGTGAAATCCTGGCCCTGCTGCAGCAGCTAGGCGTTAAGGACCTAATCTGCTTAGGTGCTTTAGAAAATCTCTGGGTATCTACCTGCATCCTTGCATAGCTAAATAGCTCTAAAAATCTGGACTGTGGAGGCTATTGAAGCAACTAGGCAGGGTCCAGTGATATTAGCTGTTCTTTGATCAGTCAGGACTGTAGGATTCATTCAGCTTGCGCATAACAGACAATCACCCATGATGCACATCACTGCAGAGGAGGATCCCAAAAGCAGAGAAATGCTGCTTCTCTTCTGGCATCCATGACCTTCTTTTGCCAGTCTGACTGTGAAATATGTGTTGAAAATATTGTTTCACACAAAACATGTCTTCAGTAGCTATGAAGAGTAAATCATCTCTTTCAACTGAAGTTTTAAGGACTAGCACTAGGAGAAGAAACCATGGGACTGTGACATTACAGCCATGGTTCCATTAAAAGAGAGGGAAACGCATTACATTTTATAGGCTTACAAGTATTTGGACATTCATCGATTAACAAATGAACTGGAGCTGCGCTGAGATGCCCATGGAGATAAGTGCAGCATAAATGGGAGTGAAAAGAGAGTTCTACACTGTATGAAGTCAGGCTTTTGCCTTGCTTCTTACTACAGATGCATGCATATGTATGCATCTGAAGGTACTGCTGGACATCACTGAGGACAAATAAATGTTAAAGGAACAGAAACAATTTCTGAAGTGAGCCTAGGACAAGGGTTCAAGTGAGTGAGTCACCAGCTTTTGCAACTATTGCTCAAAGAACAAGGGAGGACCTTTTATAATTACAGTGCATGTGAGAAACCTTCCTAGGACAAATAAGGTTAAGACAGTTTAAGTGGATACCATTTTTAGGATAATTCTTTTTGCTTGAAAATTCAGATTGAAGTAAAAAGTAGAGGTTAGTGGATTCACTTTAATTTCAGTTAATTGCTTCATTAAAAAAGTAAATACTTCAAAAGGGACATTTGAAAGAAGCCAAAACATTTCAGTGATCATTTAACAACATTTTCTTTTAGTTTTTCTGTTTAGACTGGCATTTTTTGACATTATACTTGCATTTTGTTTCCTTTTATTTTAATATCAAAAAGAAAAGGAGATAAAAAACTTATCTCCAGTCTAAGAAAGCACTTAGCCCAGCTCTGTATGAATGTATGCATGTATATATATAACCTTTTCATTCAAGGTACATTTAAAGAAAACCTACAGAAATAGTGGTTCTGGTTGACCAGCAAAAATAAATCTTTCTTTTCTTCAATTTTATTAATCTTTTCAATCTGAGAGTCAGTTATTTGTACAGGTATCATTTTCACTGTGAAGATGGGAAGCTGTTCTCTGAAACTTGAGTCCGTTGTTAGAAATAAGGCTAAGAGATATGTGAACTTATTTAGCTGGAAACTAAATTAAACACTTCTCCTGCAACAATAATGGCTATGAAATTTATCCATCCCATTGTTACATCTGCTCTCCCTCTTTAACCCACTGACAATGACCATAAGAATCAAATCTCTGCCTGATTGAGAAGGACTGAATTGAACCAAATGGCAGTTTTCCTCTATTCCCAAGCATGTTGATCATACCCAGTGTAATGTTCTGAGCCGCAGCTTGTCCTTCTTGTCAGGATGAGATCGCCTGTAATTCAGTACCATAGCAGTATTTCAGGTATGTGGTGAGCTCATTCCAGCTCTTCATCTGTTAAAGTCAAACAGATTTACTTAATACTGAGGTCAGATCCAGGACCTCGGTCCCTATATTGGTTATCTTTCTTGCCAGTGAAAGGATTGGATATTACTTTCTATATCCTGAGTACACCAGCTCTAGTCCTGTGAACAGGAACACATTTGACTGTATTCCCTCTGGTATAAAACACACACCATCATTACCCTTCAGCAGGCACACTGAAGCATAATTTGAAAGTAATGGTCAAAAGTAACAAACTGCCATCAAAACACATAACCGCATGCTGCTTCCTAAGTAGCACAATCCTCTAAAATGAACAAAGACAAGCTCCTTAATGTTCTCTTTTCCTATGTTTACATGTTAAAGATCAGCAAAAATGGCCATAATAGTTGAAATAAAAATGATAACTGAAGGTTTATATTTTTAATTTATTTATTCAGTTTAAAAAAAAAAGTTTTGTCACAATTCCTTAGTATCATAATCTGGATCGTGCTAGTTTTTACATGAGAAATATCAGGATAAGAAATCATAAATGGACATGAGTTTTCTTCCTGTGGAGTTCAGAATGTTAATTTATTTCCAAGCAAGCTGACTTAGGAACAGCCATTCCTTCTTTCAGGAGTTTTTCTACAGGTATATTAATAAAAAGAGACTAACATCCTTGATTAGTTGTTTCAGAGCAAATGCAATTCTGTGGCAAAAGCAAACATCTAGGACACTTGTGGGGGGTGGGGCTTTCTGGAGGCACATTCACATCCTGAATAAGTCACATAATAGTTACATCCCTCAGTTGCCGTATACATAGAGCGGCGAAATAATCACACCTACTTCAAAAAGCAGCACACAGATGTGCTGTACTTTATAAAGTCAGAGGAAGAAAATATGTTACAGCATACAGGCAAGAGACTGAATATCAACACCAGGTTACAATGTCTTTTGCTGGTTAAGCTCTGATCAGAGATGGAGGCTGGCAGGAAGCTAACCTATGAAATGACGCATTTCCTGGCAAGCCAAGTCTTTCCACAGTGTAGACACTCCAAACAGATGATCTGTCCAGGGTGGACAACGTGATGGCAAGCTCTAAAATATTCCTGTCTTTTTTTCATCTCTATAAACAGGTATACTCAGAAGAGAAAAAGCATCACCACTCATGAGATCCCATCTTATGCCACGTAGGGCATAAGCTGAGACGGCTGATGCTCTACCTACCATATCAGTTCAAGCTGGGAGAAGCCAGCACATCCATGGGAAAAGGCAGTTCCCACCTTTCTCCCAACTCTGGCTTCTCACTGCTGCTCCACACATTGTCCTTGTCCTTACACCTCTACAAACATTTGGGTGCCTGCTATGAATCAGAGTGAGGCACTGATCAGGTGAAAAACAATTTTAGAAACGGCTAATTTCCCTGTCCCCGGCTTAGTTTTTTTGCCAATTTCTTAAGCTGAATTTATTCACAAGGGGTTAGAGTTTGTTTAATCATACAGTAGGAAATGCAGTGAAAGGAATAGAGAAAAAAATGGGAGAAGCATCACATCTTAAGGAAGTTAAGTTCTCTCTTGATATTCCTATCTTTCAGATTTGTAATTCAGGTATCCCAGTTTGGTGTGATGAATCTGAACTTAAATACTCATACAAAACCACTTTCTTCTCCTTGAACATTTGTAAAGGCTCCAAAAGCTATTGTCCATGCCTATGAATGGGCAGTGTATATAGACAGAACATAGTTTATATGTACACACACAGAGACATAAATGTTATGTGAGGAACAACACTGAACATGTTGTTCTCTTCAGCTCCCAATTTGGCCCAAGCAACAGGTGTTTTTTTTCACCTTGCAAAACAATGCAAGTGGCAGTTCATCCTTATGAACTGGTGCTGTGGCAGACACAATGTGAATGACACAAATGCACTACATGACTTATGCGTAGCCATCAGATTGCACAGTGTTGATGGGTAGGAGGGGTTGCCACCTCCATGCTTCCCTATTAAATTAATTAAATTCATTGGCCTACTTGGAGCCTAAAATGGCTCAGGCTTATGAGTTTTATTCTGTCTGAAGATTTATTCAAGAGGATATAAATACTAACAGACAACCCTTCTTTCTGAGCACTTCATATTTTGTCTGTGTATGCAGGAGTTGGAGAAGCAAGGGAAAAAAAAACATCTTACTGCTTCCTAGGGAAGATTTGTGTTCTTTGACTTTGCTTTTACTTCATGTCTTTCTTACTTTTTTCTTGAACATCTAAAAACATTTCACACATCTATTTTGCACATTTACATGTTAGAGGGGCATGGAACTCAACGTAAAGTAAAATCTTACCTTTGGTTTTGAGAGAGATAATCAGTGGGTGATATACTCAAGCGTGTAAAAGTACCTATCATGTTACATATTTATGATTTTAACACATTCATGCCATTAATGTAATATAAGCTTAGTATTCCTTCAGGAATACAGGATATGCTATGCATCCTGCTTCCATCACTTTCCCAATCAAAGTAACCTATACTTTCATACTCACATTTCTACCTAATTAGTGAATGAACAGTGAGAGATTCTTTCCTTTCTGATTTAGGCATTAATCATCTAATACTCTGAAGCATGAGATTTGATTCGCCAGGTCTTTGAGTGCAGACAAAGACCTGTCTGCACTATACAAGTCTATTTAAGTAAAATCCCCTACTCTCTCTACAAGCTCATAACTTCATTGCTGAAGTCTTTTCCTAGCAAGAAATCTCTTGTTCAGTCTGTATGAACAAACATTTCTAAGAAGACTCAATATACCTTTTCCATACTCTGAGACATGTCCATCTGGCCTATCAACAAACATGCTTTTCACTGTTAGATTGGAAAGTGTGCTGGAAGCATGACACCATGGAACTGGGACACAGAATATTCCTGACCATGGAAGAGGGTCAGGTTCTTTGAAGGAATGAGATACCATGCAGAGAGGGAGCTAGTACTTTTTCTAGTCTTCCTATAAAAATATTGATTAATACTGGAATCCAGTTATACAGTTTACACATGCAACAATAATTGTTACTTCTCTGATCATGGAGCCTTTATTCTTCTGTTAACATCTTCTCTGTCCAGGATCCTGTGCTATAACATGAATGTGTCCATTTACATCATAACTGCATCCAGACTTATCCTTACCTTGAAGCTTTTACAGTTAAAAGAAGTCATAATGAAAAAGTGGGGAAAGGAAGTGCCTTTGTCCCCATTTTACAGACAGAGATCTGAAAGAGAGTAAACCCACTTCAGCAGCAGTACCTGAAGTCAGTCTTGCAGTCAATATGTGGTTAGGTTTCCATCCTGAAACATTTTAAGAGGCTTTACTAAGGTCATACAGGAAGTGTCTGGAAGACCCTCAGTCTTCTACATCCTCTCATAGTGCTCCAGTGAAAGAACACCCTTCCTTTCCCCTGCTAATATTGTTCACTGGGCTAAACCATCTTCAGACAAGTCACTATGTCCTCTATGCATCACCAAGACTTGTAAGTGTATGCTGACCCAGACCTATCTCACAGCAGCACAAAAAAACCACTTAGTAGTTTTATCCACTTCTTCATTGTTGATATGTCAGGGTAGTGATACAAATTCCTTGCTGCTTGTCAGCTGTCTGGCATCTGCTGACAATGTCTGCAGGAAAAGTGAGTGGTTATATTTAAATATCTGTCAGCAAATATGACAAAAGACATGAACACTTCCCTGGGATTTGCAATGACCTTTTCATTTGCTTTGAAGAGTTGTCTTCCTCTGATCAAGAAACTAATTAGATTACTGAAACTTGCTGTACATCTCTATCACCGCGCTGAGGAAACCCATTTCTCCATTTGACAGTGACTCTGCAGGATATCTCCATTCTTCGTAGAAGCCTGTGGCTACAAATAGTTACACTTTCTCCATAGCTGAGGCCTGGGCTTCATTCTGTGAAGGCGATAGCAAACTGACAAACCTTGGTTGTAAGCAATTGCATTGTTTGGCAAAGCTGAATTACCTTGGAAGCTCATCATCTTTAGTTTCTACAGTCCATCGGTACAGTCCTGTAAGAGGTCCCAAGCTGATAGCTCTTCAAAGTAAGCTGAAGGAGTTAAAAGCAGTTACAGCTTTCCATATACCAAGAAGATAATGTTTTCTGATGCTACGACAGGGCATACGTGCATCTGAATTTTCATAAGATGGGAAGGGCGCATCTAGAAACAAGCTGCTAAAATGGATCTTTCGGTGACCCCAGCAACCAGTAGTGGTGGTGAGGATGAGGCTATTGTCTTTGCAGTGTCACATAGATGAGCAATAGGACTATGGCACGGCCTCTTGTCTCAGTGGATTATTTGCTATTCAATTTCATGGTTTGCTGAAGACAACTGGGAAATTAAGGGGGTGACAGGAGCACACTCACAGAAGCTTCAGGTAGGGTAAGCTAGACTGGAAGAGATGTAGATTCAAATTCTATCTATCTGTTCACCACAGCATGCTCCTGCGAGGAGCTTGCTCTTGTGCAATATGCTACCTCTGGTAACAGACATCTCACAACAGGTACATTAGATAAGTATGCCTCCGGATCAAGAGTAGGTTCTTTCTGGAAGTCTGTCTTTGTTTGCTGCAGATTTCACAGTCCGGGGGACCACTAAGGTCTTCAGTTTGTGCTCCTCCATAACACATGCCCTTGAACATCATGCTGTTACTCTCTCCCCCAGTAGGTGTGGCCAGCTAAACTCTGCCAGGACAGGGGTGCCGCACAGCAAGCAACTGCTTCCAGGGCAGATAAAGTGTGAGCCTTCTCCCCTCTTCCAGGCCAAGTGACATTGCTCCATCTGAAGCAAGATGAGAAAAGAATAAAAACCCTCAGTTTTGTATGAAGATTTTCTTTTCTATTCCATTTAGAGGACTCTTTACCAAGAGAAGTGGGTTGTTCTTAACAGGTCACATGGGAGACTCAGGAGGCCTGTTTGTATATAGCTTATACGTGTGCCTAGCAGGGCCGCCCTTTGAAGAAAGGCATCGAGTTTCTTAGAATATAAGTGTCAGTAATATGGATCCCAGTGCTCGTTCAGCTGGGTCATAAAACCTCTCTTTGCTTACAATAACTATGAAAGCACTAAGTGCATTAAATTAAAATACTGTTAAAGTATTTTAAAGTGGTTTGTGGGGACTCCTCTCAAATAACCATCAAGATCCAACTCCTGGGAGGCCACCATATTTCATGTAGTTTTGTTCCTTGCAATCTAGAGAGAAGGCAAGCTTCATAAATACGCACCTTCTCTATTAGCAGTTAAAATTCTTGACTTTGAGACATTTTTCTCCCTTTTTGCATGCTTCCTGCTTCCAAAAGAGAAATACACAACTGAACAGGTCATAGTGTCCTGAACCCTGCTGCTATTCCAGCTAGGGAGTAATTGAGAAATCTATGTCTAAACACAGCTTAGGTTGCTTTAGCTTTAAATTCTTAAATGAAACCCTGTGCATGAATGCCACTTTGTTAGCAATACCACTCTGTTCCCAGTGATGCTACTGGTGGACCTCCATTCACTCCATCAGTCCATATGACCTTGTCGTGGTTTAACCCCAGCCAGCAACTAAACACCACGCAGCCGCTCACTCACTCCCCCCCCACCCAGTGGGATGGGGGAGAAAATCAGGAAAAAGAAGCAAAACCCGTGGGTTGAGATAGGGTTTAATAGAACAGAAAAGAAGAAACTAATAATGATAATGATAACACTAATAAAATGACAACAGTAATAATAAAAGGATTGGAATGTACAAATGATGCGCAGTGCAATTGCTCACCACCCGCCGACAGACACCCAGCCAGTCCCTGAGCGGCGATTCCCTGCCCCCACTTCCCAGTTCCTATACTGGATGGCATGTCACATGGTATGGAATACCCCGTTGGCCACTTTGGGTCAGGTGCCCTGGCTGTGTCCTGTGCCAACTTCTTGTCCCCCTCCAGCTTTCTCGCTGGCTGGGCATGAGAAGCTGAAAAATCCTTGACTTTAGTCTAAACACTACTGAGCAACAACTGAAAACATCAGTGTTATCAACATTCTTCTCATACTGAACTCAAAACATAGCACTGTACCAGCTACTAGGAAGACAGTTGACTCTATCCCAGCTGAAACCAGGACAGACCTCTTTTTATGACTGGGGTTTTGGGGTCCCCACAATACGGTGAGGGAACGAAGGTGCCTCCCACCACTGAGTGCTCAGCGTCTGTCTGCCAGCCCTCCTTCCCTTGCTTCACACCCAAGTGTGAGTATGACGGAGACTTACATAGATAGATGGATAGATGGACAGACAGAAAGACTGATACATAGATACTCTCACCCATGATTCAAAAACCTTCATCTTCTCAGATGAGTAAGTATTCCTCACTGTTTAAAAGGAGGGGGGAAAGTACTTTGTGAAAGACTTTAAAAGGAGATCTGTGTTTCAAGAATGCCTTCATCTAATCTTTCAGTGTTTTATCACTTATCTCTAGATTTAAAGGACTAAAAATTATGAATCCTTGGGAAATTAGACCTAAACGACATACCAGTGGAAATCAGTATGTAACCAGCCTTAACTATAATGCTTTTATATGCTCCAATATTGTTTATACTGCATATAGATACTTAATTTAATCCTTATCCTCTTTTAATAGAGACACTGTCCCCACTGTTAGCTGGTATTGCAAATAGAAAAAAATTGAAACTTCTCATTAAAATGTTTTGGGGTTGGCTTAGTTTAATTTTGTATGCTTTTTTTTTTTCTTTTTTCTCCTTTCTCTGTAAACTGTGTTCTGGTTTATGGAGAAGAAAGTTAACTTTCTGAAGTTGAGGTACTCTTTATATGCCTAAATTTTCATATTACTCTAAAATTCTCCTTTTACTTCTGCACTTCCCTTTACTTGGCAGATGGAAAGGAGGGAAGTGAAGGGGTAGGAGAGGTAAAAATGCTGCAAAATATCCCTAGGAAGCAAACATGTTAATCCTCTGAAACTTTAAATCAGAACACTTTTGGTAATGACTTCTAATGCACAAAAGCTATTTATATTATCACCTATCAAACCACCTCATCAATTTCAGAAGTTATTGACTATTTTCCAGGACAGCTCTGATTCAGAAGTCCCCAGGCCATGACTTCAAAGGGCTGTGGCATGTTTTCGTGTTGTTATATACCACAGAGACCTCACTTTTTCTGAGGTCATTACCTTGGTTCCATAAATACAAAAACATTGCCACACTGGCATTTGTAATCTGGATCTGCCCAACGGCTCAGTCCTCTCTCACCAACCATGAACAGACCCAGCTGCTCCCAATAGCAGAAGTAAAAAAGCTTCTGAAATAACCTACCCAGCATAAATGCTCCTCCCTAGCCACTGTTAGTTAGTTAATCTACTATAACAAATTTTAAAAGCACATAATGAAAAATGGGCCAAATGACTTCAGGAATGCTGCGTCACTAAAAGGTCTCATTCAGTCAGCTGCAGCTGAGCAGTGCAGGTGATCAGCAAAAGCACCACAAATGAATGAATTCACAGTACAATACAATACTCTAGTTAATTTCCTTTCCTATAAATTCTTGCTGGATCACTTTGACAAGCAAGAAGTGTCAGACCAGAAAATGACCATGGTGTTATTGCCCAAAGGAGTAGGCAGGTCTATTTGGTTATGATCATATTCTAATAATTTCCCAATAGTCATAAAGCTGAGCATAGGGATCTCAGATAAATGGGTTTAATGGACTGACACTGATCAAAGAGGGAATGTGAGTTAGGTATTATGAGCATGGGTCTAACTGAGATTCATTAGAATATGCAATAGTCTCACAAGTTAGACGCTCCATCAAACAAGTCACTTAAAACCAGTCTGGAGAGAAGCACTGAACTGTTCAAATGCTCTACTGGTGAATGAATAGATGCACAGGAATGGAGGAAATATCCAGGTTATTCAGTGCATCCAGCACTTCAGTGGTGGGCAACAGGCATTTAGGATGGGAATCAATTCAAGATCAAGGTTTTTAAATAGGTATATCTACATCTGGGTGCCTACTCTGGGGCCAGGTGTTTAAATAGCTACTTCAGTCAGTGGAGACTCAGGTCTCCCTAAAGCAGACAGTGGCTGGTGAGCTGAATGAACAGCTCTCCAGCTTCCATGATAAGTTCTTTATTGACTGTCCTAGCAGGTCAGGCATCAGCTCACACCTCTCTAGGATAAAGTTCTTAATCCTCAATTGAATTCCAGCTCTTTCCTAAGAGGAACTGTCATTCTGTGAACATCATTGAACAATCAGTAAAACAAACACCGTGTGTTACCATGCACTGTAAAAGACATGTACTTCACAAAGAGAGTAATGGTTCAATTCAGTGTTCTGAATGAATGCATGTAGAGCCATTTGAGATGTCCTGGGCTATCCAATACATGCACACAGGTTTGACAGATATGACACAGGATGCACAAAAGAGCAGTGACATTCTAAAACAATAGCTGGGGACCAGGCATGATACCCTAGGATATTTTAAGTGGCACCAGATTCCTATGCTTAGACAACAAAATTGAGCTCTTAGTGACCTCCTAAGCAAGAACTGAGCTCCAAATTTCTTTATAGGGTGTCTAGCACAGCAGTATTCTCTGGGCATTGTAACCTGCAACACAGTTATTGGCAGAAGTGCCTCTTCTGGTTTCTGTACTGTGGGACCATAGTCCTTCCTATGGTACATCACATTCAAGCTGGTAAGGATGAGCATCCTTGATTTCCACAAGTGATCTCAGCTTAACATCCACAAAGTGTAGATATGGAATCTTTTCAGTGCTGCTTTTTGGTCTTTAAAATATGGTTTAGGTCAACTTATACCAACCCTTGTTCAGGCGAAAATCAAAAAGGCAAAGAGGAAAATCAAAAGGGAAACAAAAGTACACATGGCAGAAATACCTTGCTCCGCTTTCAGGTTTCGTGATCAAAGGTATGTTACCTAGTTTCCTTCTGGATCTCATCAGATGTGTTTAATTAAAATCAGTACTGATAGATGAAAAAAACCCATCCTTTCCAATTCAGGGAAAAAGTAGGGGTCCATTTGTAAAGTCCAGGGAAGCCAGAAGAAAGTATGGTGCAGAATTAGAAAGGCAGATCTCCACCTGTTCTTTTAGTTTCATTTCCCAATATGGGATACTGCTGTCTTTTTTATAGTGCCTAATTCATCTGTTGATAAGGAATCAATCTTTATATTTCAGGTAAGGGAAATACAGTAAATTTAATCTATTCAGACTTCAGAACTGCGTTTGATATGGTGCAGCGTGGGAATACAGTAGTTACATTGCAGAAAATCGTTATTAGTAGAATAACTACAAGGCAAGTCATGATTAGAGAAAAGATTACAACAGCATATGCTAAAACGAGAAATATTTAGCTGAACAGAAGTTATTTGTGGAATTCCCTAGAACTGGCATCAGGATGATATTTCTTCAGAAATGTAACATAAAAAGACTGTGCTAATGAAATTTGCTATGACACAGAGTTAGAGGCACTAGACAAAATGAAAGAAAATCTGAATATTACATAATATGGATGAGAAGACATTAAAGTCTGGATTAATTGAAATCAGATGACTAAAGTTCAAGGACATGTTCCTGGAAACTATAGTCAATGTTCATTATAGAATATAAGTCATATTTATTCTTGAATCCTCATTAGGAAATGACAGAGGAAAAGTAATATTTAGGTAAATGAGTCAACAATGGGATGACCAAAAGCCACTGGGGCAATGTGACCAAGAAAAAGGCAAATATTAATTTGGATATATAAAGTGAGATTCCTCCAGGAGAAACACAGGGAAGTATTAATGTCTCTGGAAAAGACATTAGACAAATTGCATAGACTTATGTCAGCTGGATCCCAGAAACATCATTCACGCTGGACTACAGATACAGAAGGGAGGTGAGAATAGCAAATGTTTGCACCTTTCCCATTAGGTGCAACAGGAAATAGTTATCTTGCCAATTATTGTCAGTAATTTTAACACAGTCCAAGTACTGTTTGCCAGAAAACCCACCAACCAAGTACTGTTTGCTGGAAGTCCCACCAACCAGTTAGACCATGAGTCTGCCAGGGTTACGCAGGAGAATAAAGGTAAATCAGTTTCAGAGGGCTGGACTGGATCACTGTTACTCACACTAAATAGTCCCCTGGAATTCCTCACAAATGCTTTGTGGAAATAAACGCTCATTGTGAGAATAGATTCTTTTGCAAGGATATTTTCTACAAAGCTGAGGAGTTTCTTAATATCAGTCATAAAATGCACACAGAATTCCTTTTACAGACAGGGATATGATTGTTTCTAGGAATGATTTTTTTTTTCATGGGTGACCTTGTACAGTATTATTCAAGACAAGTTTTTTCAGCACTGAAATAGAGTTATAAACATGTCTGAGCTTTATATATATATAGGTATTACAAAAAATAATAATTCTGATGATGGCTTTGAATGGAAAGAAAATCAACTTTGATTACTTGCCAAATGCTACTGGAGTATTATAAGCCATGGAAGTTATTTCTTCATAGCAAATTTTCTCATTTTATTGGCTCTCAGGAAACAAATTCATGTTTTTAGGCACTCTCCTTTTCCTGCTTTTCTTTCTTTTCAGTCTCGTCTTTATCTCTGGCACTAAAATGTTCTCTTTTCAGAGCCATTATTTTATTAATGCATGATTATGCATTTGTGACACTACTTTACTCAGCTTCTGTCTGAGTACCTTTATTCAAGTCTCTTTCTCACATTTTGAAATTACAATATGGATCTGAAAATGAACAGTTCTTGCATTTTTCCCCTTCAAGAAACAAAATAAATAAATAAAAAGGTCAGGCAACACTGTGTGCAGGTGTTCCTGTATGAAACAATTGATATTATTATATAAAAGGAAATGGAATGAGATGAGTTTTACTGAATCCCTTAGGAAAATCATTCAATATGTCCTCTTATCAAAGCCTAATAATGGCCCGGCTGCTGCTTGTTTGCTTTGATGAAGCTGATAATAACAGAAATCTACATTTATTTGCATTTTTTCTGCTAGAATTCACTGAGGCATCTCCAAACGTAATTTTAAAGTATTAATCTAACACATGTAGATTTTCAAGTTGCATTAAGTAGAAAGAGATCAGACACAAACTCATGAGACAAAGTTCTTCTGGGGGCTGCGCTTGCCCACCATGACCATTAGTGTACATTCTTTCTGAGAGTCACCAAACATGAGGATTGCCTCACTTTAAAAAGTACCTAGTCAGAGATAGTCAATGCACCAAGGGTGTGCCAAGCGTAGGCACAAAGAGTGAAGCTACTGAGAGTAATGCTTTTGCAGTTTTATTGAAGCAAGCTATGAAGATGTCGTAAGGAGCTACAGGACATGGAAGTTAACTAGGAATCTATCATAGCTCCTTCTTCATGTCCCTGTCTAGAGATATAGTTACTTCACTAATGCCTAAACCTTGGTAATCCAGGTATGGCCCCACAACTTAAGTTTCCAAAGGCCTGATGTAGGAGGCAGAGACTGTATTAGACACTGAGTTCTGGTTCAAGCCCTACCATCAACTAACAACTGATCTGACTACTGCCAAAATCTAAAAGAATTGGAAGCAAACATTTATGTCTTAATTTTCTCTACTTTGCATATCCTGGTTGTCTGTTCGAAAAATATGATTTTCTGAACAATGAAGGAAGCTGATTTCATTGTTGCAATGGATGTGACAAACATTATGGAAATTTTCTGGTTTGGAAAACCCCTGTTCTCACCAGAATGCCAATGGGTTTGGATGCTTCTACTCAGACTTTAAGATGGCTTCAAAGACAGAGTCTAAAAAAAAAATAGGCCTCACCACTCTACAGCTGGCACAGTCACATCCTTCTTACCAAGAATTCAGCATAATTTTTTTGATCATCATCAGTTCTTTTTCCAATACTTTCTTATATTTACTATAAACCTTTCCTTGTCACTCAGTTACTGGCAGCAGCAAGGCAACAGCTACTCATGCTAACTCAACGTGCTTTATTCCATTACTCCAGTGAGGACTCTGTATTGAGTCAGTTCTCTTCCTCTCAAGAGCCCCAGACAAACTTAGTGGCTTCCAAAAACGTTCCTAATCAATACCTCCTAAGGTCCCTGAAGTGCTATAATCTGAATCAAGGTCTGTGAAGCAAAACTGAAAATGAGGTTAGCAGGGTTTAGCTATAGCCTGTTATCTGTCACAGGAGGGTTTGGTTTTTTCTGCACTTTTTTTGTTGTTGTTGTTGTTGCACTTTGCTTGTTTGGTTTTTACTAACTTTCACTTCTCAGAAGTCAGCTCCTGTTTCTGAATCTGCAAGCTGTAGCCATGCACCAGGTAGGGGCCACTCAAACTTTGAACTGAATAATCAAATAGTTCTGATTTCTTCACTTCTCCCAGAAACAAAAGATGAATCTAGGCTGAAAGGATCTCATTTTATTTGTTTAACTTTATTCTTCTCCTTTGTCGCAATTTGAAATAATTGTTGGAACAGAGATAGTTGCTGGCAGAGTGATGCAGCTTTCCAAGGTAAAGGCAAATTTCAAGTGATTTTTTCTGTATCCCTTGAGGAATGATTCATTCATTTTAGGGCCTGATCAAAGAGCTTCCCTGTAGCATTATATTATTTGCATCCAATCCACTAGCCACAGCTGACAAAATCAATTAGATATTAGTAAAGGCAAAAAATTTTCCAATCAGAAAAGCCACTCTGCTGGTATATGGTTTTATTAACACAAGTACAACTTGAGAATATATTCACAATGAAATTATTTTTTTATTTTTACATGCACAGTTAAGAGAGGACCACTGGGCTCATGAACATTCATGCTCAATATTATTATTTGGTGAGATAACCACATTTATGTTTTGGCATTGCTTTGATCCCTGGGATATTGACGTTGGGTGTTGTTGAGTCATCTCTGGAGCACACAAAGAACCACTGGGAGATTCTCCTATATCATCTCTAAAGTTTGCATTTATTCCCTGGGTACATGTAAGTCATCTTGCATTATCAGATGGGAGAAGGCAGTATTCTGTTTCCTCTCTGTTTGATGCAGACTGGTTTACATAAGTTAAATTATGTAGTCTGTACATGTAATTGTTCACAGACATAAAGTAAATCAAGACGTGATACTTTCTGCCCTATATATACTATAGGCAACCAGAGCAGAATACAAGGCGACCATCACATCCCTTAGTCTGAAATGTGGGTTCTGTGGCTTTAATAGGAAAGGAGTCATGGACATTCATCCAAGGCTCAACAAATAAGTTTCCATCTCTTCTGAGAGCTAGGAAAGAATAATAGGGTCAATATTTTCATTTCTTGAAAAATCTCAATTCAGTGAAAACTGAATTTTTGAAAGCAAAAAACCATTTGACACCAGTATTTCAAGGAAGGTTATGAAGTTAGAACTTGCTACTTTTACACTTCAGAAATGAGAATTTCTGGGGATTCTTCTGTCTGAAGCTATTTTGGGTTTGGTAATTACTTGCATTTTTGTAATGCAATAAGTTGGAAAGAGAATTTCAGACTCTGAAATAATTAGAACAAAACTTTTTATTGAGCTGAATTTTTTTTTTTTAATAGATTTATAAAAAAAATAGGAAGGTGCCACTTTTGTGGTCCAGTCCACTACCAGGTCAGGACATAACCACGGCCCTGAGCAAAAAGACAAATTGTCAGCTGGCTCACGTGAATTAGAAAGCCTTTTCTCTCTTCTACCCCTGTTCTTCAGAATAAAATTAAATATGATGGAAAAAAAGAAAGAATCTTGCAAAACTATTGCTGGCTACTGGCTAGAACTAAATCTGAAACTTGACCATCACTTCATTTTAGATTTTTTTATTTTTACATTGAACAGTTTTTAAAGTCAGACTGTTTCTGGAAACTTTCTTTTCTGAATCAGGGTTCAAGAATAAAAATCAACATGGAGCAAATTCATCAAGAGCAACAAGAAGGAATGTTTATAACAAATGATACTACTGCAGTCAGTAGGGCTTAAACAAAGCTGAGTGAAGGTGGTGCTATTTCAGTACTGGAGTCTACCCATCTTCCTTTCCTATGAATAGTCTTAATGGAAAAAAAAAAATCGTGTTTAGATTTGTGTGTGCTTCTTCATGTGTGGTGTCTGCATTTTGTACATCTGTAGGTGTCACTGGAAATAGCTAATTCATGTGCTGTCTGCCTGAAACCTACTGTAACAAATGTAAGTGTACTGAAACCGATGTTATAGCTGTAATATAAATCCTGGTTGATGGGTTTTAGTAATAAAAACACAGAACAGGGAGGGTGTTGCCAGCTGCAAGCCCAGCTTCTGACAAAAAATTCAATGGCTGACTTTATTCATGTACAAATTGAAGAGATTTAACAGCAACCAGAATTAGCCACATGGAACCCATCTTTAGGTTCAGTCTAGGTTAAATATTAAGGAAGATGCACACTGAGTCTAGTTTTAGTGATATGGGACAGCAGGAGCTGACATGTTGCCTAAGGTGTTACCCCAGGCAGAAGTTCAGGGAATGTAAAGAGGGGGTCTCACCACCAAGTCATCTTTCAGTTGCCCACCCAGGTGCCCCATCTCCTTTTTCCCCTTTCTTCTCCCCCTTCCCATGCAGATGTCTCATGAAAGCTTTAATAGGGACAGGACTTGGCTTGTTAGAGGCACAATTGTGGACCAAATGAAACCATTCCTTTACAACATTAGCTAACATATCTGCATGGATTTAACAGGGAAGGTCTGTATTTTTTGTAAATGCACAGCGAGGACAACACTTCTTCAGCATGGAAAGCTAGGGAGATGGATGTGGAAGGAGCCACAGCAATCCAATAGGCTCTGACTTTTATTCAAGTCCGTAACTCACAATCCAGAAGGATGTGATAAAAGCTAAAAAATACTGGTACATTATAGGCTGGAACCATCCTTAGTACTAAAGCAGAAAATATTTTGTTGCCTTTGTTATGGATTACAAAAGCCAAGCTGAGGATTCCTATTCTCACCCCAGACACTTAAAATCAAAGTTGACTATTTCTCACTAAAATCAGCCTATACCAAGAGGACTGCCAGGAAATGTTTTTCCTTGCTTGCCCAAGTGCTGAGGCTCCAAACGTTAGTCTCAAGTTGAGAATTCATATCCCAAATCCCAAGTTGCCTTCACCGGCCATAAAGTGGGAGCATATATAAGGAGAGTAGGCATGGTAGGGTGGACTTCAAAGGATTTTCCACTGGAGGAGTACTCCCTGCCCCAGTACCTAGTGTGAGAAAGGAGAAGAGCACTGGTCAGCCAACTGCCAGTGCTTATCTTTTGTCTTTTCCATTTTGGGGCTGAGTCTTGTGGCTCCTTCACCTTAGAGGCTCTTGTTTCCCATCGATATTTGATAGCTATCCCTTGGCTGTAATGAATAACGAAACTGTGGATTATAGGCATATACATGGAATTTTTTTACACTGGTTTCTCCACAGTATGGGTGAGTTTCATTTCACTTAGCTAAAAGTTAGAAGCTTAGGCTGCACTGTTATCCATGGCAAAACACAAGCATGTTCAGAGGGCCATTTCTCCCATTTGTTTTAAGTATCTATTGCAGGGTGGAATCAATCTCTTGCTGGTGGTGCTAATTGCTCTACTGACTACGTGTGATGGTACATACAAGATTTCTATAAGCTAGATGTCTAACTTTTAGGCAGATAGCTCCAACTCAACGTCATTGTTATTTTTCTAAACGCTCCAATAGAGATTGTAAAGCAGTTTCACATATCTATCATCTCCCATCAAGTTTATAGAAAAGGGCAGTCCTGCATTTTCAAGAGAATTCCTTCCTCATTTCCCGAGAATGGCAAAAGGTCCCCTTAAGGTAGCCAGTAAAAAAGTACGGATAAAGGAGAGAGAAAGTGTGTGGATTGATTCAGTGGGAAATAGAAACATATTTTATTCATTTCTTCTAGTGTTTCCAAGCTTCCCATAGGATTTTCTGTTCATACTTTCTTTGGTGAAGGCTTAGAAATCTATTTAGCCACTGTCAGATACCATGGACTAAAAAAGATACATACTTGTGGTTATGATTAATTCCTCCCATATAATCAACCATCTTCCCTTGTTTGCTGAGAAGAATGGACTATCGTATGTTGACTGAAAAAGCACATTGTAATTTTTTTGTAGTTGCTGCTTTGATTTGTGTTGATTTCTCTTCTCTAAGCCTGGCATATATATTGTATATGAGTACGCATAACTCGACAGCCTTTGTCTGACTTGGAAACAAATGTTTGATTGTTGTTCCAACAGTTTGTGGGACAGAAATTCAAGTGGCATAAATCAGTTTAGCTTCACAGACTGCAAAAAACCACACAGTTCTGGTATATAGAATTAAAATATATAAAGTTATACATCTTGGACCTTGATCCTTTCTCTCTTTTTTTGGTCTTTTTTAAGAAAAGCAACACAATTCAGCACAGGCAGAGTTACTTTTCTGAATACCTGTTTACAAGGACACACTTGACAGCAGCAACTGACTTGTTCCAACTGAATCACTGGCTGGAGTAGATAAGATATATTGAATTTTTAATTGTATTTCATCATGAATACAGCTGTTTTGCATCAGTCACTGTAGAAGCCCCATTTAACTATTCTCTGCTGGTTTCCGGACAAGAGGAACCTCAAATTTAATTAGAAGTGTGAGATGCAGCCAAGAATTTGATAACTAACAGCAATTCTGATGGAACTAAAACCCCAGAAAGGATGAACAGCAAGAGATAAGATTGCTTTTAAATAGAGGTAGTAAATGCATTTTTGCTTTTGGGGCTGAGAGATGCAAAGGTAAATGCCATCTCCACATACAATTCCCAAGTTAGTCTGCATGGTGGCAATGTAATTTCAGTCATCTTGAGGCACTTTCTCTTCAAATTCCTGACACATCATGAAGTGAAATACAAATTTCTTTGGATAGCTGATAAAATATTAGGGATCTGATCTCACTTGATATGGTCACTCAGCAACCATGGCATTCAAATCTTAAATTTCTGACATGCTACAGAAATGTGCACAAGGAAGATTTTATCTATTTAGCAGTTGTTAAATTTAGATAGAGGCTGGAAGAGTAGAATGTGAAGAGCTTTTGGGAAAGCAAGACTGTCAAAACTTGAGGAAGAACTGACTTCTCCAGAAAAAATAAATTTTATAAATAAATTTAAAAAAATATTTCTGGAAAGCATCATAAAGATCAGTGATAATAGCTAGCTGAAATAGCAATCTTAACCTTAGAGATAATTTTGCCTTGCACAGAGGTGTACCTAAACTTGCTGTATACCATCTAGCTTGGGAGTTGGTGGACACCAGGTCACACCACCAGCACACCAGCAGACACTGCACAAACCCTTTGGGACTCCTTGGTGTGGAGTCGGAAATTGGTCCACACTGCAGCCTGTGTTGTCATGGCTACCAGTACATTGGTATTCAGATTACAATTAACTTGGGTATGTAAAGGTCTAAACTGCTGTAAAATAAAGGTTTTCAAAGTAGGACAGTCTTCAGACCCCCAAATAAAACCTCCCTCATTCCTGGAAATTACCTTTTTTGGTGACATCCAAATCCAGGGGAGTGTCTAGAATCCAGTCATCCTCCCTTTGAAGAAGACTTCGTGCTGTTGAGGAAATTAGCAGTGCTATCCCTGCTGCTGGAGGGGGGGGAACAAAAAGAAAAGATTGCCTGTGATTCAATATGTGGTTTCTAAATAAACACTAACACCATTTGCATTAGGGAACCCATCTGTTTCTTTATTTCTTTAGCACTATAAAATCTATGATATGTGATTGTAACAGATGTTTCATGTCTACAAACGGTGATATGCTACATTATTAAACCAAGAGGGTCATTAAACTGAGTTGTATGCATTTTTTCAGTCTATAACTGCAAGATCATCAACATACAACCTTAGGGTTATAGAAACTCCTCTCATCCCTCTCCTGACTCAGTGTGTAACTTACACAGCAAACGCTCAGCAAATATCATGAACATCTCCATTAAAGCTTGGTTATGCAGAAGTGCCTGTAGGCATCTGTACAACTGTCGGAGCTAACATGGTCTTAATAGCTTTTTTGCCAGAAGCACTTCTTACGTTTAACTGCAACTTGACCTAGGCAAATGCAAGTTGCCTGCCTAGATAAGAATGCAAATTCTCTTCTGTTTTAGGTAATAATATTGGATTGGTCTATTCTGTGGCACCTGAGAAATAAACAGGAGCCTCCATTTGAGCAAGGTGTCTTCATTTATTATTATTATTATTATTATTATTATTATTATTTCTATATTCTTTTTCTCTTTACCTTTAATCAACATCTCAGGACAAAGGGTTTTTCATATGTAGCTCCCTTCATTGCACTTCTATTCACACAGTATTCTTTCATACTGGAACTGCATACAGACACATTATAGTAACATAGATTTCCACAAATACATATATTTTTGGCTCCCTTGGAGTTGAAAGATGTCTATTTTCCATTTCCAAATATCATGTAAGAAGCTGAACGTTTTGCTTTGTCTCTGAAGAGTGACTGACAGAGTAATATGAGCCCCAGAGTGAAGCAGTTTTTATTGAAGGATAATATTTCTTTATTGAAAATTTCAAAAAAAAAAAAGAGAAAAGAAAAAAATGCCTTGAGTATTTCAGAGATCAGTTTAAAGTCTTTAATTAAAATGTATCTCCTTATTTAGCAGGATCCTTGGGATTCCTACCCATAAATTTTCATTGTAAATTTTCATAAATGCAACAATATTATGGGCAAAATTTGTGGGAAGTCTAAGGAGAATGGAAAAATAATATTTAAGGACACTATATTCAGTCCAAACAAGTGGTGTTAAGTTCATGTGGAAAGCATGAACACTCTGTGAGTTAAAGATGGGTCCCAGTCAAATAATTGAATAAAACATTCACTTGTAAGTACATTAGTATGTCTGTGTGCATGTATGTACTGGACATGGCAGTATTGTTAAAAAGGACAGAGAAGAAATAATTGTCCTTTTGTCCTCAGCTACTCAAAACTATTTCTTCCATATTTGAATCCTTAGCTGGAAAAAACCAACATTGTTGGATCCACCTTGCAATAGTACCTCAGTTTACTAACATCTTAAGAAAGCCATTGATTTTTGCAAAACATTCATCGTTTGAAAGTATGTGAGGTTGCACAGACTTTCATGGGGATGGATAGCAGTATAGAAATGCCTAATCATTTTAACCCTGAATATGAACGGCACCTTAAGCCTAAGTCTGGCTTTTTTTTTTTTTTTTCAGGAAAGAACAGGTATAAACACTGGGAGCTTCTGGAGGAAGAAGAGACAGTAAAATTATGCCTGCATATTTCAAATGTATAGTGATAACATATACAAGCAGGTGCAAGACTGTTATGCACACTTCTGATTAATTTAGCAGATATGTAATTCCTACAGGTGTTTTCTCTACTACTTTAAGAACTCAAAATGCTAATAATATCAGTGAGAGAAAGGAAAAGAAAAAAATTTTAGGGGAGAAAGATTTTTGGAAAGGTCCTAGAAAGAGTTGTTAAAATTACTATTTGTCTACTTATTTAACATGGGTCAAGGCCAGACATCTGCCCAAGCCAAGTGGCCTTCTTGGGCTAACAGTATGCTAGCAGATTTGGTAGCCAAAGCAGCAAACATTGCATCTGCCTATCTTTAATTCCCCACTGCAAAAAAGCCATGTTCCATGAACAGCCCAGTCAAAGAGGTGCAGTTTTAAGTACAGGTGTATGCACACACCATACAGACGCAGTTAGACACTTTTCCCATTTCTTCTCCTGTAGCTGTAGCCGTTCACTTATTATTCTGATGCTCTGCCTTCTGATTGTAAAACAATCACCTGTTAATTCAAAAACACTTGGCTGCAAAAATTTGCAGGGTTTTGTTTGCAGGAGAACTTTTATTTCATGTGCATTACGTACTTACAGACCATTTGGGGTATAACTGTGAATGCTGGGGTTTTTCCTCTGGAAATCTGACAGATATTCAAAAAATGAATAATTTCTAATCCTGAAACGGGGCTCTTTCTATTCCACCAGCATTGCCCAAACAGTTTAAATCTCTTTGCTTAAGTAGACTTGCAGTGATTCAGCTGAGTGGGACTCAGAAAAAAGCTGGTTTATGCAAGGTCAACTTTCTGCCCTCAGTGACTCAACTACTCCTAATGCAACTGCACGGGGTTCCTCTAAACTCGTTCAAGAGTGTTGTGGGTTGACCCTGGCTGGATGCCAGGTGCCCACCAAAGCCATTCTATCACTCCCCCTCCTCAGCTGGACAGGGGAGAGAAAATACAATGAAAGGCTCGTGGGTCGAGTTAAGGACAGAGAGATCATTCAGCAATTACCGTCACAGGCAAAACAGACTCAGCTTGGGGAAAATTAACTCAATTTATTACAAATCAACCAGAGTAGGGTAATGAGAAATAAAACCAAATCTCAGAACACCTTCCCTGCACCCCTCCCTTCTTCCCGGGCACAACTTCACTCCTGGATTCTCTACCAACCCCGCCCAGCGGCACAGGGGGATGGGGAATAGGGTTTACGGTCAGTTCATCAGATGTTATTTTCTGCCACTTCATCCTCCTCAGGGGGAGGACTCATCACACTCTTCCCCTGCTCCAGCGTGGGGTCCCTCCCACGGGAGACAGTCCTCCACGAACTTCTCCAATGTGGGTCCTTCCCACGGGCTGCAGTTCTTCATGAACTGCTCCAGCATGGGTCCTTTCCACGGCGTGCAGTCCTTCAGGAGCACACTGCTCCAGCGCGGGTCCCCCACAGGGTCACAAGTCCTGCCAGAAAACCTGCTCCATGGGCTCCTCTCCACAGATCCGCAGGTCCTGCCAGGAGCCTGCTCCAGCGCAGGGTTCCCACAGGGTCACAACCTCCTTTGGTTGACCGGCGTGGGGTCCTCCACGGGCTGCAGGTGGGTATCTGCTCCACCGTGGACCTCCATGGACTGCAGGGGGATAGCCTGCCTCACCATGGTCTTCCCCACGGGCTGCAGGGGAATCTCTGCTCTGGCACCTGGAGCATCTCCTCCCCCTCCTTCTTCACTGACCTTGGTGTCTGCAGGGTTGGTTCTCTTACGTGTTCTCACTCTCTCTCCGGCTGCCATTTCTGTCTGTCCCAGTAACTTTTTTCCTTCTTAAAAATGTTATCACAGAGGCGTTACCACTATCGCTGATTGGCTCGGCCTTGGCAGGCGGCAGGTCCGTCTTAGAGCCGGCTGACATTGGCTTTCTCGAACACAGGGGAAGCTTCCAGCAGCTTCTTACAGAAGCCACCCCTGTAACCCCCCCCCTGCTACCAAAACCTTGCCACACAAAGCCAATACAAAGAGCAACATCTGTGCTACAGATAATACATAGTATTGAAGGATCACATTCAGCTTTGATGCCATTGGTGCCCTGCTGCATTAAAGCAGGATTTTACCACAGACTTGAACATCAAGGAAGTGAATTCAGATTTGTCTCCAGTTGATACTAATGCAAAAAAATAGGTATTTGCAATTCAACAGAGCATTCAGTCCTGTGCCTAAGTATTTTCTTGACTCAGAGCACACAACCTAATACCTCTTCAAGACTTTGCTATGTACAAAATAAGTTGCTGTTTTCTAACCAGCAATTGCCTGGGTCACAATGTCATCCTCTCCTCCACTGGTCCATCTTTTTACATATATTTCCTTTCCAAATATCTGGATAATTCACCCTAGGTGGCAGTCTGTTTTGTCAGAATGGCCAGAGCAAGCAAGGATTGAATCTAACTGATCTTCGCTCTATGGTAGCTCATCCTTCAGAAGAGAGGAAAAGATAGAGCAGAAAAAGCATGGGGAAAGCACCACTTATGTCTTGATTGTGTTGTTCTGAAGTGGCTCTTATCTGGTTATGAAAAAGGGTTTCTAACTAGCAGATCTCAAAGCTGTTTGTGAAAAATGGCCAGTATCCTGGGGAGAAATTAAGGGATGCTGAGGTGGGAAGAGCAGGGAGATCTCCAAAATCCCCACCTAGTGTATTGTCTTCTAGACTACACTGTTCCCCAAAGGACATCAAGCAGATGAACCTGTCATCATGATTGATGGGCGGAGATCAGATTAGCAGTGCTATTGTTTCACTGCAAAATATATTTGAATAATTATTTCTATTTCTCCATCTGCACTCCTTTGTTATGCACAGAAGCAGATGTCTCTTTAGTGAGCTTACTCCTGGATGACTCCTTGGTCTCTACTATCCTTCCTGATATCTCCTCCTACTTAGAATCATAGAATCATAGAATCATTTAGGTTGGAAAAGACCTTCAAGATCATCGAGTCCAACCATCATCCATGCCCACTAAACCATGTTCTGGAGTACCCCGTCTACTCACTTTTTGAATACCTCCAGGGATGGTGACTCAACCACTTCCCTGGGCAGCCTATTCCAATGTCTGACAACCCTCTCAGTAAAGAAATTTTTCCTAATATCTAACCTACTTCTAGCAGGACTCTTTGGGAGGGTCTCATCCCTGCTGTAGACATAGCACTTTCAGGTAGCCTAAACACATGTATGATTTCCTCATCCTGATGCATAAATTTCTCCATATTCGTGTGTGCTGTAGTCATACAGTCACTTTTTATGGAAAAATAAAGCAAGCAGCAACAATGGCCACTGCCTAGTCAATATATAATGTTGGAGCAATACTGGAAACATTTTACCTACCAGTACCAAGTAAGTTATTCTGGACTAGTACACCTGGAGCTCGTGTCTTTCCCACCTTCTTCCACAAGGAAAAATACTAATATCTCTGATCATGAAAACATGGCCAAGACATTACCTATGAGTACATTCAAAAACATGTAAGTTCGAAGTTACATGGACCTAGTGCTCAAAAGAGTGTTCTATGGAGGATGAATTTGTAAAGGAAAGTTTCTCATAGCCACGGAAATCTGGTCATCATGTGGGCAGTAAACCTCTAGCTTCAAAGACTCAGTTTCATCTTTACTTGATCTCAGTAAAAGGAGAGTGAAATCCATCTTACTGAGAATTATCTGGAATTTTTCTGTTGTAAATATTTTTCAAATATTCCATCTAGCAAATATCCCTATTATGCGAACCACCATGTGTTACTATAGCTGGCCAGACTGGAGGCATTTCTATTTATCTGGACTTTTAAAAAGATGAAGTTTTGCTGGTTGATTAAAAACTTCGATTCAAAGTGTATTTAGATGCAAAATCACGGGCAGCATTTCTCCTATGCCTCTTGGAAGAAGTGAAATAAGATGTTTCCATTTTCTTTACAATTGTCATGTTGTAATTTGCTTTTGAGTGAGATTTTTTTCTTCTTTTTTTATTGTTATTTTTCTTTTTGAAGTTGCTGTCTGTCTAAGCAGAGATTGTATTTAAGATCAATAGCATTGGACTAAATGAGCCCCTCTGCTTTGATACTGAAGCTAATCGGCTCTTGTTTGGCTTTTGAAACCTTTCAGGAGTCTTCTCTGCAGCATTATAATGACAGACTCCTTAAGATGAAACTTCTAATCTGCTAGAAAGTGGATTTCCTAGGCTTTGTGTGACTAACTGGAAATTTTATTTGTATATTGCACCAAACTTAGCTACTATCTGGTCTTTCTCTATATATTCTGGCTGCAGAAAACAATTCCATTTCAATTTCCAGACATCTGTACAAACACTGCAAATTCACCAGGACAGAGGTGCCCAGGTGATGTGCCTTCCTTGTTATTCCAAGACCTTTCTTTTGCTGCTCAGGTGCTGTAGCTCCCCAAGTAGTGCCACAACCCCATAACCAAGCCTGCCTGTCCTCTAACCCAGAGTGCAGAAAACTATAGCACTGCGTATCACTGCAGTTTTCAAACAGGAAGATGGTTATATCCTGGCCCTTCACACTGGGCACCATTTTTTCTGTAGGAACTCTCAGTCAGACTTGTCCAATATCATGCTGTGAGTCTACAGCAGAGCAAGGCACAGACCCCAAGAGACCTGACTTATGTTCTGCCCCATCTTAAGAAGCCTCATGTCTTTCCAGCCAGGCTTCTCTTGAAGAGCTCAAAAAGTACTCACGTATTCACAAGGATGACTGCTTTTCCCTTGTCTCATTAGCTTCCTTTCCCTAGACAAAAGCTTTTACAGGCCCTAGGATTCCCTAGGGTCCTCTTCAAAGTGTTTGCTGTTATCAGGAGTTTTTCCTGGGTTACCAGGCTAAAGGCCTTCATTTTTCAGTGCTACGTATACCTTCCCTCTGCAGAGATGTCTCTGGAGTTACAGGTCAGAAGGAGCAGCCTCTGGTGGGGATTCTTACCATGCCATGCCCAAAATAGGAGGGAATTTGGGGTCAGTTTTCAGGTGGTGGAGATGTACCAAATCTGGTTTATACCCTATGAGCGTGATTTGCAATTCAGGTCTTGTTTTTCAGCAGAAAAAGGAAATAAGACTGGGCTGACTTCTGTTAGGAGAGAGAAAAACAGTGATAATGTGGCCTTTCAGGGACTGTGAAGGTTGCTTCTTCATCAGCTTTACCTTTGCTCCCCACCCTCTGTCCTGACAAAAGTTTTGCCCTTTGCCAGCCAATGCAAAAAACCACAGAAAGGTGGTTGAAGAGAAATTGATTCTGCAGGCAAGAGTTAAATTATGGTGTCTGGGATTTAGTTGAACATCAAGGTCATATATTCCTTGGAGTCCCATGTCTAAATTTGGAGGGGAAATCACTGATCTGATGAAAGGTCAGACCTGTCCTTCCCATGTCTGTTTTTGGAGAGGAAAGTCCTACTTTTTATGGGAGGGAGCAGAGTGTGGTGTTTCATTAAAGACCCCTGAAATTTCAACCTGTATCCTTGTCACCACCAGTCAGGTGTGAACAGAGGAGGTGCAGGTGAATTTAAGTCCCCTTTTCAAAAGGAAGTGGGCTTCCAATTAAACTTACAAGATAGTCTGCAAATGACCTGAGAAATCTAATTATCCAGTGCAAACTAAATTGTGAATGCTCAAGGCTAATGATTGGCCAGTGGTGACTGTCCTTTCTCTCTTTTAGCTCAAATATAACTGGATCTGTTTAGAACTGATGTAAGGTTGGACCTTGAGACTTCCAAGGCTGTAAGACTGAAACATGGTGACATTGCTGAATCTAAAGGCCTGGAAGCTTCACTTGACTCCTAATCTTCACTTATGGAGGTACAGGCTCTCCTAGCACATGATTTGCAAAGATATCTCAGAGGCAACACCACTACTTATTTGTTTATCTAGTTGGCATGCAGCCATGAACAGATTTTATTGTGTATGTATATTTGAGTAATTACATGTTATGAGAGAATTACTCCATTTACAACGGAAATGCTTAGCTCTGGAACGATGCTGTCATACATCCTAAACTGGTATCACACCAGAAGTCAGATTCTTATCCAACTGAAACAGAAGATTGCTTTGTGTCTAGTTATCTGATGAGGTTTGTCCAGTGCACGTTAAAGTTCAAAAATAAGGGGGTTCTCAGAAGCAAAAAGAGAAATAAAATTGTAATAGTTTCTAAGTTGTCACAGTTTCCTGGCACTCTGTATAAGCCAGCTGCTAGGAGTTAATCCCTGAGAAAATTTGAGCTATCTTTGATAAACACCATTTAATTCTTTCAAGGGTCATTCCTGTGGCTCACTACTGCAGGATTTGTCTTTGCTTCTGAAATGTGGATGCCAGAATTCTCCAATTGAGCTGTCACTCCAAAGTGGCACTGTCCTATTGATCTGACACCAGAAAGCCACTGACAGCAGTGACCATGTGTCTGGCAATTCTGCCTGATGTGAGAAGCAGTTGATAAGTCCAGAACGAGGGGCAGATGAACTGCCACAAGCAACTTTGGCTGCTGGGGTTGGCAGATGCTGCTTTGCTCTGACTGGTGCCAAGGGGAAGCAGAAGATTGAAGAGGTTGGGGTTTCTCTCCTGCTTCATCTTTGAGCATTGCGTTATGTTAAAAATTTCATGACTTCCCTGTGCTTTCACTGTCAAATCAGGCTTACACTGTCAAATTTCGTGGACAATTTCTCTCTTGACAATCACACAACATTTTGTCCCAAAGGACACTGAACATCTTGTCAAGTGATGTTACCCCAATGACAACAGCAAAGATCACTGTAGTATCTCACATTGTCCCTTCTCACTCCCTTCTTCATTTTGGGATGTCAGGGCTGGCCCTTAACTACAGGTGTAATGCCACTTCAATGAATACTTTGGAGATCATTTTAATTTCTTAGGTAGTTGAACTCTTCTTTGTTCTTGAGGGTCAATACTGAAGAATTAGCTCACTTCAGGAAGCTATTCTGTCATTTTAGGAAGGCCTTTTAATGCTGTATTTTATTTTACTTAGAATTTTAGATGAATCCTACCTTTCTCTTGAAATACCTATGGAGCAACTTGCCCAAGGATTTCCTTGGGAATCCTTTTTTCTGCCTGACATTCTCCATTGCTTGCATATGGTTATCCCATGTCTTTTGTAAAGAATACATTATTGTCATTGCTGTTTTCTACTTTTTCCTGAGAGTCTTTTTAGGAAAAAATGTAACTTAATATTTCCAGTAACATGTATTTCCTATTTTCCATTGTATTTCCTGTTTTTCCCCTTAGTAACAAAGGAATAACTAGATAATTCGGTTCCTCCTGATTTGTGCTGGTTCTTGAGATCAGACTCGGGCCAAGTTTTTTGACAACTGCAACAACTAATTAGACAGAACAAAGCTGCAACACATGCTGGTAATGTCTTAGTAAATGACATAAATCTCTTCCTTTCCGAGTTGTGTTTTGTCCTGTTGCTCTGTATTTCACATGAATTATAAAATCACTAATGATAAGGGTATTAATAAGCACAGGTACTTCCTTGCAGGATGGTAGAGTAACTTGGACAGTAAATGGAATGAGTTTGGTTAGTGTCACTGAGAATTAGCCTAACCAACATCAGCAGTGACTATTAATATTGAACCCATGACATTTACAAATACTTTCAATCAAAGCTTCTGGGAAAGGTGTTTATTGTATTTTAAAAGACCTTGCTTAATTTTTATGTAGGTGATGATTTTTTAAGCCAGAGTCTAATGGACATCTGAAGCCTGAAAGAACTGTTAGAGTATTTATTATAAAACCCTGTTGGCTAGGCAGACTTCCTAAGTGGACTTTTTTGCCATAGGCTTGAGACAAAAGCCTTGTTGCAGAGTATTGGATAAGAGCACACTAAATGCTGGAATAGGGTACTATGACTCTGATACCCTGTACTGTCAGCCAGTGTATCCTAATCTTCAGAAATCTTCCCAAACTCACTCTCTACATAGCCAGGGCTGGCAATGCTGAAATTTATCATGCAATCAGAGCTGTTATGCTCACCGAGGCACCAGGAATATAAAATATCACTGAATAGAAGGAGCAGCAGGCATCTCTTCTTATGTTCCCCTTTACTACGCTCCTGGACTGAATCTTCAATGTGTAAAACATCTCACAAAAATGCAGAGGTATTAGGTGATATTATGTCTACACTCCAATTAACATCAATGCTTTCTCTTTTTGCTAGCTAACTGTCCAAGAAATTGATTTCATTGCTTTCAAAACTTTCAACAAACTCAGATGATCTGTCAAAGAGATGTATGAGCCATTAAAATCCACAATTACATTACTTCAAACCATAATTAAAAAGTTGGGTCCCCACTCCAGTCCTCAGCCATTGATTTCTAAAGGAAGAACATTTCAGTGGTGATGTAAACCCCAATGAATCACCAGACTTCAAGCAGAAAAGAAAAAATTAGCTCCTCCCAAACAATCTCATATAATGAGCTTTACTGAGGAAGAAAAGGAGGGGGCTGGGAAGAAAGGCTAAATGATTGTAAATTTGGATTACGTTTTTATAACCATTTAGGATTGAAGTCAAGTATAATTTGACATTTTATTGATACTTCCAGTATTTAAAGGTGACAAGTACTACATTAAATTTTACCATGTAAATCTGATATGACAGTAAAAACCCTCTTGCACCTTGCTTAGGAACCGTTGCAACATAATTTAAGTAGAAATGCCATGCAAAAAATTATTTGTCTACTTCTGCCCACTAATCTTTCCAAGCTTTCTAAAGCTTTTTTCAGTTACCTGAACAGGCTTTGTTACATTCTCTTTCCAATTTCCTCTCCATGCCAGGAATTTTATTAAAAAAACAGTGATGAAGCCAGCCAATGCTTCTTGCTTGTTTCATTTTTCTTTTCAGTAGCTGTTGTATTTGTCCCAATGAAACTGAAACTGCAAGGTTCCCCTTCTGCTTCGTATGTTTTGTGGCTCTTCCCTGAGATAACTGCAAAGGTGTCACCCTTGTTGGAGTACTAGTTGTATCTTCCCATATCTTTATCACATGCTGACTCTCCTGAACAAGAGGAGCAACAGAGGAGTAGTATAGCAATGATAGTGTGCTTGCCATTCTTTATATTATGCTTCCATGCCATCTGTACAGCTCTTCATGTTTTTTTTCTGAAGAAGAATGTTTCTGCTGCTCCTTACTACAGAGAAACCAAGTTTCCAACAGGTTAATAGAACAGATCTTTGTTAACAGAACATATTTGCCTTCCACAGGATGAAAAAATCTAATTAATAAATAAATAATGCATCATACTTTTGAGAATTCAGATGTCTCCTTAAGAAACAAATATCAGTTCAAGGTATAAACTTGCTAGGAGTCTGAACACACAGGAGATCAAAAGGTCAAGTACAAACAGAACTGAACAGGTTAAAAGACTAAATCTGTTAAATGAATAGATTTCCTCACCGATATCACACCAAGTGGTATTTCATTAAATGCCTTTGAAAAGAAAGACCTCTTAAAAGATATAGAGAAATAAACCTGACAAGAGGACTGATATGCCCAGGGAAAGACCGATTTTTGTTATTGTTTATCTAAAAAGAAGCATCGCATGAATATCGGGAATAAACCTCTGGAGAGCAGGGTTCACAAACAGAGATTGAAAGAACGTATGAGGTTCAGCAAAGGCCACCTCTGTCCTTAAGTCACTATTTATCTGTGTTATAGGGCTGTTAAGAAAATGACATTTTCATACAGCAGTGCAATCTGTTTAACAGGTTTCTACTGTATTGGAAAATCTTTTCTGCTGTTCATTAGATTTGCTGTAGAGCTTCTGACTATAGATCAATGGATCACTTTGTCCATCATTTTCCGGTCTAAGGTTCTCACTTCTGATGTGGTTGAAAAGACAGAAAACTTTTATTCCTGGTCTTAAAACACTAGGGTGGGATTATGAAAGTTTTAAAGAAATTTGTGCATCTGAAAGTCAGTTTTCTTAGGGCTCCTTCCACTTGCTGTTTCCTGCTCATCCTACCACCATCAGTCTATAGGCACTCTGCCTAGGAGCAACACAGAAATGTCTGAGGAATATTTGCTCCTGGTGGGTGCCACCTTCCCTCAGACTCACTGTAGTGTTCACTACTGTGCTATGGATTCCCTACCTGTGCTTCGTTCAAGCAGAAGAAGGTAAGGTCTCCTTTTTCTAAGTGGCAGAAAACTGGAGACTGCTAGTTTAACTCAAAGGGATTGCCAAGACCCAGCATGCTAGATAGGGAAACACACTCTAGTTCTGATAGGAAATGCTGAGTAGCAGGATGAATGAGATGTGGAGTCTATCCCTCTCAAGATATTTGGATACTTAAACCCCGGAGAGAACAAGATACTTCTTCCTAATGCCTTAAGGTTCAGTGACCTGAAATTGCAATTTTGATTGGGGAATGGGAATCCAGAGATTCTAGAATTCCACCACTGCACTTTGTCATACCCAAAAGAGCTGCATTTCATGGACAGTGAGGATACTACAGAAGTTATAAGAAGTGTCATTTCAAAAGTGGCTGTAAGAACTTGATTTTCAGTCAGCCCTACCTTGAAGCACTTAAGGATCTTTTGCAATGAAAGTTACAATAAAAAATGAATTTTAAATTCCACAGAATTTAGCTACCCCTCTTCACCCAAGTGTGAAAATAATAGTGATTCTTTTGGGTTTGCTTTTTTTTTTAGCAGTCCTTCGTAAATGCCTGGAGAGAAAATTCAGATATATGACAGGACAGCTGAAAGTATGAAGAAAATGCAAATCAACATGCAAATATCAGTCATGACTGTAAAATAGCCCACTTAAATGAGTACCATGATATGCATAGTATAAATACTATGTGTATCCATTTCTCATTTTAACCCATTTTTAACATCAACAGAGTTTCTCCAGAAATGGTGACATATGTGAAGGTACTTGAGTAGGAAAACTGAAGTTTATCAATTTCTGAGATCTACCAGTTCTGCTTATTCCTCCTTCTAGAGAGAATTATACAAAAATAGCATGTTACTCTTCAATTCACCATCAGGCATCGAAATATTCAAATCAGCTTTGGTGGGGTGGATTTGCCTGATCACGGGAGCTGACAGAACAAGATATACAGACTGAGAAACTGATTTGGAGGTGTTTTTCATTGTTAATAATAAAGTTATACAGAAAGGGCAGATTCAGAGAGGGCATGAAGCAACTCTCCCCTAGACATTAAAAAGATGGGATTCAGAAACTGTAATACTTTTCATTACATGATTGTTGTCTATCTGACTTACATGCAACAAATCAAGGCAAATCCTACTGAGGCATACATAATGCTCTCAGCAACAGATGCTGACAAGTACATTAATAAATCATGATCATCATTAGAATTCTTAAACCAATATTTTGCTACTAGACATGCTGTTTATTCCAATTTCTTATTTTTGTTTAGTTTATTTATTTATTCAGATTGTACTAATCTTTGCATAAGACATTAATTACTCAAATGGCTGTAGCAGATTAGTTTACAAAGGTCATGATCAGCACAATTAGGGACTGGAACAGACAGTTGATGCTTTGACATGGAGAATGATATTCAGGACTCTGGAGACAGTAGTAATAAGAGTTAATTGTGAAATGTGTGTTGGTAGTTGAGAGTCAAGTTCAAACAGACCCGCAGTAATACTGGGGTTTGGGTGACAGAAATGCAAAGAATAGACTTTGGAGTAAATGCATCTGAAAATAAGACTGTTGTAGTGGGTTGTGCAAGTGTTCCTCTGTCTTTAGTTAGAAATTTCTCCTTTCCTCTGTGTTAGATGATGGACAGCAGACCTTAGTAGTAGCCTGCCTCAGCACAGCATCCCTCACAGATTTTTACCTGAAGATCCTTGCAGTAATTTTGCACTAAGCAGCTATCTAGTTAATGGTCTTACTGCTGGCTAGGTCCCAGTGGGCCCTCAAAGTTCATGCCACCTTCATAGTGTCCTGAGTTAATGCAGGTTTCTTCTCTTTTCACCTTTCCACAGATCCTACTCAACCAAGAAATCAGACAAGATGGAATCACCAGCTCATAGATAGCATTATTCCCTGAAACGAACAGCTTTGGCTTTACCCGGTGTAAACTCGAAAAGAGCTGCAGGTGTGTGTAACCCACATTGTATGCCTAATATCTATGGAAAAAGAAGAGACAAGATCCTATGTCCACCATCCTGGTTACCAACAGAGAAGACAGGAAGAAGAAATCTTCTGAGCTGGTTCACCTCCAAGATCAGATCACTTCTTGCCATAACAGTAATGAACTTCATTCCAGCAGCCACCGTGTAGCTTCCTCAGAGTTTCCTAAGAGAAGGTCCACAGTCACTGGTACCTCCTGTTCTGTATCAATGACCTGAGTGATAAAACCAGCTGCCTCCTCCAACTCCCATGCCCAGCCAGAGGAGGGAGATATTACATTGCAGAGCTGATGTATCTCAGACCCCACAAGGGAAATGAGTACTAAATTGTGATTCTTGTTCAAGGCATAAGCCACCTATATTTTGTCTTTGTATATTCTGGTCCTGCAGAAGCATCCTCAGGCAGTGCTATTGTCCTTAACAGATGCAGACCCCAGAGCAAGTAGACCAGTATCATAGTGTTTTCTCTTTCTTCTCATACAACAAACAAGACGTAATTCAAGTGCCTTGGATAGTGTCAACTGCTCTGAAATGATACTGAGGGGACAGGTTGGATCC
The DNA here is from genome assembly GCF_026419915.1 of Harpia harpyja. Classification (NCBI taxonomy): domain Eukaryota; kingdom Metazoa; phylum Chordata; class Aves; order Accipitriformes; family Accipitridae; genus Harpia; species Harpia harpyja. The sequence continues at coordinate 33,705,546 of NC_068949.1, read as the reverse complement.
TGTGAAAACCTTCCATGTTCTGCAGAAGTCACGCTTAAAATGAGTGAAGCTCAGACACTGACTTCAGCTTACTCAGTTGTATTGAAGTACCTCTGCTGATCGGGGCTCTGGGGGTGCCAGAAAAAAAGCAACACAAGAGAGAAGAAGGTTCATTCCATGTAAGTGCTATGTATGGACAGCAAAGCTCTTTTACTTCTAATAATTATTTAAAAACTTACCTAAAGACTGATTAGGTATTTAGGTGTCAAAGCTGTAAGCACTCCATTGATCTGGTAAATATACAGCTAGGGATTGCTTAGCACAACAGACTTGGTGGCTGTTATGGTCTATCAGACAAATGTATATTTAGCCCAAAGTTGAAGCATGCATTATTTACTTGGTTGACATTAGCAGCTTGATGAAGCTGCTCTGGGAGCTGTTACGAGATACCAATGCAATCCAGAGTGGCAGAAATGCTGGCAAATGAAGTCCCGACATAATGCCTCATAGCAGCTGTGTAGCATCAGCTCATGGCTTGGTTCAGAGATGAGTGTGGATGTGCAGGCAGAAAGCAGGTACGGGTTTTCCTAGGAGATCTCACAAGCCGTTCTGCCATACAGCATTCTTCCTTCCCTCTTGAAGACTATGTGAAGCTGCCACATGATTGGAAAGCTAAATAGCTTGTGATGGAGAAAAAAGGTCCCTTCCAAAAGCCAAGCTGTGTTTGTTTTGTAATTGATCTAGGAGCCAGCTTTTCAGAAAGGCTCAAATCAAAAGAAAAGTGGTGACTGTCAGGCAGTTAGGTATGAATAGGGACTGCTTCTGATAGTGGCTCCTTAATTAGGGTTTAACAAGTGACCAAAGAAACCAACAAACCAACTGTATGAGGGAAAGCAATCCCAAGAAAAAAAACCATAGACTCTGTAGTTAATGTCATGCATTATTTGCTCCACAAATTCACTGTTTATCCCTTCTTGATCCCCACTTCATGTTTTTCCATTTCGGCCATGCCTGAGTACAAGATCCCCCTTTCTTTCTTCCCTCTTTCTGTCCCCACTGTGATACAGGATACGCAGGACAAGGATATTTAGCATGCATCATCAATTTAGATACACCTGCAGGCAATGCACTTTTCCTGGTGAATCCAATGGTGGCCTGTCAGCACCAGTCATGTACGCTAGGAACAAATGGGACTTCAGTGCAAAGGAAAGATCCTGGTTCTGAGTCATTATTGTTAATCAGACTCATAGCCCATGGCTTTTCGTGGCACAACCTCCAGAGTAAGTCACTCTGCAGGGCTTTCTGGCTTTCTTATTACTACCCATAAAGATATCCTTTAAGGAAGTGCAACCAGTTCCATGTGCACTGAAAGCCTGATGACATCCATCTTTTTCCTTCCCTCCCATGAGCAGTGCACTTCCAGCAGCACCCAGCTCTGCAATACACAGACTTAGGTACCTCTCTCCCAGCTTTTGTGAAGCAGTAACCAATTCAGCGTGAAATACAGGAAACTAAGTGCTCTGAGGATCATACATCTGTCTGCTATAATAAGTAGACCAGCACGCACACTGCCAAGCTCAGACAAGGATAAATCCCGAGTCAAACCCTTGCCAGACAGTTCGTGATATTAGCTCAGTAGTCAGAAGGCTTTAAAAAATCACGTTGTGATCTTTTCACTCATTTTCTGTTGCTGTTCATAGGAAGACAAAGGAGTGGAAAGGAAGATTAGAATTTTTCAAAGTTTTTCCTGAAATGTTAGAAACTAGAGAAAGAGTGTGTGTGAATGAAAGCCTGAGAGTATTGCAAAATCAGATATCTACAGGGTCCTGAGCTTTCAGGGGGGAAAAAAAAGGCTTGCAAAGAACATCTTACATTGCAAATGTGGCAGTACTATTCAACATTCCCTTGTCTATATAAAAGATGGAGCTAAAATATACACTGTAAGCAACAAGTCCTGTTTTTACAGTTTTATGAAAAATCAAAGAGTTTAACAGTTAAAAAAAAATCTAGTCCTTTGAACCTTGTGTGGAAGGTGTTTAGGACCCTTGTTGATTACTTGAAAGGGGTCAGTACAAGTCTGTGTTTTATTTCAGATCTCCTGTGTTGCCTCAGATAAATCACCAGCCATATTCTAATCAGTATGGTGGCACTTTAAACACTAAAATAAACTCCATCTTATTTCAACTCTACACGCTGTAGAGAAAAAAGAAGTTGTAGTCAGATGGATCTAGTAGTGGTGTGCAAGCTTGGCATCATGCTTTTCCTCATTGACAGTACAGGGAGCCATGTTCATTCAGTGTTATGCACTGTAAGGTATAATTTTGGGTAAGGGGAAATGTGAGTTGTCCACACACTGCATGAATTTATCTACACTGGACTCATTTCCAGTATTGCAGTAGGTGATCTGAGCATGGCCCTTGGCCCCTCTCATTGCATCTGCCCTTCTTCCTTGCAGCAATGCTCTGAGTTTCTTGGGAACTGAAATAATAGAGTTAATGTAAGACCTGTGGATAGTCTCTGCAAATATTTTAACCTGCTTTAACTACCCTCAATGCAAGACGTTTGCCTAGCACTGTGCGGTTTTTCGTGGTAAAGCAAGGGTTTTTCTGTATTTCCTTAGGGGAGGAAGCAGCAGGGGGGCTGGTCCTGAGGCTGCCACTGCCATGGCCAACTTGCTGGTGTAGCGAGGGCACTATACAGCACCCCCAGGAGAAAGGAGGACAATCCTGACTCTGGAGTGTAGCTCGGGGGCATGAATTGCCTCCACAGAGTGTCTTTACTTTAGATCTTTACTGGCTAACATGGAAAGCACCAAAGACCAAAAAAGTAATGGGGAGGTTTATGACCAAAGAAGTAAGAGGGCTTTTTGCCTTTGCTTTTGTTCTTTCTCTCTAAACCCCATTTTGCCTCTTAAACTTTCATTTTACTTTAGATAACTAGATAGTCTGTACACAAATTTGATTACAAGCCGGGTGATCTGACTGGTTGAGCTTGGTCTGCCCTGCAACATGACTGAGTGAAGGGAAGGCTTGAGACCTGTTTTAGGGGACAGAGATTGTGGGGTTTATGCTTTATCAATTTCTACTCATGCAGATGAATATCTGATTCAAGCTAAATTCTCTCTTGCAAACTGCCTTCTTACGATATTTACAGCTTTTTAAAAGACTTCTGAAAGGACAGGAACTATATTGATTAACTTGCATCTCTCCTAATGTGAGTGTCTTTATCCAAACATTTTTCTCTTTTTTTTTTTAACCTCAGATGAATTATGAGTTGATGAATGGTGAAAATCAGCTGGCTGAACGGGATTGCTCTAAGGCTTGCACTCTTTTAGACTCATGCCCCATTTTAGATAGATAGGCTCAGTGTGAGGAGGTTATTACTCACAGGCTGAATTCCTGCAGACCCTGCCACAGAGCAGGGCCACCCAGACAGATGTGTCCTGCAGGTATACCAATCACACAGAACGGATGGGCCCCACAGAGTGTCTGAACAAGATACGTAATGTAGATAAGGAGACAGTTACATACCATTGTTATGACGGGCATATGTGTACTATAGGTGGACTGTGAATGTCCATCACTAAATGCACCCCAAAGACAGAAGTTTCATGCACATGAACTGAGTTCCTGCATGAAAATTACTTGGATTTGAGCAACAAGGTAGCACACATGAGAGTGAAGAAGAAGATTGAATCTCCCTCCACTTTCAGTGCTTAGACGCTTTAATATAAATGAGATCCTAAAGCTGAAAATAATTATTCACTTGTGTTGTTTCATCCCTATTCTGCCCACATACTATGAAACAGTAAAGTATTTCCAGTATCCACAGAAACCTCAAGCGTGGTAAGAAATGAGATTTCTATAAGGCGATATTTTCCCTCTGATTACGTAGTATATTAGCTTGTGTACCCAGCTGAGAAGAAGTATTAAGCCTAGTACACAGAGAAAACAAATAGGAGGGCGATACTTAGCCTTAGGGCTGGAGTTCTTAATTTCTTCCATTTCCTCAGCTCTTATTTATACCAGAGTCAGTTATGTTGCACAGTCATGGTTAGCTTGGGAGACCTGAAAGTGGGGTGAAGGGCAGCAGGAAGAAATTAACTTTTCAGTTGATGGATGAAGAAGTGTTTCCATGTACATAGCATATTAAAAAATACTATACTGAAAGAAGCAGTAGTTCCTTCTCACCTTGTGGTAGCATCTGTCAAGTTTAGAGGGAATGGGTATTTTTCTAGTGTCCGTTATAAAATGAAGTTGGGTTGGAGGAGGAATTGATTTCCCTGTAAAACAGAAGCTTTCATCAAATCAACTATGGGATTTTATTTCTCAAAATAAGAGAAAGAAAAAAATCATTTTTGTTCCAATGTTGAACTGGTTTCATATTCAGCTGCTGAAAAAAGAGAGAGAAACTGGGGCAGAGGGGCACAGAGAAAGAAAATTATTTCAGGAGATTTTTTTGATGGAGGCAATCCTACAGGAAAATTAGAATTTTCAAAGGATATGCATAGGGGCAAGCAATTCCCTTTCCCTCCTCCCATCCAGGTGGTGAAGCAGAGGATGGTGAAACCGAGATCTATTCTGTTTCTGAGCAGTGTGGCTGCTCTGCTACCCAGGGAGAGGAGAGGTTCTCATGATGTGCTTGTTATACTGTGAGGTTTGGCAACACCCCTAAGGAGTTCCTCAACCAGAGGATAGTGGATTGTAGCTAGAAGCCCGGTTATTTTCAGCCAGAAGGAAAATGCTTCCTTTTCTTCAAGTTTAAATGCTCTGTCCTTCATTGCCACTATCATTCTCACCAAGCCTACACCACACTTTCATTCCTGCTGCTTTCCCTATGTCATCTCTCTCCAAAAGGGACTTCTAAAAGTCAACAGCGGAGACGTCCACTCTGGCACCTTTTTAGAAGTGGACACATACTCTCTCCAGCCTGTTCAGCTGGGCCCAGTCCTCGCAGCAGTACAGCCCGAGCACTGTATGGTGACCCAAAGTGCGAAGAGATGGAGCCGGCCACAAGGCTGCTGTGAGCCTGCCATGCCCTGAGGTGGGTCTGCTGCAGGGGTGCACATGGCACCACTGAAAGGGGAAGCAACCCATTTTGATGGAGACCAACTCAGGCAGGAAGCTCGTCTCTCCTGCTGCAGTTGCTGCTGACCAGCTGTTTGGAGATGGCTGCATTACTGCTACTTCCCAGATTCAGCTGGGCCAGCTTTTTTCCAGTCTGACACCTCTTTGTCGGAAAATGCAACATTTTACAAATAGTTTTATAAGAATTTTATTCTGAATGGAGCTTTATCCTAACTGGTCAGTGTTTCCCTAAAACAAAGGCCAGCTTTTCTTTGTGCTTTGACTGTCATTTCTCCCTTTACCCACCCGGCTCCAAAGCTCTGGGGCCAGAGATGCTCTTACTCCATGAGATGACTGTAGTATGTACAGCAGAGCTCTGATGCCCTAGGGCAAATCTGGATGCTATTGTAGTACAAACAGCAGCAATAATGCTCATAGAAAGCAATACCGTCTCTATGTAAACAGAGTCCATCCTACTGAGATACTCTTTTGCTCCAGACCATCTTGTTGTTTCAGAGGGATATACCAACATTATGTCTGACATGGCTCTCTCCTGTCAGAGCTGTAAACAACAGGTAGCTCTCATTCCTTTCTGAGGTGACAGGCTGTGTAGTGGCAGAATCTCTGCATCCTACCTCTCAGTGGTCCTAGGAGGATAGCTGGTTTACAAATCTTTGAGAGAAGTAACTCTCAGTCTCTAGTAAGTGAAGTGTTTTAAAAAATAAACCTACGTACCACCTTATGACAGAATAGATTTCACTTTCAACCAGGTAAATCTTAGTTGTAGACTTTGCCTTTTCAGTTATTTGCCTTTATTTTGATTTTGCATTGTTATGTGTAGACATATTTTTGGGTGGTTAAAAGGGACACGCAATCATTCTGTGGAATACCTGAGGCTGCACCATGGATCACTATTGATCTACTGACCACTGGAAAAGAAATGTGGCTTGAAAACCTTCCACTAATATCAATCAATTAATGCAATGGGGGAGACCCAGTCTTTCAGTCCCCTGAAGTCAGTATTGTTGAGGCTTCTAGCATAACAAGGACATGAAAGAGTATTGGACATGAGCTCAGTTTCAGAAATAAGAATATTTCACTGAAGTGGCAACCACAGTTGTTTTAGACTATAATTTTCCTACAGGCCAAAGAGAAGCAGTGCTTTCTGGATAGGTCACTGCACTACACTTAAGTCTTCAATTGTATTTCAGCTGTGGCATTGTTTTCCAGGACAAGATGCTGTGTTTGTCTCCTCCTCAGTTTCCCTGCCTGTGAAATGATAATGTAATGTGAAGCATACTGAAGGAAAGTGCTCCAAAAGAGCTGAATATATTACTAACAGCAACAAAACAAACACTGCTACTTCTAATATGAGTATTACATTCTCAGACTGCACTGTATTTACATCTGCATCCTGGAAATTTCCATTAAAGAAATACAGGAAGCTCAGTCACAGATTCATATGGCATGAAAAAAAGAAAATGGACCTTGAAAGAAACCAATAATCCTTGTGATCAGCGCAATTCAGCAAGACAGTAGTCAACCAATTCCCTCCAATGGGATCTGTGCCAGCATGGAGGCTCTCAGATTTACCACACACAGATCAAACAGGCATAGAAGACTCAAGTCCAGACAAACAGGGCAGGCTAGCTTGCTCATATGGTTGCTCTGATAATTAAGGCTTACAGAGAGTGCATGGCTATGCTCAAATAATGCCCAAAAGGAGGCAGCCAAAACACAGCCTGCCTCTAGAAGGGTTTGACTCACATGCTGAGTTATTCATGGCATGTGAGCTGTGTGGAAGAGATCTTTTTATTTTGTTTTGTTCTAATGTTGATGGGAGAATCTTTTCTTTTGAAAACAGCCTCCTAATGCATGAGGACAGCTGCCTGGGATACACCTCATTTAGCGGCAATTGTCTCTGTAATGTTTATAACCCTCCCACTGCCATGGAATATACAGTCATCATTTATCCTCTCATTTGCCTAACACAGTGTTAAAATGCCCTTCCAGAGCTTTGTTTTGCTTACTTTTCCATTCCCTTGCTGTCCTTATGTCAGAGATGTTAAAACCTCTTTTGAACAACTGACATCTCCATGTCGAGGATTTGTGACTGAAGGATGCTTTCTCCACTCTACCCTGCAGCCTCTCCTTGCTGTTTAATTACAAGCTTGGGAGTGTGAGACATCATCTATCATTCCTCGTTCATTATATTTAATAGATGCACAATTTGGGCTCTTCAACAAACTGACCAGACATATGGAGCATGTTAATCTGCTTGTGAAGTCTGCCCTTTTAAAATCAACAATGCCACTCTCTCTTCAGCTGAAATCTCAGGAAATGAAATTAAAAAAAAAAAAAAGGAAAAAAAGAAGAAAAAAACCCCAAACACCCAAACTACAAAGGTCCTAGTATCATTCTTAAGGATCATCTGTGCAGTAGTTTGTTGCAGTCCAAACATGACTGCTCTGTTGTAAGAGCCTTGTCATACACATGACAAAACCCTACATCTTTGCAACTGGTAAATTGCTGTGTGACTTTTGGCCCTAATAGAAGATGGAGTAATTTCACATATAAGTGAGTTCGCTCATAGTCATAAAGTTCCTAGGGCTGGGCTTCTGTGCTGATGTATTTTTTCTATCCATACTGCCTCACACCCTGCCGTCATCATTTACACCATTTAATGAAGTGGCCTTCTTAAGGATCAGGTGTCACCACCCCATTTTAATGACGATATTCAGTTGGGTCTCTGCTTACTCACTTGAGAAGCCATTGGATCTATGTACCACATTGAGTGCATCTTTCTGGCTTGTGTTTGTGTAGCGCTCATCATAGTGTTTCCAGCTGGACCCCATGCTAGGCTCTTAGGACTCTTCTCCATGTGGAAAAAAAAAAGTCCAGGCCATTCTGGTGACTAGATACACAAACTATGGTATATTTGAGACCTTCTGTGTGATGAGAGTTGGGTGGGGACATAGCCAGAAATTCATGCAACGATACATAAAACCCTAAGCCTCCAAGAGCTAAATCAAGAATACAGGCAGCTTCCCAGACAACTTCCCACAAGATGACGATCCTGAAACAGAACATGAGCACAAGCCTGCTTTTTGTTCTAGCCACAACTGACACATGTGGCATTGATACCTTCCACACAGATAAGATTGAAAGCAACAGCTTTTCCCTTTATGCAAGTGGTTCAGGGACCCCAGTAAAAACTGGTCTGAATGAACAGGCCCCCAACCATGCTTGGCCTGATTGCAAGGAGATCCATTACACTAATGCTTCATCTGAATCTCATATCCACGATGCATCATAGACAATGACAGATAACGCCAGCCATTAAGGAGAATAAAAATTTTCTAGGACACACTGCTGAAGTTCAGTAAATGCAGCTCAGGTTGAATGATCCAGAACAAAATGTTTAGTTTCTATTTTTCCTGTTCCTTAACTTTCTCTGGAATAAAACAGATGCACAGTCAACTCAGTGATTTTGAGTAGTTTGTTGAGATTTAGAGTTTACTTGAACCATGAAGTTACTCTGGGGCACACCAGACTGAAGATGAGAAGTTTGCAGAGAGTGACAAGAACAAAAATTGGAATAAGAACTATGCTGGTAGTGGATTTATACTGTTTACCTCTCACTAATCATAGAGGTAGCTTGAATAGTTCTCTACCCTTTTTGTATCATTTTCAGTGTGTCGAGCAACTGTACCATCTGACAAGTGAGAGCTTCACCTGTAAGTATGTTGGTGACATTTGAAGTAGCTCCACGAGAAGCATGTGGCAGTGTTGAAATCTATGTGCATGAAGCTTTGGTCCTAGGAGAGATCCCAGGTGGGGTCCTGAAAACATCTTAGAGCTTTGGTAAGAAGAGTGATCCTCCAAGGAAGCAATGCATAGTCAGAAAATGTAAAATGCAAGGTGATACAGCCAAGTATTCCTTCCTGACCCAGCCTAGGTTTACAAGGCACTGAAAATTGTTCTTTTACAACGTGCAGTAATGCAAATCCATCTCTTTCAATGGTGTTCCTGCATACACTGAAAAAAAAGAAAAAAGGTAATGACAAAATTCAAAGACTTTGGACACTTTGTTACAGCTGCATGTAGTTGATAATTACTCTGGTATCAACTGCTGCTGAATAAACCTTTATCTTCCATGCTGAGAAACATTCATTCTTTGGTCAAAAGCTAAACTCATGGAGGGCTTCAGCTATACTGTTTATACCACCATTCTGCTGTAGGGACTGCTTAGTTTATAAGGTGTAAACCAATGCTTTCTACTACTTTCTTTCAGCTAATGTGACACTGTGTGTTGGCTGCTGGCCAGGCATTCATAGTACATAAGAACAGCTCTAGTGAATCAGATCAAAGGACCACCTGACCCAGGAACCAAAGAGTAGTGGAGGCAATAAGAGCTAGGCAAACATGCATGGTGCTCCCTTGATATAACCACCCTGCAGTCTGCAGTCTAGGACCTCCTGAATCAGAGACTGTATCCACATTTCTGTGCTGAATAGCCCTCAAGAGACCTATCATCCTCTCCAAATGCATCTAATTGCTTTCTGAATCCAGTTATATTTTGCTCCTTGGCATGTTCAAAAGCTTCATTTGTTACAGGCTAATGAGCTTAATAAGCTGAAGCTGTGTTTTTATTGAAAGGTTAATGATTGCAAACATTTAAATAGTTAAATCAACTCCTTAGCTGGGACTGGAGTCATATAAGAAGGGAACAACACCGCCAACTCTTCTGAGAAGGCTGCTGAGGATTTTTGGACATGTTGTGGATCTTGTGTCTTTGCTGATTGCTGGGTCTTAACTTACCACTGAGATGTTCCAGCTCACACTCTTTCTGCTTTCACTTCTGTTGTGCTGGGTTTAGGTCACATTAAGTCCCAAACTGTGACCACATTTTTTTTCACAGGTTGTTTGTGTCTCAAGCTACAGTTAGTTTTGCAGTTCTTTAACATCTGTTGCTTAATATTATGTGACTAATTTATCTGCATGGATCATCACTTGAGTTTCTACTGTCTGTAATATTGGTCAATAAATCAATTGACAACAGCTTTGTTTACTTCTTAAAGTGTATTGTTTTGACCACTTCTTATGGTGTGGTGTTTTCATCACTACAAGTCAAATAATTGCTTTGTAACTGTAAAATATAGCTTTGCATTGTGACACTTGAGAAAAACTATAAAAAGCTAGAATAAGGGATCGCTTATGTATTGGATGGCAGTCAAAAATGTCCTACATTTTGGAAATAGTTAAATATCATTGATGATAATGTCACGTTTGGAGAATTAGAGAGTTCCCCTCTTCTGGGTGATTAAAAAAAAAAGGAACATGAAAAGAGCATTTTGTGTGTTTTTCTTCCCAGGATCATTGGTTTCATGCGGTACCCAAGTGAGCAGAGGAGTGAAATGAAGACAAATGACAGTAAAATAATTCCAGAGGTGGCTTCATCATAATGCCTTCATAAGGACGTGCTCCACTGCACTTGTTTTTAAGTTCAGTGCCTTTCTTGTTGGCTGTTAGATCCCACTAGTTATTGAAATGTTGGATATTCTGCTTCCCTGTCTTTCCTTCCTGAACTGGCCAACACAAGCAGGTAAATGAAGGATTCTGCAGTCTGTAGGTTGCAGTATAATTCTGTTTTATCAACATAGACCTTTTATATCCAGATGACTACAGGCATAGCCTATAAAGGCCCACTTGGAAAGCATACTGAACTCAACAGAGACTCCCATTGACTTAAATGGGCTCTAGACCAGGCCTGAAATGAAATCTGTCTCAAATTGCCAGTTGACAAGGATCCAGGACAGCGGTTTTATTTGCAAGAAGCTGTGAAACAGAGAAGTAAAATCGGAAGGAGCAAAGCAACGGCAAAATAAACATAATAATTTAGGCTGGTAATTGGGAGAAAGCTGCTAACCAGCAGAGAAGAGCTCTGGAAAAGCCTCTCAGAAGGACTAGCAAAGGGAAGAAAGGTAACTGGTTTCAGGTAGAATATTGATAACTTAATGGGACAGTTTCTGTAGTTCTGCCACTTGCAGCAGCAGGAACCAGACTTCAGAAAGTCTTTTCTCTGGTCCTACAACCGTTCACTTCATTAACCTTCTTCTATGTGGTTTCAAAGGTCTGGGATTTTTCCTCATGTAAATGCTCCAAGAGAGAGTAAACTTCTCCCCAGGAAGGGAAGGACAGTTTGCTTTTAAAAATCTGTCTTTCTCTTGGTCTTCTAAACACTGGAGAGGGAACGGTGCTAGAATGATTTCCTTGGCTTCTGTTATGTTCAGTGCTTGTCTCTGATAACTTCATTTTCCAATCAGCTTTTGTTGGTTTCAGGATGTGGAGGAAGCACAGGACACTAAATAGCACACATTCCTGGGTTCTGATAAGCACAGATTCAGTTCCCTGCTCTGCTCCATTTTTTTTCACTGTGACTGTGAATAGGTCAGAGAAATCTTGCCATATCTTAGCACCTACCCTATGAAAAAACCATAGACAGTTCCCCCCTCCAAGAAGGGGCCATGGGCAGCTCCAGGGACACTCTAAGTATCTATAATCTATAGAAATTGAAATATTATAACTTAAATCATAAGAGTGCAGCTGCCTCCCATTTATTACTCCTGTTGAGAGAACAGAAATATAGCTTCCATAACGATGATTTGTTTATGACAGAATGCTCCACCCCAAAGGCCTCTGGTTTGATTTTCACTGCTAACCAGACTGCAAGGCTGAGAGGCACATCCCTTTTCATTTGTCTAAACAGAAGTTGCAGAACCCAAGAAATAAGCACTACATGGAAGGGGAACCATTTCCTTTGGAAATCTGCAGAAGGATTTTGGCAAGGGAGAGGAGCTGGCCACTGAAACCCAAGTTCTAAAATAAGGCAGAATGGTGAGTAGTACACCAAGGCGGAACCATTATTTTTAAATCTAGATGAATGGTGTTAAAACCTAATAATATTCTGAAAACAAAGCACTTAAAGTATTGCACTGAAGGCCACTGAAAATGGCGGGAAAGAAATGAAGAAACGAGGGGGATATTAGTCCTTAAAAGGATGGAAAGGCTAAAAGGGTAGCTCTTTTTCCTCTAGCTAAGGAATAGAGAGGAGGCTGTCTAATCTTGCAAAGAAAAAAAGCCTGAAATATCCCGAGAGGCAATGCTGCCTTTTTAATGTACACAGCTAGCTGATAGCCAAAGGCAACAGAAGAAACAGTGAAAGGGAACAGCAGAAAGCTGAGATTCAGTGTGAACAGATAGCTAAAAGTTAGGGAGCCTGCGGGTATGTGGTTTAACCAGACCACTAAGGATTTTTCCACGGTAGAGCCTCAGATGCCAAATTAAATCAGCACACATAACATCAAGCTGTGGCCGTTGTCTTTAGGCACTTATTTTGTCCACTGCAAATGAGAATTAAGATGACTAGTCTTAACCCTTTTCTGCTGTTGGCTAAGCTACATAAAAATGCAAATTCCTTTGCATTTTCTGCAGGCACACCACCACCCGTCACTGGAGCGTGGCTATGTGAGCCATGAATCTCAGGCATGCGATAGAGCCATCAGTCACAGAATCCCATAATCACTTTAGTACACTCCCTAGTTCTGGAGGAGTGCCTGGTACCACACGGGGCTTAGCGAACAGTCAATGCTCCGCATGTTTGGAAGAGATTCATTTTACTGCAGGTCCAATTGGCTGTGCCTAACTACTCAAAAACATCACAGGGTTTCTCTTGGTTTCTCTGTCTGGGAAACTCAGCCCTTAATGGAACAGTCCCCAGTATTACTGGGAGCAGCAAATTTGACATGTACGTGGTTTGGCAAGTTTTCCTCTTGTATAAATGAGTCTGGGATTTGCTTTAACACCTGCTGCTCTTTTTACAGTGCCAATTTATACCTCAGTAGGAATGTTTCCATATAATGCAGTTGTTTAAGGAAGTATTTTAATTTTGCAGTGCTTATCTATCTACCATTCAAATCATGCAAATGTTTTGGATGTTGCTCCACTCAGATCTATACCATCCATTAAATTATTCTGATATGCGAGTATTTAATAACCTCAGTTTTGTTTCTTTTAATAACACCCCTATCCACAGCATTATCTGAAGAGTTAAAAATCAAAACAAACCATACAAAAAAAACCTGAATAAGTTATTTCTTTTACTTCCATATATACCCCTGAGAGCTCATTCAGCTGGGATTATTTTAAAAGATTATTTAAAGACATACAGATTAGGAATATTCTGCCTGAAAAAGTCTAACATAATTAAAAAGCAATGATGTAAATGCAGGTGTTGAGCTTCCCACTAACCCCATGTTATAGTCTGAAAACTGTGAAACCATCAACTCAAGTACTTTTGGCTGTCCTAGAACTGGAAAGTCTTGGCTGAATTGTAACCCTGTTTGCTTAATGGAGATCATGTACAAAATGAGTGTTTCCAGTGATAGGGCTTTAAAAGTGACTCAAAAGATCTTAAGAAACTGGGTTCCTGTAGATGTTGGAGACACAGAGGAAGCTGCTGAACCCAGCAGGCACTGATTTGATGGCTATGCATGGAAAAGACAAGGAAATGGAGACAATGTATTACTTCTTTTTCCGGTTGCTGGGATTTAGTATGCAACACTTTAGGGATCCAGCCACCATTCCTCTGTTTGTATTTTATCCCTAGGATGTCTTTCCTGTGCTTTAATGAAATCTTGTCAGTATTCAAGGAACTACAGGCTTAAATACACAGTTTTGTCTCTGGGACTATCCAGTGTGCAAGGGACTTGTTTCTCATTCAGTTTTTCAGCATGAGTGACTGCTGGATGCCTATTAGTTTTTCTTATTTTTTCCTCACAGTCGGAATTGTGCCATGTGCCATGCTCCCACAAGCAATTTGTATTGACCTTCAGTGCAAGCTAGCAGCTGGAATTGAATGGCAGCCCTGAGCGGTAGCTCACGGTGTATTGGAGTTGGAGCCAAAGGCCTAAATTCATCCTGCCTCTCTTTAGCGTCTAATTTAGGAGCTTCATTTCTTCTAGTGTCAGGAGGCGCTTCAAAGGATTCTGAGAGATTTCCCAAGCCTTGTAAGATCTTCTAGAAGTGCCTTTCTTTCTCTCTTAATTAATAAAAAAGGTGACTTGAGATGAAACTGGCTTCCAGTGCAGGAGATGAGATACAGTAAAGTACCTAAAGTCATGTGGAAGTATCCGGAGTCATATGGAATGAACCTGGGCTGCAGTCAGCAGCTGGGACACTTTGGAAGCTCACACTTCTGAGGCAGTGTGTGCTGGACACTGTGTTAGGGAAGAGCTGGACACTCATGTCAGACAAGATCCTAGCGTAGGTCATTTACAATCATCACTGCTACAAGACAGTCCACAGGCCCAAACCACAATACTGCACCTCCAATAATCCCATTTCTAGGGGATTACCATGACTGAAGGTGGAGAACTCCTTCCACTTTAAAAGGGGTTTTTTTTGATGAAGGGCTATTTGCAATCTTTCCCAGCTTCCTGCAACTAATGCTCGCAGTAGCGAGACTTCCAATGAAAGGACTAAACAAATATGAATGAAGAATCATAGTAAATCAGGCATTATTTTCAGTCAGAGCCATCAGAACAAGGTAGTCTTACTTTGCTCAAGCTAGATTTCTTATCAGTCTTTCTTAGCTTCACCCTTATCAAGTCATCAACAAGCAGACCTTAAAACCTAGAGGAAAAGTAGATCAGAATGAAAATGTAATTTAAAGCTCTTCCAGGAATATTGCACTTTTCCTTATTCCCTGACATGACAGACCCCTTATCAGTGTAGACACTCAAGGTCTTTCCCATCTATCTGTCACATCTACCAAAGAATTAACTTCATCCAATCATCTTTTTCACTCTAACTGTTTGAGACACAGGCCATACAGCACCTCTCTGGTGAAAAGCATTATGCATAAAAACTCTCTCAAATCAAAGAGATGGGAGTAAAATAAAAGCAACTGCTGTCAGGCCCACAAATACCCTTTCTACAAAGAAATAAACATGTAGATAACAAACCAGGAGATCATACGGTCATTATTAATGCTTCTTTTAAATGAGCTATTTTTCTTGCTGTTTTGTTTGGTTGGGGTTTTTTCCTGGCAAGTAAGAGATCTGGCACTGAAAAGCTGTAGGGACACTTGCTTCTGCAATAACAAGGAAAAAAGAAACAAGTGACCATATTGTTTTGGAGGGGTGTAGGGGGTATATTTAAAAAGATGCCATTTTTAGACAGTGAGAGCAAGACTACTGCTGCTCATCAGAAACACTCAAGCGAAAAATGTTTTCCCAGTGATTTTTCTTTTTGAGTCATCCATAAATTCTTGAGCACAGGAAAGGCCTGGGTGTGTCTGAAATACACTGTTCAAAACTTGTTTGTTGATTTTCATGTCTCCTGTAGTTCTGTGCCCTGTAGAATTGAGGCATTTCTCAGGGAAACTGAGACTTACAGAGCTCCCAGATGACTCTACATAGCATTCTGGTTTGCTCTGCTTTTAATTAATGAAGTTCCTACCTGACCAGATGTCAGGTTCCTGAAACCAACCTGCTCCACCAAGTCTCATCTCCCACTTTTTTTCCCTCTTGTTGTGCTGAGAGAAGGAAGGGACTATTGCTTGGCCCATGCATTCAGTGCATCACTAGAGTTGACCCAGATCTGGGTTTGGTCTCAGAATGATCTTAGATAGTTCTGTATAGCTGCCCACTGCTATCTCCTTCTCTTTTTGCATTTCCTTTAAAAAGCACTGGGGTATACAGACCACAAGGAGAACATCAGACATTCCAGATGGTGGTTCAAAAAAGCAAATACATATAAACATCTTCTATGCAAAAGCCTATCAAGGGATATATGTTAATTTCTAATAAAGGTTAACTTGTTCATAATGGAAGAACAGGTACTTTTTCTGAGGTTTGAGGAGGGGAAAGGTTACATTTTAACATGTAAGAAAAATTGAAACCTTTGGGTGTTTATTTTTATTATTATATGCAATTGGTGACCTAAATTCTGGACTCTATGCTTTTCTGCTGTCCCCTCTTCAGGGCCTCACATGCATTGCTTCCCTTGTAGGTTCTTCTGTCTAGAGTTCTCCATGCCATGCACTTGAGTCTCATATTTTTGCCATTATAACTCCATCTCCCCTGATTAAAAAGGAATCAGCTATCTCATCTTCCAGGTTGTTTCTACCTAAACCAAAATCTTTTATGTTGAGTCAGCCTCCCAAATGACTCAAGTTCATGACCAAAGATTGCACATCCTTTAGGTCTGCAGTGGGTATCAGAGACTATGGGGAAAACACGTGAGAGGTAGCTGAATGCCACTGTCTGCAGCAGACAAACATAAGTGGATTATATGCAGGTGAATGGATGTGCAATCAGTAGTCCCTAAGATGCTTCAGGGAAGCTGGCACGTCATCATGCATCTTGCTTGACTTGCCAGGACTAAGGGCATTTTGTTAGAAATCCAGTGCAAAAGACAAGCAGACAAGCTGAACAAATTGTTCGCATTTATAGAAAAGAGCTAGAAACTGGATTATAACAAATAGATTTCTGTGTGTCCACAGAGTTCCCATGGTATTAACAAACATTACCTTTCTTTTTGTTTTTCTTCTTGTTTGTGTGGTTCCTTGTGATTTAGCAACAATGCTCCTTGAAGCTATCCTTTTATCCTGGAGACATAATTTTGAAAGTGTTCTTATCTAGCCTGCAACACACCATGTTTTTCACTTTTCTTCCTACATCCAGAATATGTGGTACATGTTGAATTAGCCACACATGCAGTTCTTCCCTTGTCACCTGCTCCAAATCCCACTTGTCTCTCCAAATGAATGTGTAAAACCCAACCACGCAAATCACTGAACTCCCTACACAGTGCATTCAGGCACTCATTTATTCTAAAGTGATGCTATCCAAGCGAAGGGTTTGAAACATGCAATGCTATCCTCCACCAGATGTTGGGCTGGTTTAAATGCAAATAAACACCCAAAGGGAAAACAAGACAATGGAATATAATACACTGCTGAGATATGGGCTAGATTTGCACACAACCAAACTTTCTTGTGGTTTCAGAATTTTTTCAAGTTTCTTTCCAGCACAATTTCATTCTTACCCCCTTGTGGTGGTATGTCCTGCTGAGTGAAATATTCTTGCAAAGTTCCTGTTTTCCCCTTCAGTTGCTAATATATATCCTCAGAGTAACAAGGATATATATTTGTCTACAAATTTTTACTTTCCCTGCTGGAAATGTTTATGCTCCCTGCTTAGAGCAGAGCAGCAGCTCCTCACTGCTACTGAGTCTGCAGAGGACAGGACAGACAGATGAAGGCAGTGGGCTTTCTGCTGTCTACCATCAATACTATAACTCAGGGTGAACCTCCAAATTTTTCACCCACTATCTCTTCTCAGACAGCTGTCAAAAGCCCTACCTAAGATTGATTAGTCTTAGAAGACTAAAAATTGGACTGAAAATTGGGTGAATATCTGGAGACCCTTAACATGGGTACGTAGTGTTAGGGGACATGGGAGGAGAAGCCAAAAGATGACGTTCCTTCATGGCCACTTTCTTCCATGCACCAGATGGAGAAGGACAGGATGAGAAGAGGTTTCCCTTCATATCTCTTTGTTCCTCCCACCAAAATATCCCCCCCCCCATCATCTTAAAGTTTCATAAATGCCCTTTTGCCACTTCTGACTTTTGTACACTTTCTGGTCCTTTGCTCTCTCCCTCCCCCCACTCCCAATTATGTACTCACATAAAGTCCTGTTCTTCAGTTTCCCTTCCTCCTTCTCTTTCAGTCTGTCACCAGATTTCCTTCTATGCTTTCCTAGGTTCCCTTCTCTAGTCTTAGACCCTCCATCTGCAAAATATATCCCCCTTGCACTGACTAAATACCTATCAGGAGGTTTACAATTGGGATTGCAGACATTTGAGGAAGATGTCTGGCTGTCAAGACAGTTCAGAACAAAGGCAGACATTGATCACCAGGAAACTTCCTCTAAACCTATACAGAAAGACCTGAAACTGAGCTGAGATCATTCCACTCATTTTTAATGACTGAAAGAAGTTTTAGGAGGTACAAAGTAGGGGATGATTTCCCATAGAAAGAAATGCTTAACACTCATTCTAATCCTGAGTTTCTGCAAGCATCTCCACAGAAGCTGAACAAGCTACAAAATAATTGCTTGAGGGAAAAGAAACTTTGCAAGGGTTTCTAACCATGCCTAACCAGGACACAGTGTCAGAGCATTTCAGTTTTATGATACTTACTAGGTTTGTGCTTAAAAGACTTCCATCACTCACATGATTTCAGACAGGCACCCATGGAACATTATTCTAATGAGAAGGGGAGTTAAAGCAGAAGTACACCACTCCATCCTCTGGTCTAAAAGAAAATCCTAACATGACATCGAGCTGACTTATCTCAATTATAGAAACAAACAACACTGTGGCGAAAGGACAGGCTCCTTCTTAATGCCTGTTTATTGAGGAAATCATGAAAGAAATAGAAATAAGGAGAAAAATAACATGATTTATTTTCTTTCAATTACTAGCATGAAATACAATACAGTATAATGTTTTGCAAAGGTTTTAGATGGCCTCTTGCTAAGGATAGTATTTTAAGCATTCTACAAAGGCTTAAACAAATGAACAGAATTATTAAATAAACAGACATGCATAGATTTTTTTAAAATTATGAACTGTGTTTTAGAGAGCCATGAGTAAATGAGAGACTGTGACATCTTGATCTAATTCCTGAAAAAAATTCCTCTTCAGGCCAAATTTGCCTTTTAGACTATGTGTTCCCCACAACACAATGTGGTTTGTCCTCTTGAAGAGGGTGGTTAGGCTACACAGAATGATAGTTTGTGAAAATCATCCTGTTCTGGAACATAAAATGCAGATGACAAAAGGAAAGCACAGGAACTGAATCACCTGTGAGACAGGGCAAAGCAAAATCACAAACTCAAACCCCAGTGCTACTTTGGTTTTTTGAGGGGAGAATTATTTTGCAAATTGCTTTATCAAAATAGGCATAGACAAAACCCCCGATAAAATTTTTTGCTAGACATTGCTTTCATTGTGTAGAAATTCCTTGTTCTCTCTTTAAAAATACATGAACTTGCTGCTAAAAACACAGAAAATAATACAAATTAAAGCAATCATTGTCTGTGGTTTGCAGAGCCACCGGGCACTCTGCCTTAGGGGGTTTGGCAGGAAAAGAGCAAATTCAGGGTCTTGATTAACTGGGGTCTTAGAAGTGAGATGGAACAGAGAAGCCTAACAGACGAACACATGGGGATACAATAGGAGAAGAAAATGCAACCACATGAATAACTATCCCTTCTGGATGTTAAAGCATCTCTGCTTGGGTTTCAAAGGGTTTGTCAGGTGGATGTGTCTGATCTTTGGCTACCAACTGTGATCTAACACCCCTTGAAGGTGGAGCTATTATTTTTACCAGATATTTTCAGAAAGGAATGTACTTTCCGAAAGGAAAGGTAATGATAGTAATAAGGCTGTTTCTGAAATGTTTTGGGTTGCTATGAATTTTGCATAAACGTGAAAAGGGGTTAATTTTTGAAAGAATAAAAAGAGCACAGTTTCTGTCATATTGCTGAGTTCTTTCTTCTTGACCAAATGAAGGCTCAGCAGAGAATGCAGGTTAACACTGAGAGATTTCAGCACTCACCTACCTCTGCCCATTACTAAAATAACTCATTTCTCTGCATATATTGAAAAACCAAGTTTCATTGTTGTTTCCTTGTATCTTGCATTATTGCAGCTGCCACGATCCATTTTCACGCTGGGAAGTTGCTCACAGCATGGCTGTGCTGTGGCTTCTACTGGATGATGCACAGCGCCAGGCACATCCTCCAAAGCGTATATTCTTTGTTTGCTACGAGAAAACGTTGGCACAAAAAGACTGGATGAGATACGCTTAGTTTGGGTTTCCTAAGCAATCTCTCAGCTCCTTGCTTTTCTCACCGAGGTTTAAACTCCCCCTAGTGAGTTTTGAAGTCATCTGCGGGAATTAGTCATCCGATGGAAGGGTTTTCTCTTCGGGTTTTGTTAAAGAGGGGGGGATTGAGCTGCAAATCACTCCTCTCTGTTCCAGTGTGTGGAAGTGGGAACTTCAGACTGAGGCAAAGCAATTTTATTTATGCTTACAGAAGGGATGGAGTGTAGGAGTGGGGACAGCACCTATAGATGTCTTCATTTTGGCTGTTGCTGGAGAAGTTGACACTCTGCACCAGATCACTTCCCACCTCAAGACTTCTCTGTGTCCCACAGGGCTCCCTCCAGCTGCCAATGGGTTCCCACTGTCCCCATTTCCAGCCACTAGAGACCACCCAGCTCAGTTCTGTCTGCAAATCGAGTAAAAAGGAGTAGGGTTTTATACAGTTTTCACTGAAGTTTTCTCACTATCTTTCATGGCAACCCAATGAAGGATATGGTTCAAAAATATTCAGCACATAAATAGGGATCTCGAGGCATGTTACACTTTGAAATGAAGCCTTACACCCTCTAGAAATTAAATGGATCAACAGAAATTTCAGTGAAATTTTAAAAATTTGACAGGCTGGCCCTAAATGTTATTCTTTTTTTTAAGTGGGGAAATTATTCCTTTACTGAATCTTGAAATCTCCTGCAAACACCTTACTGTAGAGCAAACTTTGCTATTTCTTCTTCCATGCCATTGGCAGTTGTAATTGTGCAACACCTTAACAGGTGGCAAATTCATACACCCAGGAAAAAAGAGTAAGAGAAAGATGGAGAATAATTCATGGTCTCGCTAAAGGAAAAAGCCTCAGAAACAGCTTGCTAGAGGATGACTGCCATGGACTCCCAGCCTATGTCGTACATATTTCAGATCCATCAATATTTTCCTTTACAGAGGCACCAGCGTGGGAGTACTGAAAGAAAGAGGAAATAAACAGGCTGTGTTAGTTTTTCTGGCTTCCTGGAAAGTGCTAAATTGCTCAAATGCTGCTGGGGCCTTTGCTGAACACACAGCTCTAGGGAACCAGCTCAGCCTGTCTTACTGATGGACTGTCTCTACGTGGGTACAAAGCACCCATTTTACAAATATTGGCACTTATGAGCCAGGTGCCCCAGAACCCTTGGCTGGTTTTTTACATTACATGATGTTTCTTTATGTGAGATTAATTACGGAGTATTTCATGGGTCTTCTAGTTTTATGTCTTTATGATACAATGACCATTTTTTTTTTTTACAGCTTTTTCCCCAAACCTATAAAAAATTATAGAATTAATAAGTCTATAGTTTGTAAGAGTGAATCACATGAAATTCACATGACTCCTGGAGGTGAGGTTCTATGAAAATCATTGAGTTACTCTGAGATTCATTAGTGTTATGAGCTTTGACAGGACCAGTGTCCATAATCCTGTCAGTAAATTTAAGGCCAGGTCAAAGGTCAAGCAAACTGAACAAGTGCCTTAGGCAGGAGCCTGTAGAGGGTTATAAAATGGTTATTGCCTACTCAGGTGATGTCAGCGCCGTGGAAAGCTGGGCTGACGGCTGATGGCTGGGCATGTGGCAGCCCTGGGAAAAGCTGGCAGTTGCCTGTCAGTGAATCAGCTTCCAGTTGTGTCAAATGAGATTAGGGCTTAGTCAGCGGGTCCTCACCTGAACACCCCCTTGACAAGTCTGAGCAAGAGCATCTTCTGAGAAAGATCTTCTCTTAGCTCTGCTGCTGCTGCTCATTGAAAACAAAGTTTATCTCTCCCTTTGTTACTTTCCCCCCCCTAATTTAAAGTTCATTGTGGTGTATGTAGAGGAAAGTCTTGTCCCATAACAACAGGTAGATTGAAGGTGTGTGGAACAAGTAGATGGTTTTTGTCCTGTTCATCCTGAAAGGAAAACAGAAAAGATAATATATCTGTAGAGGAGAGAAGCGGTACTAGTGGGTGTATTTCTGTCAGTATTAAGTTGCATGGAGACTAAAACTGTTTCTGTGAGAAATGTCTCAGCGCTTTCCTCTTGGGTAGCAAACAAGCAAAGTGACAGGCTGTGAAACACAAGGTACTGTTTGCTTTCATTAGGGTTTATTTCCCATTACACCTTGTTTGAGAACAACTTGCTAATTCAAAATGGCATGGGCAGAGCTGTAGAGTGTTTCCTCATATGTCTAAAATATGATTTGGGGTTTTCTTTTTGCTTGCTCTTCCTCACAAATTTTGGACCTGTTAAATAGAGATTCACAAGGCATTATTACTGCTCTGCTCTGCAGGCATCTATGAATCCTGCAGCTACTCCACTAGCTGTACCTTGTCTTTCTCCCAGTTAATCTAAGCTGCACAGACAAGCCACATCAATCAAACCATGCTCTTAGGCTGAATTGCTTCCAGCCACATGGCAAAGGTAAGGTATCACCATCTTCCTGCAGTAACCAAGCCTCCCTGCTAGGGCACAGAGGATAAAACCAAAGCCTTTCTGTCTCTGCTTGCAGGTCAACATTTGCTTTTTCAGTTTGGCCACAGTCCAAGCCCTGCTGTCAGCTGAACTGGCCATGGATCCTGGTTCTCACTGCCCAGTGTGCGGCCCTGGATTCTCACACATGATAGCAGGCTGCCGCGGAGGTGAAGCCAGCAGACACCCAGGGCAGCACAGCCTGGGCACAGCTCCCACCACACATGCCTATATGGATGAGAAGCCTTGAGACGGCTCTGCCTGGGAGAGGTGAAGGCATGTCTGAAACAAAACCTGTAAAAGACCTAATAGGCAGTCTTTCTTGCAGTCATTCAAAACAGCAAGGAAGTAATTACCACTAACACTTCCTGAGGTTTTCCTTCGGACACCGGCACTGCAATGGATGATTTTGCGATGCAAACACAAGTGGTGGTGGCTGCAACAATTGCAATATGCAGTCATGTTCCTATTAGCAGGTGTCCTAGTGATGTTGTAAGTAGGCAAGTTTTAATAAAAAGAGTCTTACAATGAACAGTGGCCAGCCCCCTGTTTTGTTTAAAAGTATAAAAACGTCTGGTTGCAAACTTGATTTTACTGAAAAGAAGAATCTATGATCAACAGAAATCAAAACCGTTTTGATGAAAAAATGCTGAGTTTATGTCAGAAAACTAAATGCTTGATTTTCTGGATTTCCATCCAATTTAAAATGGAAATGTCTGTTTAATCAAGAAAATATTTGGAGAAAAAATTCTCAGCCATCTGTATTTAAGTCTCCTTGATGACAGGTTCTTTTCTTTCCTGAAGAGCTTGTCTCAACATCAAGTTGTGCTGGAATAAGTTATTCAGGACCAGCCACTTGTTTCTGGATAGCACCATGTGTGAATATTCTTACTCAGTAAGAGCCCTACACATGTCTGCACAGATCTTGTGTTAACTCCACAATTCATGTAGCAGGGACAGGAATAGAGGGGCCACTGATGTGATTTTCTTAGGAGTTTCCTCCATGACCAGTGGGAGAGCAGGCTGCAAAAGGAATTCTCTTTAATGATGAGGGGTTAAAACAACATGGGACAAGAGGACTCCAGAAAGTAAAGGGGGAGCTTTTTCTTCTCCTTGACATGAGAAAGCAGAGTTAGCCTCTGCTTCTTTCCTACATACTGATGAGACAGAGCTTTAGAGAGCATTTGGGCCCCTTAACAACTGTGTGGGCTCCTCTGGAAGAGCTCCCTTTCTGCAAAAATCCCTCTTAGGTCTCTCTCTTCTGTGTTAGAAATGGAGATACCCTGCTCTATGCCATCCTCTCCCTTTCCTACACTGTTCCCTGGTCCCCATGGCTTCATCCATCCCTGAAACCAATTGCTCTGGTACTGGCAGTGTAAGCAAAGGCAGCCCGAGGTGACTCCTGCTGTGACAGCAATGATGAGGGTGTTCCCAGCCATGTCCCCAGCACATGTCTCCCTGATATGATCTACACTTCTCACCACCCAAGGAGAAGGATGGGGTGTGAAACCTGATGGCATCATCTGCTCCATGAAGTGCCAGCATGGCGGTGTCCAGGAGCAGGTCAGGCTCCCTGATGGCTCACTATCACCCACTGCTGCCTCCCCAGACCATCTGTGTAAATAGTCAGTGGTCATCTGCTCTACCAAGTCCCCCCGATGCTGGGGTGGGACGTCCCAACTGCTTTGAGAGTGCTCTCCAGACATGTCCAGGACTGCACCTCCAGCAACACCTGGACAGGCAGAATGATAGGTTTTAGGACACACTCTCACAGTGTTTCAAAAATGCAAATGGAGGTATCCTCTCTGCATCTAATCCCCTGTACCACCACTTAAATCCTTCACAGTAACACTTGGTTAGAAAGCTCAGTTTTTCTGTTACAAACATGATTGGAAAGAGAAACATATGTTTTACATTATTTACTTTCTTTTCATTAGATGTTGACCAGAGCATCCTGCTATTTTGACATGCAAACCTATCACCTGCTCTTTAAACTTACCCCTCTCCCTCCCCCCAAAATGCCTCTAATAATCACAAAAGCAAGAAAATACACACATACACTTTCTGTTAGCTTAATTTCTAATAGCATTTTCTGCTCTGATTTTATTTTGTTAGTCTCTTTTTACATTTAATTTGGCAGCTGACCAATTGAAATGATGCTCTATTTATGCTTTTTAGCAAATGGTTTTGGCTTTGAATTCTTAACATTTCATTCATGGTTATTTGTTCTTGTATTTAGTACATATCCAGCTTGCCTGCTTTGTAACTTCCAAATGAGAATATTATAAATACCTCGAGGCTTATTAGATCTTGGGCTCTTTTTTAAAAAATTCAAATATGAGACACATCTTTAATATTCAATTTTTCATGCATCTGAACCAATGACTTACCAGGATGCACTGTGGTTAATGTACTGAGGAGAATATTTCCTCTGCATGATGATCTCAGGGAGACAGTATGTGTATGTGTGTGTGTGTTTCTCTCTAGATGTTTGTGTGTCTGTTGGTTACTCTTCAAGGTCTATCACTTCGCATTTGAACCCGATATTGGATGGGCATATCTACCCAATCTCTTTCTCTAAGTAAAGGATATGATATCCAGCAAAGAAGTTGTAGCTGTCCAAGGCCAAGTACATTGAAGAAATTCCCAAAAGGCCCTAAAATAGGAGCATGGAGCAAAAATTACTCAGTGAAATGGCCTGTTCTGAAACTAGATAGACATGAAGGTCTCTTCTGACATCAGATTATATGCATGTGGGAAATCCAGCACCCTGCTAATTGTGAACTATGCTTTTCTGTAAAAGTGGCTTCACTAACCCCTGGAGCAAGCAAGAAAGCAACATGCAGGAAAGCTCAGGCCTAAAACGTTAGAACTACAGGTGCCTCCTTTGTTCATCTTCAAAAGCATCTTATTCTGCTAATATTCCACCTTGACATAGGAGACCTGCTGCTACAACTCTACCTGAGTAAAGTTTTAGAACTTCAAGAATGATTTTGTAAAAAGCTACTGGGGAAAATTTGAAAATATCAGAAATAGGGACTTCTGAAATTTCCTTTGAAGGGTTGTCCTGATTTACCATACAGACAGCATGACTCTGTCATGGCAGTGATGTAAAAATATCTTTGCTGTCTTGTGGGGTAATATCAGAGTTGGACAGTGCTTGTTAATCACATCCTCTCCTTAGATCCTGTGGTGTAATTTATAATTTAATGTCTTAAAATCCTCCTTCAAGTTTGCATGCAAAATTCCTCATTTTCAATCCTAAATTGTCACGTCCTACTAACAAATGAAGTTGATTACACCATGCCCTATCACCTTCAAAAAACAGCTAAGCTCTGCCGGTGCCATTAAGAGCATTTGACAGTGTAGAAAACTGTCATTATAGGCCTCTCTTACTTTTTCAGATTAAATAGACCTCATTTCTATTGCCTTTCTCTATAGGTCATGTTTCCTCAACCTCTTATTACCCATGTTGCTTTCCTTTGGACTTTCTCCATTTTGTCTAAATGTCTGCTAATGTAGGATGTCTAAAATTATACCCTACCACAAGACCTCACAAGGGCATTGAAATAATTACTTTGCAGGTCTTGCAAATTCAGCAACAGGAAAAAAAAGTTCCAGTGAAGGTTATTAAGTACAGAGAGACCACCTTCTCTGAGCTTCAAATTGGTGGCGGCCAAGAGCCTATTTTGGAAAGCGGTCTACCTTTTTAACAGCAGTGTGTTACTGAATCCCATTCATCTTGTGGCCTACAAAAATCCTCAGAGCCTGATCTGCAGCCTGGCTGCACAGCCAGCTCCTCCCCACTGCACTTTACTGAGTCTGCTTTTTTCTTTCTTACTGGGATATCTTGCACATATCTATTCTGAATTTAATCTGATTAATTATAGCCCAGCTCCCTCCTATATAAACATCATCTACCAAAGACAGAGTAATGAGCTGTTTCTTTCCATAGGGCAATTGTTCCCCTGTCACACATTTGACATATCTTTTTAAACCTCAATTGTGTGCACAGTGAAGGTCCTAAAAAACAGCCTTTCCAACAGGGTCAGTGAATATGCTGTGTAATTAAGATGTGTAAAACAAAAATCTACAGGTCTGGCCATCTGTTTTGACTTGTCTGGCTAGGACAAGTGCCCCACAACAAGCCTATGTTTAATACTTGGATGTGGTCTCTGGTTTGTCAATGCTCATGTCTGTCTGTTTGGAGGGCATGGTGCCCATTACATGTTGCTGAGGCACTTGGCACCACTTGGGGCTCGGAGAGGCTTGTGCAGGCAGTCCGCACAGGCTTGCTGGGTTGCATCTGTTCTTCTGGATCTCCCACTGATGTGTTTTCTGGCTATGCCAGCACAGCTGCCACATGTCTAGTGTTTGCCTCATGTATGCTGAAAGGCCCGTGCCAAGGAAAATCAGCAAGGAGCAGGGAGTGACTTGGAAAGCTAGACAGGAACTTGTGGCAACTGGCTTTCTTGGGCTGGGCTACAGGGAGCTCCGCTGAGTTAAACCAGAAGCATTGGTGCTGTACCAGGCTTGATAGAGGGGCTGGGTGTTGGGAAAGAAGACAGGAGAGCCTTCAGAACTGTCAACCCAGAGGGAACCTTGTCACTGTAGCAGAGACCCAGACAGTGCTGTTGGCTTTCTACCTAGAAAGCATGTCCCAAGGGCTTCTCCTCAGATCCAACCTTTGCTCTAAGCAAGTTCACTGTAGGACTGATTTTGTGCTCCTGGATGCTACCTGAGTTAGTGTTGGTATACTTGAAATTGTACAAATGACCATAAGGGATCAGAAAACAGGGCCATCAGACCTGGTATCTTTTCTCTATCCCCATCCCCAGGTGTGAGTAAGAACAGCGAGCACAGGATACTGATGACCAGAAAGTCTTACCTTCCAGTGCTGGCAGCACAGGCACTCCCTGAGCCAGGAGTATTACCTTCGTATTTCATAGCTCTCAAAGGATTTCTATACATGAATTTGTACAGTTGCTTTTGAACCCAAGTCAGTCTGAATAACCAGTTTTCCATGACAAGGAGTCCCACTGCTGAAGTACAGGGCACCTGAAGAATGACTGCAGTCCACCTATATCCAAGACAGCAGAAAGAATACCTATTTATTCACTTTGTACCTCGTCATCTCTGGTGCCTAAATGCACTATTTTTTTCCCAGGGTGCTGGGAGCTTGGCAGTGCAGCGCCATAAACTCAGAATGCCTCCAGTCCACAGAGGTTATTGCTCTTGCTTAACCTACTCCTGGTATATCCTTGGTTACACAGTGACTCAGCTTCAGAAGGAAGAACAGCAAAGCTCCTTCCCTCACTCTGCCTCAATGTCTGTTAAACCAGTGATCAAGCCCAGGTTAGGAAAAATGTGAGTTCAAATCCAGACAGGCTGAGGAGGGCTAATGACCCAAGTCTTGCAATTCTTCGGCAGGTCCCTAAGCCATTTGTTGGCAAGGCTGGGACTTTTCTCACTGCTTTCCCCAGAAAGAGCTGAAAAAGTTGCTTTCCTTCTGCAAACATGAGAGTCTGAAGCCCGACATTATCAGCAATCCAGTTAAATGAAAGAATCTCTCCCTGTGCCATAATTAAAATAACTACAGTGATTGGTTATTTGTATGTCAATGCTGTTTTGCAGCCCTATGTGCAACCAGTGAGAGAAGAACTTACAAGCACAGAATAAGAAGGCAAAGAACTGTTTTAAAAGTACATAATCACTACTGGTTTTGTTCCAGAAGCACTTCAAGTTTCCATCCACAGCTACAGAACTTTCTCCTGGAGGTTGCTTATGCCTGTGTTAAGAGCCATTCCCTGGTTTTGTACCCTACCTATATAAGAATTGAACTATTTGCAGATGGTCATAAAGGCTTGTGCCAAACTCAGAAATTCACTCCAGGTTTGGCTTAGGTTTGAATATTAATATTGCTCTGTCTGCTTGTACAAGAGGTATGGTATAGAATTTAGGTATGGGGTTTGTCATTGCTGATAAAGAAAAAAGGAAAGATAGCGAGAAAAGCCTGTTTAGATATGAGATATTATGAGACATCCTGTGTACTGTCCACAGCCTATCTAGGCCAGAGAGGATATAATACATGCATAAAAATGAGAGGATTTTGACAGTCTAGTTATGATATTTCTCCGAGTAACGTACATTGACTTAGCTGAAGGTGTCTCTGACTCAAGCATCTGGCATAGATTTATCACAAAAATTAGATTTGGCCTCAAAGCTGGAGTAACACCTGACGACTTAACTTTGATAAAGATGGTAGGTTTTGAAGAAGAGGTACTATGGCCACAAGAATGAGAAAGGAGGCTGAATTTGTTGAAGAGTTGTCACCTTTGACTGTTTTTAAAAAACAGCCTTCTTTGAATGGCTGCTGAGCTAGGAAGCTCAGTCTATGCTTGCACAGAAACTTTTACATCCATGAAAGGTGTCCATTTCTTATTTAAGTGTTTAAGATAAAAGTTACCAATCTTGGAGGCTGCTGCTAAAAATCTGAGCAATCTTCAATAATTTGAGGATTAGGGTAAAGGAGAAGATAAAACTGAGATGCAAGGGGAACTGCATTCTAAAAAATAGTCCCAGTGTAGATTTCAAATGCCAGCATCATCTGAATGGCATAGAGACCCTTCTTCTGTAAGACTGCACAATTTGGTGCTGCTGGCCCAGTATTCTGTCTTTAGCAAACTCTTACCCCCCACCCTAGCTAGTCAGATCACAGCTTCTTCACTTAGACATTTATTCTGTGCTTCATTTCCCCCCCTCTTTGCTTTTCTTCCTTTTGCCAAATCTTCTTGATTTAACAAAAACTGTCCATTGATCCACGATTGACAAAGAAATTTTTAAAAGAACCAAACCCTGCAAGCAATCAACACGGGTAGCTCCAAAACCAGTCTGAACAAAAGAGAAGTATGTGGATTTTGTGCAGTTGTTTTTTAAATTAGGGTAAATGTTTTCCATTAAAGCTTCCAAATAGGAATCCAGAAAACAAGGAGAGATAATAATAGTAGAAAAAAAAAATGCAATTACAGTCTGTACTTCTTGGAATAGAAGCAATTTCAGTTATTGTACAGATTAAATTCCCTCCTGAGTTATACACAGAAATGCCAGAGATTTAGCAAAGGACAGTGCTGAGAAAGCCTATCACACCACAGTGTATGTCTTCAGCTTTTTGTCCTATTCTTCCCAGGTTACTGTTAACAGTTTAGGGAGAGATACTGGGGACAAGTAAGGGCTAAACCAGACGTGGACACTAGGTTCTTTATTACTCTAAAATTTTGTTCTTCTATTCCTTGAAAACTGTCCATTTCAAAGAAGGAGCTGTCTTTCTTGTATTTAGCTGTCATTTACAAGTGTCTCCCATTTGATTTCTATGAATTATTCATCATCTGCAGATGGAGTCCAAGCCATCCATCGCAAATATCAAGCTGTTGAAAGCTAGACCCTGGTCCAACAGTTACAAGCCTGTATGCTCCAACTGGAGAGGCATCAAATGCCTTGTTAGAATAAGATGAATATTAAATCCTTGCTTGGAAATATTCCATAACAGGGATTTCAAATTTATTCCTTCCTCTCATAAATTTATTTGATGAGTGTATTCATGGAAAGCTGGAGATAAAATGGAGACATGGATGAAGAGCCTTGTGCTCAAGCCTCTGTGTGCCATAGATTTAGGTACAGTTCCCACAAACTTCCCATGTCACACTAGGCAAACCAGTTAAACTATTTTGTGCCTCAGCTCCCACTTCAAATGGGAAGGCATAATAAAGAAAAGATGTTGGGATGACCACTTCCTTGTAGTTTCTGTAAGTAAATTCAGCCAGGTGAGGAAGTTTCCATCAATAAGAACTTTCCAATGAGAAACCTTTTTTAAGGGAAAGAAAAGAAAAAAGGAAAAAAAAAAAGAACCAAAACCACAAAGCAAACCAAAATAAAACATGCTGCTATTTCTCTCATGGTAGGACTTTGAAACATTGTTTTGTAAGAAAAAGTCAGAATGAAACTGTGGTATGATTCAAAGAAGTTGAAGTTCACTTGAAAGTGTACCTAGAAGGGGAGGTATTCCAGGAAAATGAATTGCAGAATTCCTCAGTGATCTAAAATGTTTGACCTAAAAAGTTATATTAGAGACAGTTCAAATCTCTGTGACCACTTTGGGAAGAGTGATGGAAGCTTCTCCATCTCTTATAACCTTGGTAGCTTAATAGACAAAATGTGTGGAAGCTTCTGGTTCCTGGAAGGTCCCACATCCAGTGAGGCAACCAGGCTTGAAATGTTTCCTGATTTACTAGATCCACTCCTCCCCATCACAGTTCTTTCCACAACCCCATTTTGTTGTTCTCGTTCTAATTCTCATTCTCTCAAGGGAGGGACTCTGGAAGGGTAAGAATGAAACAAGAAGGTCTTGTGCTCAAGAAGACAGTATATATGAAGGTGGCATATTTATTTCACTGTCTTTATTCCATGTCAGAGTGAGTAAAATAATAACAGCTCTTTTTTAACTGGATTCTACTCAGGATTTATCGACATTTACTGACACAATAAGCAAAATGTCATTGTAGTGTTAATCACCTGGTCAATTAGCCTATACTTCTCCAAAGCATAGCTGAAAGCACAAAGAGGCATTGTCTAATCACTGTGCCCTGGTAAGAGATCCCTGGTCTAGCCCCTCTCACATTCCCTTCCCTTAAAACCCATTGATGATCTGGTTTAGAGTCTCAGCTCTGCTTGCCCCCCCAACACTTTGCACTAAGGGCAATCAGCCTGTAAGGGTCATGTCCCAGCTGTAAAATCAGGGCCCTGGGACCTCACTTCTACATGGTTTTTTATCCATTATAAAGTGTCAGAAAAATTTTTGATTTCTTGAGATTTCCTCAGCAAATATACTGGATCTTCCACTCTCTGCTTCATTTTCTGCTGATACCAAATTCTGAATGAAGAGGTGAGATAAAATGGATTTACACAGGAATCTAAGAGAAAAATCACCTCACCGTTCATCCTGTTCACTGTCCTTGTTCTGGGCTGTGGGATGGAGTAAGAATGGAGCTCTCATGCTGCAGTACAGCCCCTCCATCCCCTTCTTTAACCTGTCAGCAGCACTATTGCATCTGGCCCTGGACCAAGGTTTTTTGGAAGCTTGTGGGACATACTAAAGGCAGCAAAAAGGTAGATGAAAGACAGAGGAGGAAGGGAAGAGGAATAGGTGAACTATACAGCCATGGGAAAGCTCAGGAACAGGACTATGTGGAGAAGTACTTAGGATAGGCTCGAACAAATGACAAAAAGAGCAGATGGAGCTGGAAGGCAGGGATTTGAATCCCAGACCTTACTCTTTCTCTGGCCTTTGGCATGCCACATAGATAGGTGGAGCTGGAGTGGTCAGATATATCAGCTATTCTGCATAGGGCAGGTTGGGATTCTCTCACCCAAATTAATCACTAATGCTGCACTGCAGACCCCCACTTAGACAGTCTTATGCGAGTGGTGTTGGAGTGAGTGCAGCCCAGCCCTGGCTGGAAACTGTGAATGCAGAGGTGTAGGGATGGTACAGAAAAACAAGAAGGAGGGAGCTCAGAGGCGGTACTGCAGGACTCTCATGAAACATCTAATCTCCATGTTTTGACTTTTATTATCAGTATTATTCCTCCTGGATGAGCTAATGACAGGATAAATTAAAAAGAATGAGGTGCTTTGAGAGTAGAGTCATTATGAAAATGAAACTTTGCTTGTTTAAAATACTGTGTAACAACTGTGAAAGTTTCCCCTACCCTTGTTTACATCCAGCATAGATTTATTGGCAGTTCACTTTTCATTGTTGAAGCTATATTCAATTTTACCAGCAACAATGTATTGTGATTGGAGTGAATTGAATTTTCTTTTCCATTCAAAAATGATTAGATGCGCAATGTAGAACTGAATAATAAGCATCCGTCCATAAATGTTTTGCCTGTGGTTATACAGCATCATGTGCCTTCATCACTGCTGTACACAGAAGATATCATTATAGGGACTCAATAGGGTTGAGCCAAATGGTCACTTCTGCTTAGTTATGTCAGATACTATAATAACATTGTAATCTTGGAATAGAATTCCAACTCAGATCCCAAATATGGGCTCCTAAGGAGAAAAATCTCACTCTTCCAGTCAGCAAAATCAATGAAAATTAGGTTATGAAAATGAGGTTCATTCAATTTTCCTATTCTACAGTTCTTTAGATTATCATCCCACTGTTAAGTGAAAGTCTGCAAGTTAGGTGGTCAGAGGTAGGGAGCAGGGGTGATCTGAACCTCATCAAACTCAGTGAGACTCCTTGCATCTGCCATCAAAACATTTTTGAACTTTTTCTTGGAGAAGGGTCCAGTTTCCAGAAAGGAAGAGTGTTTCTCATGGTCAAGGCAACGTGTCCAGGATTGCACGGTCTTCAGCATCACGTTACTTCCCATCCCAGTCCGTCAAAATGCACAGATAAACAGATGAGCTGTATCAGAGCTGGGAAAAGGAAGAGAGAGAAAAAGAACAAGACCCAGAGTCCAAAGACCCTAGAATTTCTCCCCCCCACCCCCCCACCCCATCATAGAGTAACTTTGTCTTTTGCTTCCTCCTGCTGTCAAACTTCTGAGAGATAAAACAGCATTAAAGTCAGAGAAGTCTGGAAAGGAAATGAGGCTGCTCACTTTATTACTCTTGATTAGCAGCAAATTATTCTCCCAACATTTACTTTCCCTTCATTTATTTAAGAGTGATTACACGCAAATAGCAGTTAAAAACATCAGGTTTTTAATAATAGTTTTATATACCGTTGTAATTACTTCTGTAGCATCTCTGAAGTCTGAAACACACCCCTCCTGACACAAAATCAAACAAGCAGCCTTGCATCTCTCTCTCTTTCAAGTACACTCTCCAAAACAGTATAAAGAAAGATGTAGGAGTTTCTTTACTATGTTGGTGTCGTCCAAGCTCAAAGGCTGTACTCGTATTACCATATTGAGAAGCCTAAAGACCCATTTTAGTTTCCTGTTCCCTCAGAAGCTTCTGAAGTGAACCAGTTTACTTAGCTAACCTGTTGACCCACTGTCCCCTGTACTTTGTTCCCCACAATCACACTTGAAGTCCAGAAGCTCTGACCAGTAGGCCTGTCTTGCGATATGGGCAGAGTGGGGATGGCATTGAAGTATAGAAGCTTTTGCTCAGCCATGGCTTTAGCCTCCCAAACTACAGCTCCCATGAAGCAACACCATAGATAGCATGCTGAAGTTATCACTTGGCTGTTCATTGCTAAATGTTCTGTGAACATCTTTTTTTTCCCCTTTACCTCTAATATGAATATCTTTGAAAAATCCCACACCAAAAAACCACAGACTCTTAGTTTCAGCTCCAGGTGGTGGTTTCTGTCCTCCTATAGAATCTATGGCTGCGACACAGACTGAGAGTCTGTTTCAAAAGGGGGGATGGAGCATCTGTCCTCAGAGCACATTCTTTGCACTCAGTATTGTTGTGTCCTTGTGTTTTTTATTTTTCTTTCATAATTGCCATTTATGCTGATTCCTTCTACATCTGAGGGCTAATCCGGATTAAAGTGTTCAGTAACAGAATGACCATACTTTTCCAGATGCACTGTATATCCAGGAAGAGTTCCCAGGATATCTATCAGTACAGATTCACTCAATTTCTTTCCAATAAAATCTAGCACTGGTGGGAGCTCCAACAGCATCATCTCAAAGTGAACATGACCTTCTGGTGAAGGAACTCAAGCAACCTTCCTCCTCTGGGATTAGAGCATGGTTTATGCCTCATTACTGTGAATAAATTTTCTACATGGGTTTCTGCATGCATGCATATTTGGGCAACTTCACAATATATGGAGATATAAATAAACAATTGTTTCCTTTAAGTAGAACCACAATGTTAGGAAGTGGGAGTGAAGAAAGTATTCAACTTGCTGCGTTCGTAGTAAGAGGTGTTTAGAAAAGAAAAAAAAGGCCTTTCTCAGCAAACCTGTAGGTCTCTGAGGAGTTATAAAGAGTAGATTTGTTAAAATCAGAATTGCCAATTTTGCACAGTTGCTTTTGGAATACCACCACATTTTTAAACGAACTTTATTAGAATTCATATCCAGTTATGGAGCTGTACAGGGCTCCCTTAACAAGCATAGTCTGGCTAGAGGCAATAAATCTGTCTTTGTCACTAATGATGTTTGTATTATTTTAACGCTGTTGATACTGGGGATTTGGGGGGGGGGCTGCAAGCAATCATCTTTCAACCACAGCTCACCTGCCCTGTATCCTGAACAGAAAACCACTTTCCTCTGGGGATGTCAGGAACACAGTGAGGTACACCAGGGGACATGTCCAAGGACTTCAGCCACATAGCCTGGTAGTCGGAAAACCCCATTCCAGTTCCAGTGACCTTTACCTATTCATTGTGGGGGGAAAAGTCCTCTGGCAACAACATTTTTCAGTAGTCTGCATCTTTGTCATGCGGTGAGTGTGGTACCCTGTCAGGAGGTTTTGTGATGTGGTCATTTGATAGTCATTTTCTAAATGACTAAAGCAAACTTTATATTTTCAAATGTGGAGAAATCCTGTACCTGGGCCAGGTCCAAGCTGTTCAAGTGCTGGGAAATATGTTTCCAAGGTGCAGCTCAAGTGAATCCCTTAAATACATTTATATATTACATACATATATATATAAGAGCACTTATAGAGAGGATATTTGATAGCAGCTGGTGCCATGTGCTGTGTCTTTTCTTTCTGTCTTGTGATGCTACTATGTCTGTGTGCCAAATGTAGTCCCCCAAACACAGACTAGCTATATCCTTTTCCTTGTAGGTTTGAAAGGGAGACAACCATGTCTGCATCTCCCTTTGCGAGATTTGTCTCTTACATGAAAGTTTCTTTTGGTTTGCCTGATTTGCCTTGAAACAATGGCATTAAATACAGGGCAGGGATATGATGGTGGTGTGGAAAGAGGCTGCCAGTCCTTGCCCTGTTTTGTGGGGGCATGAATTTGAGGGGGGCTCCCTGGGTAAGCAGGGAGGGTGATTTAAGAGTCAGTTCTGGCAGATGGAGGAGGAGGGAGCAGGGAGAGTTTCTGCATCTTTTCTACTCTGTGATGCTCTTTCCAAGCCTGGGCAAGAAATTCACTTGTCACACTGGAGACCCTATCCCTTTGAACAGACCTGGCCATGCAACTCTGCACAAGTCATTAGGAGATGGAAAACTTAGTGGAGGGACTACCCAAGTGCTATTGACCTGACCCCCAAACCCTAAAGGTTACACAGCTGAGAATAACCTTCTGTCTAAACCCTACAGCATGACCCAAGTTGAATAATTTCACTGGCCTGTGGTAAGACATCACCTCACCCTGAAAAAGGGCTGAACTCTTGGCACAAAGAGATGACTGTAGACT
The DNA here is from genome assembly GCF_026419915.1 of Harpia harpyja. Classification (NCBI taxonomy): domain Eukaryota; kingdom Metazoa; phylum Chordata; class Aves; order Accipitriformes; family Accipitridae; genus Harpia; species Harpia harpyja. The sequence continues at coordinate 33,669,664 of NC_068949.1, read as the reverse complement.
CCTCTTCTCTCAAGCTGTTCATGATGCCTCAGTTCTTGTGGGTCCTGCAATATTGAGGCAGTAGCTGGAAGAAGCAAAGATATTTTTCTTCAGGCAGGAAGTTATTTCATCCTCTTAATAGAGACATTTTGACTTTGGGATTATCTCAAAAACTAATTAATGCAAGTTTGTGTATTAAGTTTTTGGAGAAACCAGTATTTAAAAATACTAGAAAGGAAGGAAAACAGTGGTTTATAATGGGTGGAGGGGAAAAGGAGTATTTGGCTCATACTTTATTAGCAGACTTAACCTTTTGAGCAATACATTTTATGTACGATTATGGCATGCCCTTTTTGAGTGAATAATGTGATTGTCGAAGATTGTCCTTAAGAATTACAGGACAGATATATTGATAACCTAACTATGAAATTAACAAATTATGCAGATGTATAAAATATCATATTTTACACATGATTTTGGCATCAAATCCAAGATTTCATTTAGGGTCCTTGTCACCAGGAATTGTAGATCACTGATTTTATTGCTTTGTGGAGTTTCAAGCTGGGCACCCAGTACTGGGGAAAAATCACCCACAAAACCTTAGGCCACGGTGGATGATCATTCTAAAATTTCTAACCCGACAACAATCTACATGTCTGTGTAGCTCCGTTTGTGTAGTGAGTTTTGCTGCTGATTTCATAAGGATTACTTGCTGGAATAAACTTATGAACTGCGTATATTCATAACCGTGCTTCTTGATGAATAGAGATTTCTTTTGTAGCTTCAAAGGCAAATTGAAGAATTCAAGTACATCCATCAAGTACATCTCATACTTGAAAAGATGATCTTTGCCATTATTTCATACTACTTAAATATTAGGATGCCTTGTACAGTTACCTGCAAGATATCTAAAATGGGAAGAATTTCATCAGTGGATGGACATTTCCCCAGATAGTTGCACTGACTTTAATGACAGAGCTTAGATGAAGTGGAGTGACTAGTGTGTCTGCCCTGTGTAATCTTGGACCAGTGATGACCTTGGACCAGTAATGACTGGCCCAACAGACCTGCGGGGTTCAACCATCAAGATGAGTTATGAAACAGGAACACTGTCCCTTTTAGCAGTTACTTTACTGAGGGCTTCCTCCAATCCAGTAGCTGGGAAATGACTTAGAGCTGAGAGGTATGATGTGACAGAAGCACTATCCAATATTGTAGCTATGTCTCAAAAGCAAATGAACAATAGTTTGTGTTCAGTGCTTGGTTTCCCAGCCAGATCCTCTGCTTTGTTTTCCCATACTCTCAAAACAGGAGTCCTTAGTTGTGCCAATCTCTAAAGCTGAAGCCTGGGGGCAGCTCCCTCATTAGTTTCTTCCTGCTGAGTTAAGCTTGCTTCATTGCTGTTTTCCTTAAATAAAGATAATTTTAAAAGTAATAAATATCAGTCCTTTGCTGTTGACATGTGAGCTTCAAGAGCACATCCTAACATTGTCTTCATGCTTTTCTCCTGTAGGGCAGAAAAACTCCCTCTATGTTTTAAGCTAGAAACTGAGATCAATTTATTTTTGAAGCAAGCAGCTCGCACTTCTACTGAAACCTCAGAAAGGATGGACTGACTGCAGTCATAAGCACAGGTTGTACATCTGCTCTTTCTGCCACTGCTGCTTTAAATGGCGGGATCTGGTGATTCTAGTTTTCCCTTTTTGGCGAATCATTAGAAACTGTTGCCATTTTTCCTCCCCCAGCTTTTTCATTAACAAAACTGAATTGGAAAGTGTAGACAGATGTAGACCTTCTGGAGAAGATGCTCTCCTGAACTGAACCCAGGTCTCCTATTTCTAACATGGGTGCTCCTGCTGAGCTACTCTACAATAAAAGGAGCACCCTCAAGTCCCTCTGATTACTTCTGCTATTATATGCTGTGCTTCAAGTTGCTACTAGGTTTAGACCTTGTGTGTGAGATTTAGCCAACGTTACAGGCAGATAATATCAATGAGCAAAGTGGCAAAGGTAAGGATTTACTGATGAAAAACTGGGTATCTCCCTGCTGGGGACTTTCAGAGTTGTCACTGTTGATTAAGCAGTAATATCCTGTTGTGGGTACCAAAGTTGCATAAATTCACATCAGACCTCTGCCACATTTCCTCAGTTCTGAAATCGGGGACAAGAAGGCTTCTGACTTCCAGAGGAGGTACACAGGATATTTAGGATGCTGTCACGTGTACATATCCATCCTCAGTTTCCTGCCATGATGAAGGAGTAAGAGGACGGCACACATTTCCCTGCTCCCTTTCACCCTCCCAGCTCTCTCTCCTGTGTTGGCTTGAACAGCAGGCAAAGATCAGTTTATGTACCACATTGGATTGTGAACTATAGTGATAGACACATGCCCACTCCTGGCATAGGGGTAGGCATAGTAGCTGAAGGCTATTTACATAAAGAATTTTTTTCTTAGTCTTTGAAATCCATTGGCTTCTTTGGGAACAAGCTCAAGACCTTCCTCTTCCTAACCTACGTTGTGACCTACCACAAAATTTAAGTTCTCCTATGCTCCAGCCCTAAACATATAAGCACTGTGACCTGAGTGAGCAGACCTCTGTTCATGACCCTCCACAGAAAGTGGGAGAGGGTTGGCATAATTCATTTTTATTCCAGCTATAAAAGCTGCTTTGTTTGATGAGCAGATAAGACATTTTGTCGGGAAATCGTTCTCAGCAGACACAAGTCTGCCAGGTTCAGAGAGTGGGTTGGATGCCTACTTGCACTTGATGCCCTAAAGAAATGAGAGGGCTGTATCCCACCTGCTGTTGTCAGAGTTTGGAGCCCAAGAACCATGACAAATGGTGCACAAGTTAAAAATACTGCAATGAAAGAGAGGGGAGAAGAAAATGACCCACAGTAAATGAGAAAAGTAAAAGGTTAATTTTCCTTGGCAGTTATTACTTATCTTTCTCTCTTTTTTTTTTTTAGTGTGTAAATTTAACAGTATTGCCCAGGAATAGATTGAGCATTTGAGAGAAAACTCCACAGCTTTGGAAAAAATGAGAAAGGAGAAACCAAAACTCCTGGCAGTAACAGACTACTAATTTGGGTCTGTAGCAATTAATTAAATTGATCTTAATTAAATCTTTTCACACCGCAATCATGAAACAGTCTGTAATTCTGCCACCTATGCTGTAAAAATATAAAGTATTCCCTTTGCATTTGTAAATATTCCTAACTGTTATTTTTAATCAAAGGTCCACCTGAGCTTAATTGTTCCATAGGTTTAGTGTGGCTCACACACACAAATTTCAGAGGTTACTTGCAGGCAAGATGATAATGTGATTAACTTTGCCATCTGTGAGCCCTTCTTCATCACCATCACCTCTCCAGGGACCAAATTTTCAGATAACCATTTAATCCTGAGTCAAGTCTGTGAACTCAGGATCAGAATCCCAAGCCTGTGTGGTCAGTTCAGCAGAGTGAACAAGAAACAATTTTTGAATGATAGTGACCCAAACTGTCACCCTGTGCCATGGTTGTTGCCTTCCTGGCTACGTGAAGAGTAGCATCCACCACTGTGCAGAGAATATGTCCTTGCCCAGTGACTCACTTGCATGAAGACAGGTTAATTGAAAAGTCATCAATATAACAGTATTTTTTTTTTTTTTTAAGTAGTGGTAGTGATGCCTCCAGAAAGATTAGACCTGACTTAAGTAGAAAGAAAATCCTTTAAAAAAGTCTTAGAGAGCAAATCCTTTCTTGCTGGTTTCTTTGAACAGCACGAACTATATTTTTCCTTCCCATATCAGGTCAGAGAGAATCAAAGACTCAGGGATGTGATCTCTCTCTCTCTATTGTAATGACTAAATTTGTCCCAAATAGAGCTGCAAGGCTCTGCGTGACTCATCCGAGCCAGCGTACCTCCTAATAAAATCATCCACAGCCCAGATGGCAAATCCAGCTTCCAAGAGACCCATGGACTGAAATTCACTTATCCCTAATGTTTTTTTTTTAATAATATTGAATGATTTTTCACAGTGCTACTGTACTGGGTACTCTCCAGATGTGTCAAATGAAAAAGTGGTCATTCACTTTGGAACTTGAAAGGAAAAATCACTACTTTTATGCAAAGACAGAAGACTGCAACTGTAGATGACTGTTTTACATTACTTACTTACACACTTTGCAAGCTTCAATGTGAAACCTATTTGTAGGGTTTCTCATGGGCCTTCAGTTATCAATATTAATCATGGGACTTGTGATGGAAAAACTGCTTGAATTTCTTCAACTGGCTTGGTATGACAACATAACAGAATTTTGTATAGACAATAGTGACTTTATCTTCTGCTTTGATATGTTTTTTTTAATTCTGTGTTTTTGAAAGACATGTACACCCCCGCATTTCTTAACCGTTGTAACTCATAACAGAATACTTTATTTGAAATGAAAATAAAAAGTACCCAGGTAGTTATTTTTCTCTTAACAGACACAAATGTAAAAACTATTTACACATTTTCAGTTAATTGTCTCTCTCAAAAAAAAAAAAAAGAAATTGTTCTAGGGAGTTCAGTCTTTAATCATTTTACCATTTTTTAATGAGGCAGCAAGATTTCATCCGATAGCTTTCTAGTATAACCAGTAGGGAGGCTGCAAAAATTGCCTAATCCAAAGGCCAACCATCAAACAGCAGGGAAAGGTATTCCTGACAATTAAGCTTGCCTCTCCAAACAAAGCTTGCAAAAAAGGCCCAGAGCTTAGTTTTCAAGCAGTGCCTGCCAGGAATCACTTTCCCGGCCTGAGCCTACTGCACTGGCTAGGATTGTCTTCTGCTGATGCATCCAGCCCTGAGCCTGGCCAGGCATCTTGGGACACCACATGATGTAAAGGATATTATGAAGTTCCCCAGGACTTGTCTCTAATTTCTGTCCCATTCTCAGTAAGATCAGATCAGCTGTGCTAGCAATAGCCTAGAAAGCCTTCCGTTACAGCCCCTCCAAACCCTCTGTCTAGAAGACATAACAGTGGTGTTGCAGGTGGTCTTACTGGACACAGGTGGTTTTGACATCAGGATTGCGAATGATTAAAAGAGAAATAATCAGCATTGCTTATAGCATAAAACTTCTGAAGATTTCAGCAGAGGCATGATTGATCCACCAAAGGACAGTCTTGCAGATGTGCAGCTCCTGTGAAAGGTTTGCCTACACTGGGCTCTGCCAGGGAAAGCTGGCTGCAGCCCATCCTGCTTCCACAGGCCATCTGAAGTTCAGATTTGCCTCTCATAGGGGTTTTGTGGCTGTCTGAAGTCACTTTTCCTTGCTTTTTCCAAACTACCTCTGCTTTTGCTCTCAAGAAGAACTCTTGGCACTGGGGGTCATGGGGCTCCTCCAGGTTACAAGGACAGTCCATTAAATAGGAACAGATAGCTGTCTTGATTCCCAGCACAGTGAGTTTCTTTTTAACCCATGTTCTGGTATACATACAAAAATGCTGAATAAATATCTTTGATACTGTCTGCTGCATTCTTAGTGGAAAATATCACAGTGTGCCAGCAAAGGAAATTCAACTGGTTTATGTTTACTTGTCCTATCTAAGAGCTGAATATGCTGCAGTAATGAGCAATGTATCAAAATGTCAAATTTACATTCAAGCTCTTTGAAATTCTGTTTCCAAAACAATAAGGCAATAGCTTTAAAAAAGGTGATATCCTACAGTCCATCATTGCAGTGCAGCCAAAACTCCTAGGTATAAATTGCTTCCTTCTCCAAGATATAAAAGCATTACAGACTATTAATTACATTATGATTAGCTGAGACATCTTAACTGTAAATCATTGTTGCTTAAATGCAGGCTACAAAGAATTAATTGGCAGCATGCCAGTTCAGGGAAATGAAATCTAGCACTAGAAATAATATCAAAGCTAAGGCACCTGTGAAAGAGTCTGAGAGCAGTCTAGAGGTACACACTGTGTATTTACATTGGATATCTACAGGCTCAGCTCCTCACAACTCCTGTGGTCCCTTGTGACAGATGGCATTGAGGAAAAAGTCTGTCTGACTTTTCTTCCTGGTGCTTGCCCCATAACATCATTGCAAAGCATTGCAGACTTTATGTCGAAGGATAGCCACAGTCACCAAGCAGGCTCTCTGTCCTATATGAAAGGGTATATTTGGAACTATAGTAAGGTGTAAGGAAGGCTCAGGGTCCTGCTGCAGCTTTTCTCCAGCCTAGCTCAAAGCCTGTGTCTGCATCCAAACACTGGATTTGGGTGAATTCAGAGAAATTAAGACTTACAAGTAGAGATATGGCCTTAGTCTCTAGTTCCAACCAGAGAAGTAAGAAAGGTTCCTCAAGACAGGTACTTACACACACACGATTGATATTAATAAATCAACACCATGTGACAAACCTTTAACAAACTGCCTCTAGAACTTATAACCAGGATCTCAACCTTGTGGATAAGATGTCCACAGATATAATCTTTCAAATAGGAGAAAAATAGAGAATGCTGCAAACCTGATATCTAAAATGAAATACATTTAGCAGTCGTAACTTATCAAACATGGAAATGTATCCACACTGCAGGAAATTCATTGCTGTAGTACAAACACAACCAGCATCTCTCAATAATCCTATTAAAGTAACAATCTCTGTTCATGCTGCTATCATTCACATCGTACTGAAATTGCATTTAGAAAGGTTAAAAATGAAATAACTGCCATTTACTTTTTCATTTTTTCCCTCCTTTCTTCCATGTGTTCAGGAAAGACATTGCGTTTCTCTTTTAAGGTCATCAAAGAGGTCTGGGGTCTATTTTCTAGCAACTCTAATTTTCTATACTTTCTGACTAGATATTGTTGTCCTTAACATACTTAATATGTCCATAATATCTATCCCAGAGAAACCTCTTCTGACATCTTAAGAAATTAGGATGGACTGTGCTGCTGGGATCCAATCCAGATTTCCTTCCTCCAGCAGGGCTTGCTTTCAAGCTAGTGAATGAAGGCCATGGTGGCTCTACTCCAGATTGAAACAGCTGCCCAGGAGCAAGGTGGACAAGATCCAGTCATGTCTATAAAAGAGTTCCTCTGTGTATCTACCCCAAAGCATTGAATTATTGCCTCCAGCTTGAAGTCATGGCCAAACTGACGTCAGCAGAAGACAGTGCTTTGTCTCACTTCCTTGACTGCACAACACAACAGAAATTGGCACAAGTTTTGTAGGAAATTACCTTCTTAAGTACCTTGTAGGAACTGGGTAGTTATGACCTCAGGGATCCTAGGAAGCATCAATAAGCATGGCATTTCTTTAGTATCACCTCATTGTCTCTGCTACCAGTTCATGAGAGACAAAAAGGGTGAGATTCATAAAGCAGACATCTCTAGGCCACCCTCAACAACTTTGACAGTCAGTGGAGAGAAACAGACACAAACAAGATATGATTCATCCAAGCCTTATGAGTTGTGCCCCATTTTTCCTTCAGTAATTAGCATGGAAGCCTAAGGTAACTACCTCAGATGTAGGCATCCAGAGCTGTATGGGATGAATTCCAAACACAGTGAATAAGCTCTTCAAGAGTAATAATCTTATTTATACTACAAAGTATTCTGTGCTTCCTCAGGGTGCAGGAAGCTTTCATCTAACGTAAGCACACTGCCAAAATGGATAGTCTTATCCTTGGCTGTGCAGTCTCTCCCACTCCTTTATGCTGGGGAGAAGTGTTGATGTGGCCATGTGGTAAACTGCACAAACTGCTATGGCTGAAAACAAATGAATTTCAAGGCTTCATATGCTGGTAAATCTCTCATATCCTTTGTCACCTTGTTCAGTGATTCCTTTCAGTGTTGCAAGATGGGTCATGCTTTATTTGTTGAAATCCATGTCACCGATTTCTAATCAGCCTTAGCTTGCCAGATTATGGCAGTAGCTATTGTCAGCAGTTTCTCTCTACATGTTTTCAAAAATCAAAGCCAACAATGTCATGGTGAGGCAGTGTCTTTAAACAGACTGAAAGAGAATGGTCAATGCCACTTTACCATCTGATGCTCTGTAGTGTGTCTACTCTGATTTCTGATTAAACAAAAATTTTTCTTAGTTTGGAGATCTAAAAGGAGCAGTCCATAAAATACCACATTTCATATCTGTGAGAGACTGAAAGAGTTAATGTCTCAAACATTGTGGTGGGGCAAGTTCTGCTTAAAGACAAACCCTGCACAGCAAGGAACCAAGGTGAAAAGCCCATCAGCTCAGACATCAGCAACAGGAGGGGGAGGGTGTGCTGGAGGGTGCGCAGCTCCCTGTTCTGATCAGCTGTTCTGGTACAAAGATCAAACAATGGCCATGTCTGCAGGGAAGGAGAAGTTACTCAACAAATGACCACCAAGCCCAAAGGCTCACAAACTGCTCATTAACCTGATGAGTTCGGGTGCCCGCCTGAAGGAGGGGCAAGGATGATAAAAGGACAAAAACTGAAGCCCCGGGTGAGCAAGCCCACGGGGACTGGACCCCTCGGCTGACTGGACACCTCAGCTGACTGGACACCTCGGCTGACTGAACCAATGCTGGGCCCAGGACCGGTAAAATCTTTCTCTCTTCCTTTCTCTCTCTCTGTCTTCTCTCTTTCCTTTTCCTTTTCCACAATCCCTACACCTCATCCATTTCAAGATATAAACCCTTGACCAAGTCTGAGACTAAGAGTGGATCCAGCCACCCCTAGACCCTTCTCTGAGGAGGAGTCTGGAAAGCAAGGGGGTCTACTCTGAACCTCATGACTCAACGGGAGGGATCTCCTTGTTCCCTGAATTGATATGTATGGTTATACGGTTTACAGAATTAGTCTTATGCCAATTCCTGTTGTGAGAAACCCTGCCACCTACCACCACGCCTCCCCAGTTCAGTTTGCTTCTGTCATGAATAAAATCTTTAACTGATCGTTTGGTGTCATTTCACCTTAATTTAGCCCGCGGGAATTTCAAATTAAACACGACTCCCTGGTCTGTCCAGTCTGGGTCATGACAATATCATGTGATAAGTAGCTGTCCTTCCACAAATTGTTTTCCAACTGGCACTGGAGAGTATTTACCCACACACACACTCACTTGAAGGCAGATGGGTTGTGTGTTTGTTTTTTTTTTTTAAGCAAAGCATCATTGTCTCATTAAGCAGACAGCAATTGCAATTATTCACTATGTATTATGACTTGTGAATGAGGCTTGCAGTGTCCATTCAGAAACAAGTTGTCCATAAATACACTGATTAAGAAGGTTAATGAAATGTGCCTTCTTTAGAAAATTTTGCCCTTTTTTTCAGCAAGTTTTGTAGTAGTATGAATCTTGACAATTGATCCCTCTCTCTACCACATGGAGAAAAAAGGAGCATTGTGCTATACAGAGTGAAGTTGCAGAGGCTGCAGAAGACTTGGACTCATGCCAAGGGATGTGTCCTGCCCAAAACACAAAGCCATTACCTCCTGTTCTTCTTTCACTTCAGAGCCTGGGAGCCTAGACACTTCACACTGACATTCAGGTTAGGTTATGAATTATGACAACTTGGTGGATGTAGCATTGGGTTGGTGGAGGCTTGTTCTAGGCAAGAGAGTTTCACTTGACTGAAAAAGACAGAACTAAGTCAAGGTGGCAAAGGACTGCAGGGGTATGGGTGCTCCTTCCACATCTTTGTGAATCCTGAGCCCCTCAGTTTTTGTGGCATATCCCTGGACTTGCCACCACCCTCTGGTCAGTTTGGGTGACTCAGTCACCCAAATAGCAAAGTCACCCACACTTGCTATTGACATCAGGGTGCTTAGAGACAAACCACAGCCTGCGATGACAGTGTTCCAGGAGACGAGAGGTGCAGTTGTGTGGGGTGTGTGTGTGTAGCAGATTGATCAGTTATCACCTAAGTCCAAAAAGGAAAGCGGATTTTGGAGCCTTTACTTGGAGCCAGTTGCCTAAGAGTACCATGCACTGCGCAGCATATATCAGAGACTTGGGCATCAGGCATCCATGGCAGCGGACACCAAATCCCTGCAAGACCTTTTGTAAATTTGCCTGTTATCTTTTTCAGCCACTTTCCTCCTCTGATAAAAATTACATTTATATTCCTTAGCTCACTTTCTGAAGGGTTCCTCAGTGCCTATTTTGGGAAGTGCTTGGAGACCCACCAACACGAGCTGGGAAGTAAAAAAGTACAGTTCAAAACTGAAATGGTTAAAAATGATCTTCAAAAGTCAGGCTGCCTCAGGGAAACAAGAGCTCACCTCAGCTCCATTTAGAGTGATGTTGGGTAGAGGGAATTTTATTCTTTCAAATATATGTGCATTTATAATGCATAAAAATGTAGTTAAATGCAGGCTGCTGTGTGACTGAAGAGTGAATATTAAACATAAACGGGTTGCTTCACATCTGGAAGGAAAGCAAATCAGCATTGCTTCTCCACAGGGTGAAACTGAAATGTGAGCCTTGCAATGCTGTTACTAGGCCAGGGAGAAATAAAATAGAGAGTTGAGAATCAGTATGAGGTAAAATATGCCATTAAACTATCAGATGAAATGGGGACAGAAGAGAAGAAATGCGGGTGCAGGAGGAAAAAGAAGAACAATTGTTGTCTTTTGGACAGGATTGAGGGGGTTTTGTGTGATGGCCTAATGCACACTTTTAGGAGCTGGTATGTCTCAGTGGGTAAAACACTAATCTGGGAAGAGGTTTGTATGGTCTTCAACAATTTTCACCTCTTTCTTCCTCTGTTCTCTCTGACAGTTTTTTGTGTGCTTTGTCACTTTAGATGAGGGATTATCAGAGGTAAGAAAAGGCTCTTCCAGGACCCGGTATGGTAGGACCCAAATCCAATGCAGGATATTAAGTTAGTTGGGAAGATGTAGCTTCCTTACATGAAGAACGTAAAAGCCTTACAACCAGGTAAGAAAAGCCTGTGTATAGGTGCCTTTATTATAACCACTGATTGCACAATCCTTTTCCAGCTTTTTCCTTTTCCCTAAAAACCTTCCTGGGAACACTGTCTTATGCAGCAGATAGATAGCATGAATGCATTCACTGAATAGGCCACAGCGCAGTGTTAAAGACCTTAGAGTCAGTTCTCATTAGCTGATGACTAATTCTGCTTCCAATGAAAAGAATAGTGTAACTAGGTGGATCTATTTAATCCTTCTTTTATTTTCCTCCTTCAGCTTCTGAAGCTTTCCCTTATATAATACACAGTTTCCAAACACTGACTGCTCTACCATATATATTCATTTATTTAGGATTTTTTTTTTTTGCAGTACACTCCTGACAATGCATATGCAGCTTCCCTGCCCAGAAATGTAAAGATAGACAGTTTATTTTGAAAGGCAAAACTGACATCTAACTTTTAAAATCAGAAGACAGAAGCACCAAAATAAATACAAAAAGTGCCTCTGAAGCTGTCCATATGCGTGCTTAACTCTCCATTTGCTGATCCCTATTCGTTGTCACGAGATGCTAATCTCCAGTTCCTCATCATTTCTGTCTGGTTTCAGACAGTTACAATGAAAAACCAGAAAACATTTTCTGTCATCCAGCCCACCAACCAAAGTGAACAGTGGAAAATCAAAAAAAGCATCCTCACCAGAGGTTACTGTCAGCAGGCACGGTGGCTCCACAGATATCAGGTAAATCCGGGATCGCAGTGCTCTGCCTGCAGGGGGTGGTTTGCCCTTCTGAAAATGGAGTGGCTGAGTGGGATTAGAAAGGACTTCAGTATGTGATGACAAGGAGCAGGAATATAAATCTTTACATCCAATGGCTGAAATTAGCTTCCATATGCTCCTCAGAGGAAGCTTATGAGTGAATAATCTGTTGGATAGGATTGGACTAAATGAGTGATTTGAAAGGAAGACAAAGTGGGAAATGTTTATCAAGGAATTCACTCAGAGCATGTAATGCTGCCAGCTTTGCTGTTTTAAGTCACCCAGTGCTGTTGCAGTTTGCATGAAACTCTTTTAGGATTCTGGGATGGCATTGGCCCATTACATTTTTCCTGGAGAACAAATAGATGGAGAAGTCTGGGAAGAAGATAAGAAGGATTAGGCTACTATAGAGGTATGCTGTGTTTTTTCTTTGAAACCTCACAGCTCTTACTTGAAGCTTCAGTCCTGGAAAGATTGCACTTCTCAAAAATTTGTTTTGCTTGGGTTCTCTACCATACTGCAATCATCTTTCCCTTCAGTCAAGCAAACACCACCGCATCTGTGCTTTCTCTGTCGTGAAGCTTTTGTTAACGGAAATTAAATGAGCTGGAAGGAACTGTCACAGTTCCGGTGTGGGCTCTGGGAAATCCCTCCTGCTACCCCAGCACTTGGCTGTATCAGTAGATTAAAGGCTAAGGAACATTCTCAGGCCTGGTCTTGGCATAGGTGATCTAGGACTCCCCAAAATTATTTCTAGTTTCTGGGGAGATGATCAGAGACGGTTGCAATAAGCAATTTTGGATACAGCCATCCTATTTCTGCAGGGTAAGAGAGTTTAGTAATACTGTTAGAAATGTTGTTTGATGCTGTCTGGCTTCAGTTCCACATAAGGGGTACCTTAATTTAATATTATAGATATTGCACCAGTGTCCACTCTTTTGCTTTTTTGTGCCATGAATGAGACTGCAGACCATCTGCTTTATTCCATTCATTTTGTTACCCAGCATGTTAGAAATTCTTGCCACTCAGTTCCTCTTCTTCATGCATCTAATTTACAAGTTCAAAGCCCACTTTGTGATTAGTCTCTCATTTGAGGTGGTCAAGAAAACAGCCAAATGTGATAGTTCTACATCTTCCATGGTAACAAAGTTTAAATGCAGCCCCAGTGCAATCTGAAATTTTCAGCCATGCTGTATCCAAGCTATTGACTGGATCCACTGAAATCAGTGCAGAGACTGTGGGCTGTTCCTGAATTTTCTCCTGCTTTTGCTTAAAGATTGGAGTGAGAAGCATCTTTTCAGTTATAAAATAGCATCTATAGTTATCAGTGCATTATGATTTTGGTCACTGAGCACTTCTGGTGAAAAGTTGCCTCTCCCATAACCAGACTTCTAAAGCATCTAGTTCTTCAATCACCTTTCCTTTTTGTAGTTGAACAACTTGCATTTCCTCCTCTTGCTAGGAATGGGCTATTTCTTGGGCACTGGTCATGATTTCTGGGTCAGCTAATAAACCCTTTTTTATTCCCTACCTAAATGCTGTGTATTAGAGAATTGTTGAGTTGGAAAATGTTAGCCTCATTTAGTTATTGTTAAGTTTTGCTGAGAAAGGAGATGGTTAGTTCATATACTGGGTCCATTTTCAGAAGTAAAATGTATTTAATTGGGCTATTTTTGCTGCAAGTTCACAGAGTTTCTCTAGCACGGTGTCCAATTAAGAAACTGAATCTGATATGAAGTAATTGAGACTGACCCAGCTGTCTTGTAGTACTGCAATGAGTTGCTGCGGATGGTGAGAGGGATCAAAGTTCCCCCTGAAGTGTATTCACACCACATAAAATAGAAGATGCATATGCTGGGATCTCTCTAGAAGTTCCTCAAGAGGGTGAATTAGAGAATATAGTTAACCAATTCAAGCAAAGCAATGCGAATACCTTCCACTACTAATAGCAATGCTTGTGAGATGAAGAACATTTAATGTGCTTTTTTAAGGCCAACAATTTCCAAGGACAGTTACCTACCCAGAGTGTCTCCATTTTTGCCTTAAACCCACTTGTTGCTTTCCAGATTTCTCAGAAGCACCTAGCCTCTATAGCTGGTATCAATGGAATATGTAAACTCTGATACTTCACAGGATCAGACCCAGGGCTGTGATTCCCCTCACCTGACTTTAGCTGTGTAGTGTGTGAACTACCTGTGCTAGTTATTATAACTTCTTCACAGTCAGTGGAGAGAAATAAATACACATCTGGAACACAATCCATCTAACTTCTTCTAAATGTCTATTTTATGTTGAGATAAATTGCACACAGTTCCTCTTATCTCACTCTGAGGGGGCTCAGGGTGATTAGTTCAGATTCAGGAGTTCACTTCGTAGATATTTATTTTCAGACAGATACAGCCTATGCTATTGCTTGCAAGTTGATCATCCAGCATTAGTGACTGGTCTTAGCTTCCCTATTTCTCACTCCCATCTCTGGGCTTTCACTTCACACTGAATAACGCTGATACAAAGCAATGTCCAGCTTTCTGAGTCAAAAAAAAAAATTTCTAGAAAGGTTGTTTATGTATAAATTTATGAGGCAATCTGAAGGAGAGAAGTTACTATTCACTTCTCCTTCTAAAAGCCCTATAATGTAACAACAGGCAGTCCTGTAGATTATAGTTGTGATAGATTCTGTTAGGAGCTCAGTTATACTGGTGAACACAGTAAAACCACAAATAATTGCTAATGCATGGTTGTTGCTGGCTTCTAGTATGTGTGCCTTGGCATTCCTGAGCTGCTTTGGGATGCTTCTATGGATGTAAACTATTGGCAAGGAGGATTTATTTCTGCTATTGTGAACAGGTGGATTGTGAGATTGGGATCTCCCATCATCATGGTAATAAGTTGACTCTGCCATAGCATATACACTCCCAGTAAGCCTCTGAAGTCAGGAAGAGCTCTTTTACTCTGATACATTGGTTATCCAACCAAATTCAGGCATCCTAAAACAGATGTCATCAATAGATTATGTGAGATGCACACTAAAAAAGCCAGTTTCCCTACACCAAGAGAACTGACTTTCTTAACTTCAGGACACAGAAGTCTTCACATGCCTCTCTATCTGTTCCATATCTCTTGTGGTCTGAACAATCCATTTGCCACAGGACCACCCTTATCTCAGAAAACAGTAACTTTTCCTTCTTTCCCTGACAAAAGCCTACTAAAGCTTTACTTACTTGATCTCAGACTTACATTATATACCAGTAACCTCTGCTATGATGCTGTTTGTGCAAGTTCATATGCATTCTCCCAGCAGTCACTTACTGAGTGAAACAAGCAAATGAGTCACGTAGCTCTTGTTTCCGTGAGTTCTTATACCATGAGATCCTCCTTAAGAGTAAGCCATTTCAAGCACACATTCAATACATCTTTTATTCTGGCAGTCCTTTTGGAGAGCAAAAGTGCTCACTTCTGTTTTGCCAGCATTGGTTGCTTGAGCAAGATTTGGAAGATCAGTGATGCATTGTACCACCTTGCTGCAGAAGGCCAGTCTGGGCTCTGGGAGGCAGACCTAGAGCATTGCTTACTAATGCAGTTTGGAACTGGTTTATCATGGCTCCAGCTTTTGGTTATAAAGCATCTCTTCTAGTAGCCAAAAAGCTTTCAAAAAATGCTTCACTTTTTCCTTAATTTCACTGCATGTTTCAATTATTTGAGCTTGCCAGCAGCTAAGATTGGATAGAAGATATATTGCTGGGAGATGTGAACACCTCACCCTCTGCTGAGAGGAAAGCTTTGCTTTAAGCCCCTGAAGCTTTCTTTTGCCCTGGGCAGGGGGAATTCCCACTCCAATTTCAATCTGCTTTCACCACCAATTGCAAGGCCTGTAGGTTTGACTGGAACTGAAAGTTCCTGAAGCTCTTACAGCAATATAACAGCTTGTTTCATGCTTAGAGCTGCTAAAGGAACGTCTAATTTTCTGGATGCAGCAGCCTCTGCAGCATCCTTGGAATTGCCAGATGTGATCACATCACCAGTTTATCTTACCTAGCACTTTTTGGGGGGTCTTTTTTTCCTTAGTAAAACCAGCAATACAGGAGGTGCAGAAAGGTATAAATCTTAGGTAATACACAGTTTCATCGCCCGTTGCTGAATTCCTGTTATATCTCCTGAACTCAGCTTCACTTAGCACATCCAGCTGTCTCTCTGAATATCATTCTTAGCACTGCAGTATCTCCTTCAATACCTCTAAAAACCACTTGTGGTCTTTATGAAATGGGATATTTCAGCAGGAGACTGTCTCCCTTGCAAGACATTACCAATACCTAAACAAGATGGAAGACATTGCTAGGCTGTTCCTTGAATATCCTGCAGCACCAGGATCTTGATGAGTGATTACTGGAGATTTCTAGAAGAGCCGGTGGAGGACATCTCTTTTACCAGCATTATGCAGTAAGTTGTGAACTGAGCTTTGAACTGCAGTCCTGTAAAACCCATGCTTCTCCAAGGATGCCCTGTATTTCCCTCTGCATTATGCGTCACACAGCCCACAGCATAGGTACAGCTGTGGAAAGAGAGCACAAGGGGGAGCTTGTATTTTGTAAAGGAATGTGCAAATAGCCAAAGAAAGACCTACATAGGGGCAAAAAAATATTTATTCCACAAAAAGTCATTCTAATTTTTCAAAACACAAAGATCCCACTGGGAAAGGAAGCAAAATATAAATGTACATGGGAGATGCCAAGAGAAAGGTACAAAGAGAGAATATTGTCATTAACTTCTGTCCATCTTCAAGACGAGATGAAATCTTTGCCATCCCGTATGTCCCCCAGTCACACTTTCAGTTTTGATTAATTCCTTGAAGGCAGATCACTTTGGCTTTTTATTTTCCCCTGTAGAAATAGGATTTTGATCATAAAATAGGATTAAAACAAATTTTTTTTAGATTTTTTTCAGGTGTGGAAAAAGATTTAACTATTTGCTATGTAAGCTGGAAATGTAGAAGAGCCCAGTTCATAGATCCCTATGTAAAAGTCACTTTCCTGGACAACAGTTTAATGTGAGGTGTCCTTTCTCCCTTTCTTCCACCTCCTCCGCCAGGACAGTTGTGTTAAATATTGCAGCAGAAAAACTGAAAGCTCACTGATGAGGGCTGAAGAGATTTAAGAGCCATTAAATCATTACAGTAATGGGTGCAGTGAGTGTATTCTAGGAGAAACAGATACAGTACAAGAGGCAGAAAAACAGAAAGATGATTGGATGAAGTCAATTTAAAGTGAGAAATGTACTTTCATGCCAGAAGAAATAGAAGATGCTGGAAATAACAAGCAGTTGGGGAATATGTGGCTCCAGGAAATAAAGAGATTTTTCTCTCTAGAGGCCTGACTGTGCTCTTACTTACAAAATTGCATGAGTAAGAGTGCTGGTGTCAACAGAGAGGCTAGATTAATTGTGAACAGAATTGGGAGCTACTGTGTAAATAAGGATAGCGGGACTGGAATCATGAACTCAAGCAAGAACCTGTTGTCAAGAAATGATATAGCTTCAGAAGTCATTACTCTGCTATGGATAGAGTCCTCTGCAGGAGGATTAGATTAAGTCATTCAAACTCCTAGTGGACATCTATCTACATCTGAAATCCTGCCACCTTCCCTGTTTGTCATTACATCAGTGAATCCATTAAAGATATCAGGGAAATCAGACTGCAGGAATCAAACTTGTCTTTGATATGGCTCTAAGCTGTTACAACAGCGTGTGCTGAGGTGTGGACTGTAGTTTTCACTCATTGCTGGCCAACCTGAATGAAAAAAGGTTTCAGTCTCCAGAGCTGTTCTCCCAGCAATATTCACTGACAGAACATTTCTTCTTAATTTTAAACCATTTTCCTCACATCTAGCCAAGTTTCCTTTTTAGCTTAATCCTATAATGATTATAATTTCATAATCTATAATGCAGCCATACAATATTTATGCTATGTGGCAATAGACAAGAATGATCATAGCCTTCTCAAGAGCTAGCACAGAGCATACAACCTCTAGGCAAAAGCTTAATGTGTGGGAGATCTTCTCACTGAAGTCTACCACCTTCAGAAACAACTCCAACTACACCCACCCACAGCCTATTCCCTCAGCCCTCCCACATTTGCCAATGGTGCCTTATCCTCTGTTCTTTAAGGTGCAGTAAGGTGAGACAAACAGAATTAATCCTGGTAACACCAAAAATCCAGCTCTGCTCTATGGTCTCCCAGTTTATCTGCACAGGCTTTGATGCTTGCCTGACCTTTGGTGAATTTCTTCTGCTCAACAAGTGATCAGAAAAGCCACAACCAGCAAAAATTAAGGTGCTCTCTACCTGCTTTGAGAGCTGAATCCATTCAGCAGGGGTCACATGAATTGGCACAGGGAAAGGGAAAGAATCAGAAGGAGGAAGAGCAGGAAGAAGGAAGACCACCTTCTTCCACAGTAGCAAACACTCAGTTTAAAGCAGCTCATCATACCTTTAGTATAGTAGTTCCTACAACTTGAAAGGGAGCCCCAAGTATTCCTAGTGATTTCAGAGGGGGGGTGGGTTCACACATGAGAAAGTAGTAGAGTGTGATGTGAAGTGAGACCTATCTCTACTCTTCAGTCCTATCAAGTGCCCTTTCCCTTTTCCCCAACGCTTCCTGTTTCTGAGAAAAGCAGATCCTCCAGGGCCATGTCCATAACTCAGAAAATAAGCTAGATACCAACATAACTAAACACCTTTTCCCACTCCCTCCGTGGCTCACCTTAGATAAATAACCAATAACTGGTGCTGACTGGCGTTAACTAATGAAAGTGGCTCGTAAGAACTTATCCGATTACACCCTCCATTACAGTTGCAAGAATATTGTTTCTGTTTCCCTAATAATGTGTGGGATAATGTATTTATCCCTAAAATCAATACAATTTTTTTTTTCTCCCACTGGTGTTAGTCTTGAAGGGAGTGGTGGTTATTTTTCTACTCTACTAAGAACTGCATAGTAGTTCTATTTCTTTATATCCCCCTTTTCTGGAGTCTTGTTATGTTAGAAATTAATCATTAATTTATTTTAAAATGTAAGGTTTTGGAGCTCTTAATTTTTAAGAAATTTGAATTCTAATGCTTCAGAGCCTGGCTCAAGCAGAGAGAAACTTCTATACTGATTTTTAAAATTACCTCATTGTCCATTTAACTGTTTTTCAGGATGTGTGCAAGATTTTTAATAGTTTTTGAATCACCAGGATAGGCGGTAAAAGATTGTACTTGTCTTCAGCTCTCATCATTAGAAAAAGTGTCCCAACTTTTCCATCTGCCAGTTAGCTGTAGAATACTCTTGTGCACAGACCAGGCGGAAGTGTCCTAGATCTCTTTTTAAAGCAAAGAGAAAGAGGGACAAAACTGTATACAAACACAGGCACACACAGACACACACATTTCTGTTATTCATACTACTCTGGCAGCTAGACCTGCACAATGACAGCTCTAGCATGGTGATAATCCAGTTAGCAGGGATTTTACAAGACGTTTAAATATTGATAAGTGAAATACCTCTGCTTCCTTTAGCTACTTAAGTCAGCATATACTGAACACCTTGTTAGACATGTGATTACCAATAAGTAACATGTAATTCCAGTGGTCCTAAAAATCCCCACAAGGTACATTATGCAACAAGGATGGATTTTTGTTTCTTTTTTTTCCTTTTTTCTTTTTTATTCCATTTCCCTACTTTCCCTTTTCCTCCCACTTTCCCAATGCTGATGCAATTTTGTTGCACACAAAAACTTCATCTCCTTTCCTTTGTAGTAATTTCCTAAGTTCTAATACATTTTCCCACACACATACACATTTCATCAAAAAAGAGAAGTCTTCTGTTGTCTAGCAGGAGGAAAAGAACAGATGAATCTTCCTGTGGGGGGAGACCTTTGGACCAGATCTATAAATATCTACTGGTGTTTGTGAGTCTTAACTCATTTATACTAGTTGATGATCTGGTTGGTTAGAATACATGGGGAGACATCTATGCCTGATTTAACTAATGCATTAGGATCCTATATTTCCTATACAGCCAGTTAACATAGGCCCCATTCCAGGCGTAGTCTTTTCTAAGACTCATTAAAAAAACCAGAAGTCATGAAACGCATGGGGTGGCACCCTTAATACTGGAAGCTGTCTATTGCTCAACTACTAAAATTCAGCAAAAGATGTATATTCACCTCACTTCTTAGGTCGCTTTTAGAATGGGTGGGCTTAAAGCTTTATAATCCCACTGCTTCTGGATCCTAGGATTTGGTGATTTCAGGAGACTGTTCATCCACCTGAGCCAAGAGGCACATAAGTTTCTGCTCCAAAAACATGAAGAAAAAAGAATGAAATAACTCTTGCTGCAGTTGCTAGGTATGGCATGATGGAGAGGGAAGCAGTGCATAGCTGATGGGAAAAAGGTGAGATGTTCCCTTGTACCATACGAGGAGTAACAGCTGAGCTGTGCACTATGAGCGTGAATTAAAAACAGTCTCTTGCTTAGTCAATTGCTTATCCAAATGAGGACAGCAAGCTGTAAAGAGAATTCATTACTTGTTGGCTTGGTTGATCAGTCTCGTAAGTAGCCAAACCTAACAGCCGTGTAATAATCAGCAACTTGCATTGCTGGGTACATGAGTAAAATTCTGCACATGTCAAATAAAGTTTAAGTATAACCAGGCTGAGCCATAACTAAAGGTAATCAGCAGATGCAAAGTCCAAGGCAATGTATTGATAAGCAATGATTGCAGCACTTCAGTTTCATGAATAGGGTATCCTGAAGCAAGGCTGAAGACTGGTTTATTCACCTTAAGGGGGTATATTGAATGCTCTGCAACACCTGTGAGTTCTGGGGTTAAGGTATAATATCAGAATGACTCCTGATACATGGCAGTGACATGCTGCAGGCATCCCTGTTCCTATTTATAAAATAACAGAACATTTCAATAAAAAGTAAATGCACCAGCCCAGCCCAACGTGAAAGTGCTTACAGCAGATCTCACTGAAGCCCTTGACCAGATCCTGTCAGAGGGCTCCCCTAGGCATCTCGGCTGTGCAGACTGGCTAGTAATAAACAGCAGAAAAAAATTAAGGCAAAAAATTGTTGTATATGTAACACCCCTTCCCTGCTTTATTCCGCAAGAGAGGTTAGCATGGTCCTGGGAGACAAGCAAAGATGAGGGAGGTTAAAGCATAAAAAGTTAGCCAGTTTGCAAATTAAAATGCAAGCCCCCTACCCACTCACCTCCTTGCCTATCCACACCTCCCAGCTGAAAACAAGTAGAACTGACTAAACCCATTTTTTGTATTTATTTAAGGAATATTGTAATGCATGCTCTAAGGAAAGAAAAAGCTGTGCTCATGCATACATCTCTGCTTGCTCCAGTCATCTTGAGTATGCATCACTGCCTGCTAGTTATGGCAGTGTTGCAGCTCCTCTCCTCTCCTCTCCTCTCTCTTTGACTTTTTTGAGGGTTCAGCTGGGATGAGCAGAGTACTCTCTGAATTGACCCTCTCTCGATTTCCCTTTTCTGCCTACTTTCTAACAAAACTGTGTCCACATCCTGCCCCAGTTGGGAGAGCTGCAGGCAGGGGAGGTCACTGCTTTCTGTGCATGAGCAGAAGGAGCTCTCCCATGGGAGGCCACACTCACCCTGTTGCAGAACTGGGGTTCCCAGTGAGCTGAGGGATGGGCAAAAGCACAACAGAGTCCAGGAACCAGACTTGGGAATAAGGCACTTGACTAACTGTCACAAGGCATTGCTGAGCCTTGTCCCTAACAGGGAACGTGGCCCTTGATATTAAATGAGCTCTTGGGCTTTGAAAAGGCCAAGCAGCTATGCAGGCAGCATCAGGCAAACATGCAGCCAGGTGTAACCAGCTGGCCTGCTGTCTGAAGCAAAAGCTCTAGGAGACTTTGCATGCTTAAGAAGAGGCAAATAGAAGTGTTGAAAAGCCAGAAGCATATCTGCTCACTTTGGAAACAGGATGAATTTATTAAAGGAATATGACTGCAGGAAAGAGTTCATATTACAATCCGCCTCCTGTATCTTTATGTAACACCTTTCAGACTATCATACTCCAGATGTTTTCTCACACTGACAGACCAAAGTTGCTTCTTATGACGGAAGTGCTTAGCTACTTCACTCTAGATCATCAAGTTTAGGTGCTACACAAATGCATGGAAAAGCAGAAATCCAACAGCCTAAATAAAAGCACAGATGGGAAGGGGTGGCTTGTAAAGTGACTTTTGCAACGTGGCACATCACAGTCATTGACAGATCAGAAAAAGATCAGATTTCTGAATCCCAACCTGGTGTCTTGGCTAGTCGCACAGACCCCTACTATCTGCCTCTCATTCTGTTGTCATTGTAAATACTCACCCCAAATATGACTCACAAAATGTTACACATTTCCTTTTTTCGGTTTTATTTTTCAGGTAAGAATGAGAGCCTTGTCTTTTGTGTAGGGCCACGTCTTTACTGGTGTCCATAAGCACTGACAGGTTTACACTCCCAGGGCTGGTCCATCAGAAGTTTGCAGCTGACGTCAAATGATTGTCAGCACCATCTCTGACACGGCACAGTGTTGGCATGCCCTAGGATGCACCACAACATAACCAACAAAGATTCAAGGGACCTTGCAATTACCTAGTAAAACCAGGATCCTGCTGACTGCGTAAGTCAGTGTGGAAGAACTTCAGCCTTCATGCTGGGCTGAAAAAACAATTGCTTTTAGGTTGAAACTCAATGCTATCCTCTCAGGGGCTGTGTCTCGACACACATACACACACATGCATGCACACAATGCACAGACTTTCCTACTGAATCAGCTCCGCGGGAGGTACAAGCCAGAGCTGCTGCCCTGACAGCCCTGCAGAGGCACTGGTTTCCTCATTTCCCTGTTTGTGGGCTCTCTGGGGTCTCTCTGCTGAGCTCTCTCTCCTCAAGCAGATCTAATGCCAACTCCAACGGGGGCCCAAATTCCGTTTGCTGGGTACGACTGACCCGTGCGGCAAAGTTAACACATTCTGCGGTTGGGCAACACTGTGTTCGGGGCCACGCATAAACACTTTACTGCTGGCCATTAAATTTTATTGCTCTCTCTAATATGCTTTGTGATAACTAAACTCATGCCTGAAAGAGGCATTTAAACTGTTTTAACAGTATCTACTTCACATAATCTGTTTTACGGCAGTATCTTATGGTTTTACCCATTTAAAATGTGTTTGTTGTTGTTTTTTAATCAAGGGATTTGTGCTATGACCTTTGAGCAACAGCAGCCCCTGCTAGAAGACAGCTGGCAATGCAGTGTGCAATACAATCTATGGAGATTAAATTCATTTCATTCCCTCTTAAGACAGATGACTGGGAGGCTGGTGGATCCACTGGGATTTTGGTGGATTGAATTCCTTTTTATTTTAAAAGGAGAGCTGAAACTAAGAAATAATAGATGTATTTTTGCTCAGTGGATTAAACCCTGCCCTGAATCACTTGGCTGGGCTGGATGAGTGAAGATACACAGGTATTCTTGCACCAATCCATGGGGAAGGCTTTGGAAAGAGGTATGGATGTGTGTGGTGAGAGACAATACTTTTGTTCTGAATAGCTGCCCTTCTGGTAGGTGTCATGAGGTCCAGAATAATCCATCCTCTTAGACAACTTAGTTGCTCTGTAAGGTTAATAACTACCAAGATAACCTGAGCTTCTGCTGTACTACCTGCCACTGGGGCTCACAAGTTCTTGGTGAAAACAGAGCTAGAAATGTGCCGAACAGACCCAGTTTGTCAGGTCACAGACAGCGAGTCCAGCGCTTTGCTGTAGGGTAACCTTTGGGGAGGAAGGAGAAAAGGAGTTTGTTTGGGTGCCTTGTGGTATGCAGTCTTCGGGACACAAGTACCCTAACTGTTGTAGAGTGAAATCCTCTTCTGATACTTTCTCTCTGCCTTAATGATTTTTTTTCTATAGAGTGTAGCAGCTGGTGCAAATGGCCCAGACTGGTCTAGTAAGGTGTGCAGGGTGTTTGCCATGGAGCTAGCAAAGAGGCAATTTTATATTTCTCACAGGCAAAGACAAGACTTGAACGTGTCCTCCACCACGGGGAGGACCAGAGAGGAGGGAGGGAGGCAGCAGGCTCCCTGCAGACACTGGTAGCACACCATCTTTTAAAAAAACAGCAGTAACCTACTCTGGCTTCGGTAGATAACCTGTGTTTGGGTCCATGAGGCCCATAGGCAGAGGAAAAATTTGTTCAGGCTCAGGTCTAGGATCAACAACAAGTTTTCAGTCCTGGCAATACTGAGATACATCTAGACACCTGTGTGCAAGCAACTTGAAAGCTAAACCCAGAGTTTTGGCTCTTCCTGGATTAGCATGGAGCTAATCTCAATTTTTGGTTTAGGTACCTAAAATCAGACTTAGTCTTTAGTCAGAAAACAGGTGCTTGATCCTTTTGTTTGTTTGTAATAGCAGGCAGAAAATCTCATCATTTGACTGTGTAGGTCAACCTGAGGCTACCCCAGAGCCAGACTGAGCTGGGCAGACCTGTTGTGGATGGACAGCTTGGTGGGACGCTTCACCTGAGTGAGCACACAGCGACAGCTTCATCGAACAGTGTCGCATTGCGTGACCAATACAACCCCATTATTACAATTATCTTCATACCAGCTGCGGGGTAAGGGCACACAGGACACTTTCTATCGCTCAACTGACTCGGCAGCCCATTGAGCCCAGCAGACTAATATGTGCTGGAGGCATATGCCATACAGAGTTGAACAAACATACCAGACAGATAATTTGGGTACCTAAAAACTTATCTCTGTACACACCTTCCAGTTAATCAAGCTACCCTTATAGGGCTGTCTTTGAAACAAATTAGGCAATGCTTTCTCTCCAGCGTAATGCAGGGTGCCATTGTCAGTGCAGGCATATCAACAGGTTGTATGAAAAAGTCCTTGTATCTCAAGAGCTTCAGGACTGTTTCTCCAACCTATGCTCATGCCTGAAGCTTCCTCGCATGCTTCACATGACAGGAACATGGCATGGCCATTCTGAAAGCATTTGCTCGTGCCTCTCTTCAAAAGGCCCTTTTGCCATGATGACAGCACCCTGGTGTTGTTTTTCAGGAGAGCTCAGAGCTGCCTGAGAGAGATTTCTGTTGAACCTTCAAGGAAAACTAAACTTGCCCCTTCAGAGGCAGGCTCCTGCCTGAACTCTAACCCCACCTTGCAAAGCACAGGGCAGACCTGAGCTGCCAGGCGTTACGGGTTTGTGTGGCTCAGGTTTTTTGGTAGCAGGGGAAGGGCTGCAGGGCCGGCTCCTGTGAGAAGCTGCTAGAAGCTTCCCCGGCTCCAAGTCAGACCCGCCTCGGGCCCAGGCCGACCCAGTCAGTGACGGTGGTAGCGCCTCTGGGAAAACAGAATTAAGAAGGGGAACCTGCAGTGGAGGGGGGGAGTGGAATGTGAGAGGAACACCTATGCAGAGAACCCCTATGCAGACACCAAGATCAGTGAGGAAGGCGGAGGAGGAGGTGTGCCGGGGGAGGGGATGCCCCTGCAGCCTGCGGTGAGGCGGCAGGCTGTCCCCCCCCAGCCCATGGAGGGGAGCGGGGGAGCAGAGGCCCCCGCCGTGACTCCATGGGAAAGCCCACGCTGGAGCAGTGTGTGACTGAAGATCGGCCCGCGGGAAGGACCCACGGCAGGGAAGTTTGTGAGGACCTGCAGCCCACGGAAAGGACTCACATTGGAGAAGTTGGTGAAGGACTGTCTCCCGTGGGAGGGACCCCACGCTGGGGCAGGGGACAAGTGAGGAGTCCTCCTCCCCCTGAGGAGGAAGGAGCGGCAGAGACAAGGTGTGAGGAACCGACCCCAGCCCCGGTCCCTGTTCCCCTGCACCGCCGGGGGGAGGAGGTGGAGAGAACCGGGAGTGGAGCCGAGCCGGGAAGGAGGGAGGGGTGGGGGGAAGGTGTTCTAAGGTTTGGTTTTACTTCCTAATATCCTTGTTTTGATTTGATTTGTAGTAAATTAAATTGATTTTGTTTCTTCCCCAAATTGAGCCTGTCTTTTGCCTGTAACCATAAGTGGGGAGTGATCCCTCCCAGTCCTTGTCTCGACCCACGAGCCTGCCTTTATTTTCTCCTCATCCCACTGTGGCCAGGGGTGGAGGATGAGCGAGCGGCTGCGTGGTGCTTTGTTACCGGCTGGGCTGAAACCACACCACCAGGTGATGCAGGGAAACTTTCCTGGACTGTCCTAGGGATGCATACTTTACAGGTGTTTTTTCTCCCTTTGGACCATTTCTATAGAACCCAGGAACACTCAGGAAATAAAATGATGGCCATATATCCCTTTCCTTCCCTTTATTAGTTTGCCAAAGCCACATAAATTAATGAACATTAACAGAAAAGCACATAGGTGAAAATCACACACACACACACACACACGCACGCACAAAAGGTTTCCTGCTTGCCAAGAGGAGAAACATGTTTGGGATGATAAGGATGACTGCAAGTCAGAGAGTGTGGTGGCTGCACTATGGGGTTTGTAATTGTAAGTGGCCTTTCCATTTGGGGGGTCAGTGTGCTAAATTAAAAACCTACAAGAAAGCATTTAATTTAGGTTAATGGGATGTTTGAATGTTAAATGGATTAAGGCAAATGATTTTTTTTTTTTTTTCTTTTAAAGAGGAATTAGCCCCACTAATCTCCCAGGCTGGACTCTTAGGAGGTGTAAGTCAGTGTTATACACCAAAGGTCAAGGGAGCCTGTTCAGTTTTTCACTAGATGAAGGAGTCTGCCATTGTACGTTTTCATGTACATGTCTATGAACCATGTGCTTAGGTTAAGTTTGTTCTGTCTTCCCCCCCCCCCCCCATTTTGAGGTTTAAAAATGAAATTATATCATGCCTTTCTTTCTCTGTTCATTTCCAGCTCATTAACTTTATCCTCCTGCTTTTCAGGTTCTGCAAGTGGAATGGAAAACTTCCTTTATGCATCAGGGATTTGGGGATGATACCCTGATATCTGAGGGGAGGGGATGCTGGGAGAGTATTGCTTGGGATCACAACATTCAGGGCTATGCTTTAATACAAAATGGGGAGAAAAAACTCTTTCAGCAGAGCTGTTTGAGAAGTCACATTTGAAATATTTGGTGGATGGTTAGTTTCCACAGCATGAAAAATATGCAATGGGAAAATGTTCCTATTGCTTAAAATCAAAATCATATTTTTTTCATCAAGGAAATACTTTGTTCCATCTCGGAAAGCAAAAAGCACTGCCCTCATGCTCAGAGGAGGCACATTTTAAATTTTAAATTTTGGGGAAGGGAAAGTCTTCACTGTAATAAAACAGAGTGAATGTTTAAAATGATCTTTAAATCACTGCCCCTTCACTCCACATCGTCAGGCAGGCTTGTTAGCTCAGCGCTGCAGAATTTCAAAGGCTGGTATTTTGCATCCAAGACACAGCAACATGGTAACTCTTGTCTTGCTTCGGGCTGAATAATTTTTATTAAAAGAATATGATGTCTTCAGGATCTTTTTGCTGAATATATTTCCACATCACAAAAATTACCACCATACACGGACATTAAGTGATTCTCGTTGTGGATAACCTCAACAGAGGGAGCAAGGACTGAATGGGCCAAGATGACTGACAAGCCTGGAAATAAAAGGTAGTAGGAACACTTACTTGTAAGGAAGGTCCTTCCAAGTCAATATTGTGATATAAGACTGAGGTAGGTTTTTCCTGCTATCCTTTAAATTCTTTGTGATGTGTCCCTCAAAGCCAAGTTCACCAGACATGTTGACAATTCTATATACCTCTCAGGAAAAAAAAAAAAAAAAGTCTTTTTATAAGCCATTTTACTTGGTTCATGTTACTAATGATCGTTTGAAGCTCTTCCTGTCCATCTATTTTTGGCCACCCATGACCAGTCTGCAGCGTAAGATTTCTTGTTTATATGTCAGATCAACTTTGTATTGTAATGTAAAGAGCAGAAAAGGCATCCTTTTCTTTTCCAGTTTTATTTAATTGGTCTCCATTTGCATTTACAAGACAAATGGTTTTACATTTCACCAATACTAAAACCAACCTGAAAAGCTTGTCTTAGTTTTAGGATGTTGTCTGCTAACTAAATTTTAAGGGATGTCTTTGAACATGAATCTCTTTTGCCTAACTCCCAATCTGTTCTGAAATTGTCCTCTATCCAGAGCTTGCCATGAGATAAATTGTAAATGTGTGTCAGCAATCAGACTGAGAATCATTCAATCTTTATTACTAATTATCATCCTGCAGAGAGAAAAAATTACCTACAGCCTAGCTGTCTTAGAATATGTGAAGTCCCTGCTGCAAGGAATGATGTTAATTCATACTAAACCCAGCTGAGCACATGATTTACCTTTTCTTCCATTTTTATTCTTAAAAAAAAATAAATCTACAATGAAAAAATTAAAGCCAGCTTTAAAACCTGGCATGCTTCTCCTGAAAATACACAACAGCAGGTACTTTCTTACTGAATTGGCATAAAATGAGAGCCACAGAGCAGATCTGGGTGATGCTATCCAAAAGGTCTTAGCTTTTGATTTAGCTTGGACTGTCCTTCCTAACAGAGTAATAGAACATTGCTAAGCAAGGGTTTTATTCAAAACCTGGAACATTTTCCAAGGTTTTCATTAGTGATTTTAATCTATGTTTTTATTACATATAGAAATCTGAAACAGTAAAGAAAGTTGGGGGGGGGGGGTTGAAGTAAAATATCTGCTTCAACAAAATTTTGGAAAGAAGAAGAATCATTTTGCCTGCACTGCTGTTGTCTCACAAACAGGGTTCATTTACACAGTGTGCAAGCCAATAACACACAGAGTCAAGGTGTTTTCAAATTAATTTCATTGATGCACATGAATGGGTGTCTGTCTCAAGACAGCACACCCTTGTCTCAAAAATTCTCACATTTATACACTTAACTAATACATATTCACTGTTATTTTCCTTAATGATTGGTTCTTTCTTCTTTGCCCCTCATGTAAATTAGTGCACAGACTCTTCTTCCTTCGTTGTCTTCTTTTGAGTAGGTGGTATCATTTGAGTAGGTGGTCAATGAGTCGGTGGTCGTGATCTCCCCCGTAGGAATTACCTTTTAGCTACTTCTTCCCTAATCTTGGCAGTTCCAAGCAGTTCTTCAAGGTTTATTGACCAGACCACAATCCATTACCTTTTCTGACATAAACATAAAGCCTGATTGTCTAGTAGTTAGTTCCTAAATCATATCTAGTTATTTTTTCCCTATTTTAAATATTAACTGATGGGGGCTGTACACAGGACTTTAGCAGCTACCTGGTTATTTCAATCATATTATACATATTGATTGATAACACTGCTGTCAACTAATTAGCCTCACCTCCACTGTGCTAATTTAATCCAGTTGAAGATCTAGTCCACTGCCTTAAAAACATCCAAAGAATTTTCTTCTTGCAGATTTTCCTGTTTTCGAGAAAGATTCTTCTTCATTATCCCTTTTTTCTATGCATGGTAGGCAAATGAAACCCAGTTCAGGAAAGCTCCTGATATGAAATAGTCTGGTAGGGAGAGTATTTGGGGGGAACTGAAAAATCACTTGTCTCATTCTTATTCTTCCCTAGGCACCTGCTGATGGCTACTGCTGGAGACAAAACTCTGACAGCCCTTGATCTGAACAGGTACAGATATCCCTATGTTTTCATCATACTATTAATATGAAATATCCGCAAAAAGAGATTAATAGTCCCTTCCAGGGCTTTGGAAAGGATGAAAGCAGTGATGTGAGCCAAATATTTTGCTGCCAATGTGTCTACTGAGGTTGCATTCACTCCAGTCCAGGATAGAAACAGGCTTTGGGGTAAGATTTCTAACCCTTGCTGCTTGTGGTAGGAAGAGAAACATGGGCCAATTGCAGGCTTTTTTTCCCTGAGACCTATTTCTAGCACAACAGTTTTTGTTTCTGGTGAAAAACTGCAGCCCTTCTTAATGGTATTTGTTTGAACCACAGGATTACTTGTGTACAAATATGCACTTAGTGAGGGCAGATCAGCTTCAGAGTTAGTCTTAGCATTGCCCTATGCTCTGCAGCAAAAGCAAGGGTGGAAGCTAAGAGGGACACAGGACACTTCCACATGGAGAGAACTTGCCTGGACCATATCTTCATAAAGGTATGGTAAATCATATCCATATTCCATATTCAGACCATTCTGTGTCTTTTCTTCTGAAAATATATCCTCACAGTTCTTTGCAGAAATATAGAAGTGAGGGGTTTTAAGTGATTGCAAGCCACCCACCGCCTGAGAGACACACAGTTGTGTTGGTGGTGTCCTGTGAAGTATCTGGCCTCTTGGGCAGGCTGGCTAGAACAAGCAAGGGGCTACGATGTGCCATGAGGCTTCTGGGGTGAAAGTGACTTCTGTCCTACCCACTCACAACATTTATTAGAAAAGGTCAGAGGCCCTCTAAAACTTTGGGGTCCAAATGAACCTGTCTAAGGAAAACTGTTTCCCTCATCATTCAATTGATGAGCTGCCTGATTAAAAAAATAGACCTCTTATTCCTTCTGTCAGCCATCACTGCTCACAATTCTTCTTTGCTCAATTTTTAGCCTCCCTGTTGTTCTTTAAAAGATTTACTGTATTCTAATGCCCAGAGCAGAATTTGGATTAACTCATGTGCCCCAAGAAACCTGTGGAGAGTGAGCTTGCATCTCTCTGTGCAACAATGAGTGGACACAGTATAAAACTGTACTTCTTTAATCCAGAACAATGGATATTTCAGTTCTAATTCAGATAATCATCACTGGGAAACTAGCTTTTAAAATATCCTTTATGTTTTGTCACCTTTCAGGCTGAAATCTAAAGCACAGAGGTAAAAAGAAGAGAAGTCTGGTATCCTTGAAAATTAATCTATTAGAAATAACTTTTTTCCCTGGTCTCACTTGATCTCTCCTGTTAGCACCTATTCTATGCTCCCCAGCTTTTCTTGCCTCCAGCCTCCAGCCCTAGAGGTGAGAACAGGGAATGGCAAGACTACAGCTATTTATAATAATAATCCATTCCCAGGCTCCACTGCGGTAGTTTTAATCATCATTTAATCTCAGACATCAAGATCAAAAAGATTTGAGATTTGATTTGTTTAGGTTATAAAGAAGCCCTGAATGCCAAAGTGCTGTTGCTTAAACTGTAAAGCACAGCCCCTGCATGAAGTAGAATGAACTGGTATTGGCCTCTCTGATCTGATTTGTAGCCATCACAGCTCTTTAAAGTTCTTTGATTTTACATCAATTAGCCAGTTTTCACTAGGGGAAAGTCTCTTTTTGCATTTAGTCCAATATCAATGTCATTTTCCTCCCAAAATGTGACAATGAGCACACTGCTTCAGCATACTTTGCAACTGACACAAAGAATAGGATAAGGAGGAGGAGAAAGGCTTCACAAAAAGGAAAAAAAAAGGGGGTGGGAGGACTGAGAAAACATTTCAACCCCATCTTCCCATTTATGGAGACATATAAACAGAGAGAGAGAGACATATATACAGAGATAGAGACATATATGTGTCTCATAGAGACATATGAGACCTCCTGCTCAGCATGTGTTGTTTGTCAGTATATTTGCAAGTATTGGCAGTTACTGTAAGTATGCAGAACACTTCAGGCCTGTGTGTTCTTGCAGGAAAGCAACTCTGGTAACAAAAGAAGAGCATTTGTAGAGCTTTAAACCCAGCTTTGTTTCATCTTTCTATATTCTGCCTAGGACTTTGCACAATGCCCGAGGATATATAGAGTTACTGTAACAAACTGCTGGTAAATGTGTTACGTGTACAATACTCTGAACGAACACACAAAAGCAAAATGTTCCCAAGAGAAAAGAGACGTGGTGATTGCAAATTTCTAAAGACTAAAGCTGGTCTAAGAAGTAGACATCAAAGAAGGTGACCTATTTTGCTGAGTGTCATGATGTATCACAACTGTTGTATTCCTTACTTGTAGCTGGATGCAGCAATGAGATGGACACTGTGTATATTAATGGAGGGAGAGTAGAAAGAGTAAAATGTTCCTCTGTACATGGAAGAGCAGAGGCATTTTGATGGAATAAACAGGGGCTTGCAAAATTAAGAGCTGAGACAACTGCAAGTCCATATGAGGAGATGCAAAAAGGAGACCTGAAGGGAGAGGCAAAAAATAGGCAATATTGTAAATGAACACTTTGTGAGCACTGGTGTCTTCAGAGAAAGGTATACAGGCTTTCAGAGTGGCTTTTTTTCCTCTCAAAAAGGAGATACTGAGAAAAGCTGCCTCTGGGACATCTATCGTAATGATTTTTATCTGCATGCCCACCCAGCTGCAGTATTTCTGGACTGTACATGCAAGTCCCAGAGGGTAACAGTACTCCACAGTTTAGACCCCTCCTCAGGGTGCTGAACGATCTAGTTATTGATTGCTTCCTTGCCTCTTTGCCAATAGCTTTAATGTAAAATGTTGGAAAAGGATGGAGGAATACTGTCATACACACTGAAGTATAGTTAAACCTTTTTTTTGCAATCATCTCATAAGAAAATGGATCAGATCTGCCACTGCATGACAACCCTTATTAGGAGTGTCACACATAGGCTTAAACTAGGATACTGCAATGGGCAAAGAGGGCTCCATTGCTGCTTTTTGGGGGAAAAAAAAAGCCAAGGATATGAGTCAGAGGTAAAGGCATTTTCTCAAGCCAAGGTGACGTCAACCTTAAATGAACTGCTACTTCTGAATCCTTAAAGTGTATCCTATTAAACCCACCTAGCTATGGAAGTATTGGTGGCAGTTCAAAAATTTCCATACTACCGAAATATTTTTGCCTTTTGGGAAAGAACATTTTGATGCTGCCAAGCATCATTCAAGATTCAGATCTCATCTATAAATTCATAGTAAAGCTCTGCAACATTTCTCTGTTGGGAGAAGGCAATGCCCCAGTCCTGAATGGTGCAAAAGTTTTTGGACAAGGATCCCTCTCTAAATTGTTAATCACAGCTCTGTCCCTAAATGACACATGGAGCCATAAGAGTTTCGTGGTCTTGCAGGATACATTGTGACCATTTCACACAAAAGGCCTCTTCCCATCCTAAAAGTATGAGATCCAATGCCAGTTAATGCACAGACCATTTACCACTACTCAGTAGATACACCAGGCTACATTCTTCCATGACAGAGGTTCAGGTAAGCACTACAAAACTTGCTGGTATCATACATTTGCATCCCTGTATTTCTGAAGAGAAATAATCTCCATTTTGTTAATCACAAATGAGCTGCAGTACAGAATGAATGCCAGCGATGAGATTCCCATAATTGTGATTCAATGAAAGGACAAAAATATCTGCTCATTTGCCCAATCTATAGAGGCAGCTTCCCAGCCATGCTGATCAGGCTACAGCAACAAGGCTGCTTGTTGATGGTAAAACCGCAGCCATGTAGAAAGCCTTTTTGAAAATAAGCCTAGATCTTTTTGACCCACCCCACATACAGCCCAGCCTTCTCCTCAATCAATCAATTAACATATGTTACATTGTATGCAAGGCAACTTGTCAGGATGCCACGCATCATACAATAGACAAGTAAAAGATGGCTAAGGTAAGGTGCATTTCCAAAATCATTTCCTCAGCATGACAGGTAGGACCTTGAGATAGCAACTGAAGGCTGCAGTGAGGGAGGGTGAAGTTTGGGTTGATTTTCCATTTGCCTATAACTCTCTCACAAGAACTCTTCAGACTTGTCCTACTTTCCTTGCTGTGTTGCAGCAGGGAAAGAAAGGCATTTGCAGAAATTTGCCCCTGTGCTTTTTCCCTGAGCTCTTGCTGATCTCTGAAAACTTGGCAGAGCACACATCTGCCTTAGATGCTGGAGTTTCAAGGCACTGCCTTATGCCAGAGCTGCCACTTCTGTGCCATGAACCTGGGACAAGGACATTTTCCAGTCCAGTAGCTTCATTCTGAAAGGTCTTAGTGCCAAGGACTCTTGCTAGAATGGTCTCTCTTCCCAGGTTTTGTTTAGGAACCTGCAACTCATACCTTTCACTTTCTGAAACTAAGATTGAAGGGGGTTATGATTGTTTTGGAGAAGAGATAATAAAGTCGTTAATTTGGGCTTGTAATTATTCATGATTAACACATTTTTCCTTTTTTTTCTCTCCTACTTATTTAGTTATCAGATCCAATTACAAACCCAAATTACCAACCCTAATTTTTACTAACAGTTATTCAGACATGAATAACAATGAAGCTGAAGCAGCAGAAGGGTCAGGGAAGGCTGGATAACCTAGCGGGATCTAAATCAATACTTGATAAATTCTTCGTCTAATAGTCCATACTAAGCCTTATCCTGCATTGACAAACCGACACAGTTAGCAGTAGATTAAAGTCAGTGGAGTCTGAAGGAAGCTGCAGTCACAGCTCTGACTGCAGGCCATCGTTCCAGAGCGTTTAATTCAGTGACAACTGCAACTCCCCTCTTCCAGCACCACCTCTCCTCTTACAGCTGAAATCCCATTTACATAAAATACCAGTTCAGCTGCGTTGATGTAACTGTCTGGTGAATCATGTTGTTCTCTGATCAGTCAGTCACTCAAGGAACTAATCCAGATTAAAAATAAACCTTAAAAAAAGGGGTAAGGGAAGGAATGGTTATTTTAAACCAGCTCAACTCTGTGATCTAGATAGCCCCTTAAAGGATCATGATGAAGAGAGCCATGTGGGAGCAGAAATGCATGGCCAAGGGTAGAAATGAGGTGACAAGATAGTGGGAACTTAGGTGAGGAACAGGGGGACTGGGTGCTTAGGGGAGGAACAGGGGGATAGCTAAAATCAGAATAGCTGCCAAGAGAAACACTTTTGTAACCACAGCCTCTGGAGTGGGGAGACCCACAGACAAGAGGTGTTACAGCTCTCACTTTGTAAAACACAGAGCTTGCAGAAAAAATTGATTTTTCTTTTAAGCATTTACACCACTGACCAAACAAAGAAAAAAAAAATCAATCAGTTTAGGTTGATGAAAGGGTTTCTATGTTTCTAACTGAAATCCCCTCACTAATGAATAACTCATAGTTTATAAAAAAAGTTTTGTTTTCCAGGATTATTGTAAAGTTTAATTAGTAAAAGATGTAATTGCTATTTCCAAAAGAAGAAATGGAACCTCTGCAGAAGCTTTGAATCAGCACAGCAGGGCTCTTGTCAAGTTATTTTCACTTTTTGCTTTTTTGATGGAAATGATTTACCCAAACCGCCCTGACTTTCTGAATTGATTCAGTCTCTAGCTGCTCATCTGAAAATGTTTCTCCCAGCTCAAAACATAACACACTGATGGACTGTGAATAAGTGTCACCTGAACTGAGAAATGAAATACAGGGTATAAAACCCAACAACTCACCCCATAACAGCTGTGTACGAAGGAGAAAAAAGTGTATGAAAAGTCAGATGTCATAGATGATGAAATTATTATCCCTGATTAATCCAGGGGTAAATTTGTCATTCCTGGGGCACAATTAGAACAGTTAAAGACTGTATCTTGTGTTTGCAGGCTTTAGGTTTTTGGTTTTTAATGAAGACAGCTTGTCTTGCACTGAGTTAACCCACTTGCATTTCCACAACCTAAGTCACTGCTTAAGCTTATGTAGGAGACCAGTGAGACTATCAGTAGTCAAATCCAGATCTCTTGAGTCTCATTTCCATGTGTGAATACTGCAAGACTATCCTTCTTTGCAAGTAACCTGGTTATTTTAATAGGCTTTTAAAAATGGAGAACAACAGC
This sequence comes from Harpia harpyja, assembly GCF_026419915.1. NCBI lineage: Eukaryota > Metazoa > Chordata > Aves > Accipitriformes > Accipitridae > Harpia > Harpia harpyja. The sequence continues at coordinate 33,634,235 of NC_068949.1, read as the reverse complement.
AAGAAGATTCAGGAGGAAATCGTAAACCTTATTGGTATGACAGCAATAGCATTAGCATGATACAGCTTTACAAGGCAAAAATACCGTCCCATCATCAGGATGAATAACTGAGACTTAAGCTTCATTTTTCCCACTCAGGAACCATTTTAGTAGTATCCTACCATAAAAAGAAGCCACATACCCATTCTAACATTTCTTTTCCTTTTTTGTTTTGTTTATTTTGGACTAATATATTCATGCCTCTCAGTAAATTCTAGTTTATTGCATTTTTAATTTGGAGTGTTCCTTGCTGCTTGATAATGTACATGGTTTGCAGTATCCATCAAAAGGCAGAGCTGTTAAATAAACAAGTCCAGGCCTGACTTCATTAAACTCTCCCTGTCTTCATATCATTCTTTGCTAAATGGTGTTACCAGAGAATGGGAATAAATTGTGCTATCTTTTGTTTTGGCTGTGATATCAGAAGGCTTTTTCTTGGAAGTCTGTTTGATAACTTTAACATGCCTCACCTTGTCCAAGAGTCTTGGTCCTGATCCAGGGTCTACAAGGGTTTTTCCTCTGATTCAAACCCAGCCTTGACAAAGGAGAGGAAGGCAGCATGGCACCAGTTTTCATTGAGAAACAAACTGAGGCACAGGAGAGCTCTGCACGACTTTTTCCTGGGTACACTGGAAAGGGACTGGACGCCAGGACACCTTATTCCCCCCCACCCCAACTTGAGCTCTTCAAGCCTTTCTCTTTCCAGTGAAATGAGGACAGGCTTTTCCAGGATGCAGCTGGCAGGAGAGGAGCTGTGACCCTGGCAGTCAGTTAAGGGTGCAAGTAAGAAGTTTCTGGGCTGTGTCTGGCCTGACTCCTGTTCAGTAGATTTTGGCTCATGAAAAAAAAGCATCCACTTCAGCCTTCTCCCCACCCTACCCCATCTTATTTGAACAGTCTTCTCCCTGCCCTACCCCAGGCTAATGAGAAAAAGGCTTATTAGACTTTGTTTCTCACATGTAACCCGTGTCCAGGAAATAATATTGAAGATTGTGAGATACTGAGGTGTTCTCTCAATATTTGCATTTTATAATTGTTTCTTCCAAGTACTGGGCAGGCAGGACTTCTCTGATGGGGCTGTGGTCACCTACCCTGTGACTTGGGAGAAACGACAGAATATTAATCAGGTTCATCCCAGTTCCCTCAGCAGATCATTTACTCTTTCCCTGTTCATTGCTCATTTACAAATAAAATCTCAGAATGAGTGATTGGAGAGAGCTGGCAGCCAGGGAGGAAGGTGGGGAAAGTTTGCACACCAGCACAGCAGGCTGGGAGCAAAAATGCTCTCTGAAAACATGTGTCTGTTTGCAAATACAATAGACCTGTCCCTCAAAGCCAGAGGACTCCAGCTTTATATCACTATAATCAAAAGTAGGCTCCAGCCCATAATCCTCTGAAATTCAGACTGATCTGTGCAGTCTGCAGGAGCTGAGGGACTGGAGGAAGAGATCTGAAAGATGACCTTTTTTACCCCAGATCCACTCCCGATGTTAATGGACATCATGGAGATGTACTACCTGATCTCTTTAATGGGAGTAGCATAGCTCTGTCTTACTTCACAGGACAAAGATGAAAACCATAGAGAGGCACTGGCGGGCACAGAGAAATTTCTGGGAATGGTACTTCAGCAGAAAGCAATTCAGGTAGCCTCTTAAAAAGCTACCACTCATCTGTTGACCAGATTTCTAATCCATCACAGACTAAAAATAAAGCAGTTTCACTTAAAACAGATTCCTGACAACTTTCCTTAACAACAGACTAGAAGCACATGTATGTCCCACTGCTCAGCTGAGTAGTTGTTACTTGCTACGGTGTAGAAGTTGGAGACAGTTGCTGCTTGAATCCCCGAGCATCAGAGATTATTTTGTTTCTCTCAGAAGCTCTGCTGGTCCCTGTTAAGCAACAGCTTTGTTTAGTTCATGTGGCAGACATGTTACACAGGTCAGAAATGGCCAGAGTGTGATGCTTAATGAGAGCAACTTCTCTGTCTGTAGGTGCACTTTTAATGACATGGTATGTTCTTTTGCTGTGTCAATGTAAAGCCCTGCTTTTTGCAGCAGCACAAAGCATCTCAAGTAGCAGTAGCTTGGAAGGCCCACCATAACTTAAGTGAAGCATATTCCCCTTAGAAAGTGATTTCAGAGGCACAGCTCTCGTAGCTAGGAAAAAAAGGCTAAGATATCTACACAGCGTAGCTGAGGAAACTGAGGCACAGAGACAAGATGGGTTGCTTCAGATAGTCAAAAAGACCTGAAGTCTTTTAAGGTGTCAGCACTGCAAGGGATTCACCAACATTCACCTCATGAGCCCCCCTCAGAGCTATCAAAACTGGGGTCACAGATGACCAACACCACAAGAAATCCAGTGGCAAGTGATGACAGTAAAGATGGCCAAAGATGAGGATGAAAACAGAGGCAAGAACTGCCACTCTTATAGATGGACTATTACAACTTAAAGCAGAGTCCCTGAAGCCTCAAGAAGTGAAAAAAGCTGTAAATGTTGTTCTGCTCAGCTGTCAACACCACCTTATTAGCAATGAGCAAATAACTTGCGCCAGTTTGACAAACTTCATCTCCTTTTTTTCCTCCAGCTTGTGGAGATTTCCTCAGCCTTATGTATTATTCAGACAAGAGACTTCCTGGAGGTTTTAAATTCAAGGTTTGATGGCCAAGAGCTATCTGTGACTGAACTGAGTCGAGGAGCAGATATTGGCTGGGCACCATGGAGCACACGGCAATGGGTTCATCTTCCTGACTGGCTGAATGGCTCAGGCACAAGGGCATTTGCAGCTTACTGATTCTTTCACGGGGTATCTTTGTATCAGAAAAACTAAAGGGGACAAAAGAACGGCGGTCACTTCAGATGAAGGTTTGTTAGGGTTTGCTTATGTTATGCTCTCAAGTCTTCTCAACCCACTCTCTTGGGACCCTGTGTCAAGCCTCATGGCTGTGTGTCTATCTGTCTATCTATCCACTTTTAAATGCTTCTAAAATTACTTTAAAATGTATATATTTAAAAATACTCATTTATGAAGCAGGTCATCCTAAAGCCACTGCAGCCAAGAGAAGCAGCTGTGAATGTCAGTCACATCACAGCAGCATTGATTTGATCCCACAGGAACTTGTTCAGTGTATGTAAGAGTGGTCTCTAATGGAGGGAAGAGGCCCGAAGAGCCCTGAGTTCAAGGATTCACATTGCTCAGTGGGAATAATTCCCACAACTGAAACTGACCCAGATGGTAGATTATTAAATGCTGAGAAGAGCAGGCTTGAGGATGATGCAGGTTAAATACACCACCTGGATGCATGCATCGATGAAAGGACATTAGGGATTTGCTTGTAGAGACAGTGCTATACGCATACTGAAAAAGGACCAGGAGTAATTCAGTAGCTTATGGTGTCATTTGCCTTTGGGATGTGGATTTAAATTCATTCCTCTAAGCTACTCTTAAAATTCAGACATGGCTGGAAGTCGCAAACACTTCAATCTGTTTGCATGGATTTTTTAATTCTAGGGAGCTGAGCATTGTAACCATTAGAGAAGCCAGGTCTGGCCACCTCCCGAAGCCACTCAGTGAAAGCCATGCACACCAGCTGTGTCCACCCTCTCCAACAACACGGGTTGAAATGATTCAGCATTAAAAGACCATCTAAGCACTGCTCTGCTCTCTGATTCATTATGCTGTGAACTGTTTGCTCCTGTACAGCTTTAAGAACACAACCCTGCTGGCAAGCAGAAAAGACCACCAGTTTTTCTGCATAATAATAAAGTGATCCTGAAAGCAGTTCTGCACTTGTCAATGGGTGTTTCTGTGCACATACTTAGGGCATGGAATCACTCTGACACCACGTCCCACTTTGCTAGCAAAGCATAGCAATTTCAGTCCCTAAAGGTCTCCTTCCAAAGTGCTTTAAAGTTGTCTGCCTGTCCAATTTATGTAGGCACAGTGGTTTCATGGTGAGTGAGATGGGTATGAATAGATGTCACATTTTGCAATTTCTCGTCTGGTAAAACACCCCCCCTCTATTTTAAAGTGTACTAGATGGGGGATGGAAGACAGCAGCTCTCTTGACTAGCTTACACCAACACTAAGGAAAATTCAAGGTCAAAGCTCTGAAAAAGACTACTCTTTTTGGAGCAAGACTGATCATTTATTACTACTTTTATTATTTTTACAATGAGGTCAGCTTCTGATCACAGCTTCTTCAGCCTTCTTGGATAGCTCAGTTTTTGTTTATTTGTTTGGTTCTGAAAGAGAGTTCTGGGTGACACTGCAAAAATTTTAGTAAGGGACCACGTCAAAGCTCCACCCCAAGGTTTCACACCATCAGTTCACTGTCTCCAACATTAGACTGTAAAAGATCCCCTAGGAAGAATATAAGAGCAGGGCAGGCAAATAGCAATACTTCCTTGATACACTCTCCCAGGCTGCACTAAGCCACTGTTTCTAAAGGCAAAAATGGCCTTTTTGTAGTTCATACTTCTGATGGATTTTCTTCCATGATGCTGTTTGATACTATGGGAATCACTAAGATTCACACTGCATGCCCGTTTCCACTATTGCTCTGACAGAAAGATTGTGCACTTGCACCTTTTCAGCTGCACGGTCTTCAGATCCAATGCAGCTTTTTCTTTATATGTGTAGAAAGAAGCTAGCAATTTTCAGTGGGAAATAACAAAAAAAGTTTTCTTTCCTCTACCCAGGCCAGCCTTCTAACACCATCCAGGCAGCCTCAGGGCACATGAAACAGTCTCATCATCATAGTAGGAAAACAACAATTTGGCAGGAGCATCATGGCCCTCTCGTTATACCAGGCATTTTGAGCTGAAACCTGGGGCTCAAAGAAGTCCTCAGCTGTGTATATGGCCACTTCAGTAGAGATGGTGCCCTCTCTAAACCATGTAGCCAGGAGGAAATCTGCATCAATTGCTGGAGACGGCCATGATCCCTCCCTCCTGAGAGTATTTTGCCTTCAAGAGCTGAAAGACCTTTGCAGCAAGGCCTCACATTCTCAGAGCATGGTCAGCGTAACTGCAATATCACATGGATATAGAGACCCTGCTCAGGTCTTCAAGCAAACTGGGTGCTCTGCCTTGGAGAGTAAGACCTGAGCTGCTTCCAGATGCATTATAACCGCATTTTCTGCAGTGGTGCAACTGAACACCTGGATCCAATGGTTTTTTAACAGAGCCAGCACAGGCATTTGATTCACAGGCTGTGGAAGATGCCGGTGGAGAAAGAGGACTTGTCTGGGAGGGTGGGAGGGCCGGTGGTAGTCAGGAGCAGTGTGGGGATGGGTTTCATTGCTGGGACCAGCAACCCAGAGGAAGTTATCTTCACACCCGAGCACTCCCTACAGAAAGTCAGGTTGATCATTGACTGTGTCAGATACACAACATACCCCAGCAAAGGAGCTAACAAGATCCTTTCATCAAACACAGTCAGATGTACACCTCAAAAACATATTTTGTAGCTCTTTATTGCAGGTTTTCAGTCTATATTTTCCTACTTCCTAACTTTCTAATTTGAGAGCTTGTCCTGGTTTTGGCTGGGATAGAGTTAATTTTCTTTCTAGTAGTTGGTATAGTGTTAAGTTTTGGACTTAGTATGAGAAGAATGTTGATAACTCACTGATGTTTTCAGTTGTTGCTAAGCAGTGTTTAGACCAAGTCAAGGATTTTTCAGCTTCTCATGCCCAGCTAGCAAGAAGGCTGGAGGGGCACAAGAAGTTGGGAGGGGACACAGCCAGGACAGCTGACCCAAATTGGCCAAAGGGATATTCCATACCGTGTGACGTCATGCCCAGTATATAAACTGGGGGAGTTGGCCTGGGGGTGGATCGCTGCTCGGGAACTGGCTGGGCATCGGTTGGCTAGTGGTGAGCAATTGCATTGTGCATCACCTGTTTTGTAAATCCCAATCCTTTTATTATTATTGTTGTTATTATTATTATTATTATTGTAATTTTATTATTGTTATTATTATGATTATTATTATCTTATTTTCTGTTCTATTAAACTATTCTTATCTCAACCCATGAGTTTTACCTTTTTTCTTCTGATTGTCTCCCCCATCCCAGTGGGTATGGGGGGAGTGAGTGAGCAGCTGCGTGGTGCTTAGTTGCTGGCTGCGGTTAAATCACAATCCTAATAGCACATATTTTTGTGTGTGTCATGCCTGCATGAGTCTTCTTTCTGACACTTTGTCCCACAAGACTGAATGAGTAGAATCCAGGAAAGCACCCACTGCTGGATCGTGCTCCTTCAAATAATTTTTCCAGACTATTTTAGTTATTGTTAAACATGAACCTGAGATTCTGTTCATCTCCATGTTCAGCAGCAAACCACTTTTTGGTAACAAAATACTTGTCTAATGTCCCCGAGCTTTGAATTTTTAGCTCTAAAATGGGTGTCCTGGTTTCAGCTGGGATAGAGTTAACTGTCTTCCTAGTAGCTGGTACAGTGCTATGTTTTGAGTTCAGAGCGAAGAATGTTGATAACACTGATGTTTTCAGTTGTTGCTCAGTAGTGTTTAGACTAATGTCAAGGATTTTTCAGCTTCTCATGCCCAGCCAGTGAGAAAGCTGGAGGGGCACAAGAAGTTGGCACAGGACACAGCCAGGGCACCTGACCCAAACTGGCCAACGGTGTATTCCATACCATGTGACGTCCCATCCAGTACAGAAACGGGGAAGTGGGGGGCAGGGATTCGCCGCTCAGGGGACTGGCTGGGTGTCGGTCGGCGGGTGGTGAGCAATTGCACTGCGTATCATTTGTACATTCCAATCCTTTCATTATTGCTGTTGTCATTTTATTAGTGTTATCATTATCATTATTAGTTTCTTCTTTTCTGTTCTATTAAACCGTTCTTATCTCAACCCACGGGTTTTGCTTCTTTTCCCGATTTTCTCCCCCATCCCACTGGGTGGGGGGGAGTGAGTGAGCGGCTGCGTGGTGTTTAGTTGCTGGCTGGGGTTAAACCACGACAATGGGGATGATGAGAGTCTCTTCATGCCTTCATCTGGCTTGTCAATTTAAACAGTATGCTGTTTGAGATAGGGACTTTCTTTTACTATGTGTACACATAGGGACTGTACAGTGCCACCAGTTGTCCTAAAACATAAATATTATAGCAAGGATTACCAGCTAATACCCTTACATACAATTACATATTCCTTCCTAAGAGGAAAAGCACTCCAGAGTGTTTCAAGAAATATGGTACAGCTAAATATGAGGCATTGCTTCATTCTCAAGAAGATACCGCAAAGAATAGGAGTTTATTTTAAACTTCAATTTTTCACTGAGATCACATTTTTCTAGTACAATCTGTTCTTGGGAACTGGTAATGGTTTAGACAGAGTCCTGATAAAAGTGGATCTGCCCAGCATCTGTTTCTGATCACCACTGGCCAAAGGTTTAGATGCACACAAAAGGTATGTATGTGGCCAAAACTTAAATGAAGGCAAGATTCCCATATCTCATTCTCCCCCACAACGCAGGAGAAAAAACAAATGGAAAGGAGTATGCAGTGGACATGTGGTGAAAAAAGAATAAGAATGAAAAGGAAGAAAGGGGAGGCCTGAAACATGGCTTTGTGTTGTTGTGTTATACTTGAAAAAGAAGTTATATAGTAAAGTAGATGAAGTTTGTGTTTATAGTAGTGTACAGAAACTTAAGCTAATTAGCTCTGTCTGGGCATCCCATTAATTTTAGACAGTTGCTTCCAGCAATGTGGTTCAAAGGCTAGAGATGAGACACGGAGAAGCAGGAGATATTGCAGCTGTATGAGCAGAAAAAGCTACTTCCTAATTTCCTGTGAGCTGAGCTGTGACTTGTGCATTGTTCTCCATTCTCTCATAGGAGCTGAAGTAGCAAAATCTGGCAGCAAAGCAGGAAGCCAGCTAGAGAATATAGTGAGTCAAGAAATGGAGCAAAGCATAGCTAAGACAGATAGAGGCTGGTGAAGTAAAGGAGCAGCTAGGAAAAAATAAACAAAGCAATAGATCAGATCAGCTTAAATCAGGTCTTGTTATCCAGCAAAACTTAAAATCATAAGCTATGATGCAAGTTTACTTTAGGAGTGTAGAAGAAGTGGCTTAGCAGTTGTCTACCCAAAGGAAAGGACAGTTAATTGTTGTTGGTATAGTTAAAATTTAGGAGTTAGCTATTGCTAATCTGTTTATCTATCTTCCTTGTTAGAATTTTTTTTTCTTTCTCTTAGAGTTACTGTTTGTTTATTCATTCATACCATTATTTGTGAGTAAATAAATTACCTGACTGAGTATCAAAAAGCTTATCATAACTTTCCCAGGCTTCTCAGGGTAGGCTAGTCCAAACACCCTTCTCAGAACAGGGTCAGCTAGAGCAGGTTGCCCAGGACCATGTCCAGTCAGGTTCTGAATATCACCAGGGATGGAACCTCTACAACCTTTCAGGGCAACCTGTTCCAGTGTTTGACCACCCTCACAGTGTCCTTGCAGAAGTTATATATATATCTTGTAGTAGAAGAATTTAATACTGCCCATCACTTGATTTCTCTGGTCAAAAATTACCTTCATGTGCTCTATCACACATCCTGAAGTGATCTTAATTTACAGTGTAATGATAGAGAAGACAATTTTCTTCTAAGTTCTTAATTCCCGCCTGATGTTTTGAATCTTTTTACCTTCCATCTGATATCTAGTTACTGAGTCAGTGGTCTTTCAAGGAAAGAAGGAGGTAGCTTGCTGCCAAGGCATGATATTCTCTGCCCACCCATATATGTTCCATCTACCCTGCAGCATAGTTCACATAAATGAAACTCTTGCTATTTAGAGTATCTCATTATCTATCTTCTCTTTTTGCTTTCCACTTAATTGATTTCATAAAAATTCCTTGGTTCCTTTCTTTCTTTTGGTTGGACTAATTATCAACAGTACATAATCATAATTACAGCAAATTACTTCATTGTGTATCATTTGGATCCTTTCTTGAAAGTGCTACTTACAGTCACAGGATAAAAAAAATCTATCTGTATTTACAGGTTGCACTGAGCTACAATAGTATATGTTTGAGGGGGTAAAAGTGCTTCATTAAGAAGCCAAGAGCTGGTTAGGCATCCAGTTCTTCAGAGTACAGCCAAGAGCCTGAACTCCACGTTCATATCTCTCCTTGTGCTCAGTGATTTCCTCACAGATTGATTCTTCAGGATCGGAAGGACCTATTCAGGCTGGCCTGAATATCAAAACCAAAATATTTCATTGATATTACTAATTGATAGGTAATTAACACAAAACATGTACTTGGACCAAGCATATCTTCTACAAAGGCATCCTTCACAAGAAGACATCAATAGTGAATCTTCATTTTCCTTGTTAGTGTTTTCCTCTAATACTCCATCATACTGCTGATATTTGTACCTTTTTTTCCAGTTTCAATTTGTCTAATCTTATTATTCTTAAGCTTATGTGCATTGATTTAAAAAGTTGGAATTCTGATCATTGCTAATACGTTAGTTCAAGCACTGGCTTTTATTTGTAATACAGTCTTCTCTGCTAGAATAATCTACAAACTGTACTCTGCAGCTTCTCTTCAGGAGAGCTGGGGATTTTTTATGGTGTGAGTTGTTTTCTTGCTGAAAAGCATTGTTCTTCAGCCACAGTTAATGGTTACTTCCTGCTGAATTTGCAAAGTTCTGGCAAGAAAAGAATGACAAAACAGACTGAAATGGTCTTTATCATTTTGGGTTGAAAAGTTAGGGGTTTTTTTTATAATTATTTCAGCACGTTTCTAAAAAGAAGCTTCACTGCTGCATCCTTGTCCTTAAGATGTAGCCCATCTCACCTTCAACATCTTTCTTTACATTCTGCAGGCTACTGAGTTGTAACCAGCAGTTCTGGAGAGTTTTCGCTGAAGGTATAGACTTTCTTACGGGATGTCTGCATCATTCAGTGGAAAATGATGCAAAGACGTTCAACATAGCAATACCACACAGCTGCAGAATGTGCAGCACAGTGGAGAGATTGTAGCTTGGTCTTGAAAGCAGCAAAAGTTTGTCTAGTTCAGGTGAAGGCAGAAACTTTCTGTGATATTGCTTCTAGTCCTAGAGCTGTCTTGCTTCCAATAGGCTGAATATCTCTGCTGGGTCATTATATGCACAAGTTTAATGTTTTTTGGCTTGAACCTATACATCTAAGATGGACTACACCAGGGATCTAAGAAAGGCAGAACCACTGTCTGTAAAAAGAAGGTGAAAACCTGTTACCTAATAATACCATCAGTGATTGTTAATCTCTGTTAACCCATCTTGACTTTGTTGAGGATGTGTTGACTTCCCTGGTGTAAAGAGTTACCTTAAATAGAAGATACTTAGATCCCTGTGAATCACTGTTAACCACTGACTTGAAAGGCTTAGCTGTCGTTTCTCTCTGCTGCTGAAATGAGTTTTCTCACACTGGCTTTAACTGGTTATTTCACCAACTCTCTGAGCAAACCATTTATTCTACTATCTCTCCTCCTGGAGATTAAACACTTGCAGTTCTACAGAACCGCCAAGAAGGAGACCTTTTTTTGTTGTTTTTTCGTTTTTGTAAATGAGGATTTACAGCCTATCTATTATAATATGTCAGTTCTTAAATAACTGTCACCAAGGACTGGAACTCTCACATAACTGTCTGGGTGTAAGAGATCATTCATTGTTGGTTTAAACTTCATTTTCATTCCCTGATTGGATGACAAACTCATTTCCAAATAAGAGAATAAGGAGTATCAAGAAAGGCCATCGAGGCAGAAACTCCTCTGCCTTGCACGTATCATGCTCTTGGCTATGTAAGTGTGCTACTGCAGCACAAATATCTCAATATTTGCAGGAAAATGATGACGAGTAACCAGGGTAGAACAGGAGATAGACATCTTGATTTAGCTGAGGCAAACCTACAACAGAGAGGATTTTACTCATGTTTCTGAGATAATAGTGGAAAGATAGTTTGGCTCCAGCTTTTTCCAGAACAAAGAATTTTCTTTGTCTCTCACTTAACTTGCTTTCCTGGAATCATGTCATGACAACAAAAGACAGAGACTGTGACCCAGATCCTATGTTGAACGAAATGACTCATTGCAAGGTCATCCCCTTATCACATGGCCCAGGGAGCACCCTCCCTCTTTTCATTTGTAAAACTGGTCACCCAGAAAGTGTGACTATGTTCTTCAATCAAGCACAGAGCAACAGTTCCTCAGTGGTTTTATCTACAAATCCCGTAGCAGGGATAATGCTGACTTCACCCTGCAACCACACATTCTCCAAATGACTCCTGACTAAGGAGAGAAGGCTGTAGTTGTAGTTTCTCTCAGATGGACTCACACAGACTTCTGTCTTTCTATTAGCTTTCCACCTTTCTCTCATCTAGCAGTGAGATTTGCAAGTATATCTTCTGTTATTGAAGAGCAACATGGTACTGGTATCATCTCTGCCTGTGACAGCTAAGCCACTGTTCCTCCCAACAATTATTTTGATGGAAAAGAAGTGGTAGTGTCCTGGTTTCAGCTGGGATAGAGTTAATTGTCTTCCTAGTAGCTGGTACAGTGCTATGTTTTGAGTTCAGTATGAGAAGAATGTTGATAACACTGATGTTTTCAGTTGTTGCTAAGTAGCGTTTAGTCTAAAGTCAAGGATTTTTCAGCTTCTCCTGCCCAGCCAGCAAGAAAGCTGGAGGGGCACAAGAAGTTGGCCCAGGACACAGCCAGGGCAGCTGACCCAAAGTGGCCAACGGGGTATTCCATACCATGTGACGTCACATCTAGTGTAGAAACTGGGGGGAGTGGGGGTGGGGGGATCGCTGCTCAGGGACTAACTGGGTGTTGATCGGCGGGTGGTGAGCAATTGCACTGCGCATCATTTGTACATTCCAATCCTTTTATTATTACTGTTGTCATTTTATTATTGTTATCATTATTAGTTTCTTCTTTTCTGTTCTATTAAACCGTTATCTCAACCCACGAGTCTTACTTCTTTTCCCGATTTTCTCCCCCATCCCACTGCGTGGGGGGAGTGAGTGAGCAGCTGCGTGGTGCTTAGTTGTTGGCTGGGGTCAAACCATGACAGGTAGACTTAGCCACTCTTGAGGTTTAGTGAGCACACTGCAAGTCTTCAGGGAGACTAGAAGGCACAAAGTTGTTCTTTATGTGTCGTACCTGGAATCAGGACACACCAAAAAATCTTGCCCCAAAAATGTGGTTCTTGGGATGGTAAGCTTCATCACTAACTTCTATGCCAATGTCAGTTCTGAAAGCAACCTCAGCGAGAATAAAAACAAACTAACTTTGGTTATTACAATCTCACATCCAAACTGTTGCTAACATGCCATGTACAAGATGTACATGGTCCCTCCTGAAATGTGGATCAGATTCCAACTTACTGTTTACCGAAGAGTATTACTGTAAACTAGCAGCAAAGCAATATGCCCAAGGCTAAAATATCCATGACATAATGGAATAAAGAGTTTCAAAAGAAAAGAAAAATGACAGCTTTAACACACTTTTACTGACTGCCTGTAAAGGTCTTCAGGTGACTAGGAAGTCAAAAGGAGAAATCTATGCTATGCTTTGCCTTTCCATAGTATTAGGTGAAAGCTGGAACATTAGGAATGAGTGGCATTTAAACTCTGGGGCTTTACTCCTTGGGATGGAAAATGGAGCCTAAGGTGCTAAATGTCAAAACCACTGATCTCATGAGGTAACTGAACAGCCCAAGCCAGGACATGCTCTTTATAGATGGGAAGGTACCTCTCAGAAAAATCAAATCCCCTTGTGCAACCTAATATAAATAGTCATTCTTTCTGTACAAATAGCCATACTGTGCTTAGTAAAGATCTCATTTTAAGACCGAAGAGTAAGGTGGGAGGAAATGTCTGTTCATGAAGTTTGAGTGAAAATTGTTCTGTCAGGTGAACTTTCATAGTAAGTAAACATCATTGTGTGAGAGAATGCACGATATTCATCTGCATACATCATCCTATTTGCAGAAGCAAAATAAGAATCCAATATCCTGACTGCATTGCACCTACCATAAGGATCAAAGATGTTGCTTTATTTCTAGACTGTTTTATTTTTTTCACCTGCCAATACTATAAATTACATTGAAGGATGCTAGCTGATCACCTTTGTGTTTCAAAGCAAAACTTCAAGAACCCCTCTAACCACAATGTCGCCTCTCAGAATTAATAGTAAAGATATATTATTTATACAGCTTTCTGAGTTGAAGAGAGATATGTTATATGTAATTACATCTGTTCTTAAAAGGTCATGAGAAATGTATCTTTAATAACTAAGATGGCTTTTGTTTCTCCTTTTAACAGAACACTCTGAATGTGTGGAATGGAGGTCTTCTCCATGTTGAATAGTATTTCCTGCACTGTGCCTGGCCTGGCCTGCAAAAGAAGGAAAGTTTCCAGGGCAAGGGGTTGTTTTCTGAAAGCTAGAAGTATTACAGCTGTTAGACTTCCATGAAAAGAAGAAAAAAAAGAAGTAATTTTTTACAATTTCATTGGCAAAACCCTCTCAAGCACAAGACAGAGTTTCTGGAGACTGGAAAAATCCGAATCCAGGCTCCATTCTTGAAGACAGAGGAGTGTCATGGTTAATTTCACTTTCAGCGTTGCAAATAGTCCAGTTCAAGACTCTACTCCATGCCAGGCATATGAGCATGGGCTTGCTTTCACTCCTGCTGAGAATCCAAAACACCTATTACAGAGTTCCCTCTCTTTTAAATGAATTTTGGATCTTTGCAGATGTTTGGTATCTTATAAAAGTGGAATCTTCCTCTCAGCTTTATTTGTTAATTTAAGCTTGTTGTGTTAAGACTATTCATATAAATGCATGTGTTAACTATTATAAACCACTGAGGCTGCATAAAAGCTGTGGATTAATTCTGTAACAGCACCAGTGTGAAATACAGTACTTTGTCCCAGTAGAAAGTTGCTTAGAAGTAGAAATTGTAGCTTCTGCATATATATCATTAGGATTGTACAGTTCTGAAGAAAATATTGCATTGACCAACAACATTGGCTTAATTACACACAGCTCTGCTAAGCCAGAGTTTCTCTGAAAGCTGAAGCAGGAGGTTGGACTAGATGGCCTTCCGAGGTGCCTTCCAACTTGAATTTTCCTATGATGGGATGATCCCTATGATCCTTTGAAGTGTGTGTATAGTTTTGCTTCAGGTCTCTCTCTACTTTCAGGAGAAGGACATTTTCAACTGGCATTAACACCACATACAAGGTATATCCCTACAGACATTTAAAGCCAACTCTGAAGAGCTTTCTCAGCAGCTCAAGAGACATGAATATCACTTTTCAGTGTTTTTCTCCTTCAAAATCCCTAGCATTACCGTCCGAGGTTTGTTCCTCACCCACATGCAGAGTCCTTCTCAGGATCACTTTATCTTTTCATTTAAGCAGAGACACAATGTGTGGGTCATGGACAAGAAGGGCAAGATTCAAAAGCAGGAGACTGGCTTCCTATGCTCAGGATATACATGTATGGGTAAGGCCTAGTCATGTTTTGGGAAGGGCTGGGTCATAGGCGTGCTCCACTTCAGACCGAACTATTGACCAAAGCAAGTATCTGCTTAGACTTCTGTCAGGAGTTGAACTGAGAGGTTCTTAATATGGATTGTCAATAAATATTAACCCTCAAAATGACCTCAAAATCATCTATCCCAAGGACTGAGCCCTTCATCACAGTTCATACACCACCTTGTCTAATTGCCAAGTTCCTTCCTCAGTCCACCTTTTGATATGAAAATAAATAACACCTCTCACAGTCCAATTGCTGAAGCACCTTTTTGTGCCCAGGGAACCCTTGCTATTCTTCAGGGACTTTCAGTTCCCTCTGCTCACTGACATGCTCAGTGAGCTGGGCACAGCCTAGTGATGAATTAGTCACCACTCTTCCACTTCTTGCTTTCTTTGCTTTGCACATTTTATTCCCCAACAAAGCTTATAGAAGCTGCATTTGCATTTAAAGCTGTGATGGAGCACACGTATTCTGTCAGCAGGGTTCATTTAACCAGGCATTCATAATAAGCAGTACAAGTACGATCTCTCATCATAGTGATCCTTGTCTGGTGGTGGCAGTGGTAACACTAGAGCAAGCAGTGAGATGCAGTTACTTTTTATGTGCCAGGAATCTCTAAGGCTTCAGAGGGCTGAGAGTGGACGAGGTGTCTCTCCCCTCCTCCACCACACTAACCTTCTACTCCTCAGCTAATATGATTTCTCTGGGGAGCCAAGAACGGAAAGCCCTTAATGGGCTTCTCCCCTTGGTGGAGACCTTTGAGCAAGACTTACATCTCCTCTGAAGTCATTGAACAGTTTACTGCTATAATGGCTCAATCCTTTGTGCCTTTCAAAGCAAAGGGACTAGCATCACTCAGGACAGGATTTAATCCAGGAGTGAACTCTAGGTTGCCCAGACCACAACTTTATGGGCCAAGAGGAGGAGGAAGAGGAGGAAGAGGAGGACCCTGAGCTACCTCCTCCAAGCTGGGGTGCTTTCTTAGTTCAGCAGAGACCCAGAGAAAGCTATCTTGGGCTTCTGGGTGGTTCTTGGCCTGAGGATATAAATGCTGACAGCTGAATGGGTTCAATCGCACACTGATGCAGCCACTCTGCTTCCTTGTCACAGCCAACTAACACATCTCCACCCAGCACAGCCCTGTGTAGAGTAGTTAATGCCCTCAGACTGGGTTTACACTCAAACAGAAACATCCAAACACACCTACAGCTTCCTGATCCCTGAAGGGAAAGATCCTGCAGACCATCTCAGCCTCATTACTGAGGCTAGGTCCAGCCCTTCCCAATAGCCCCAGGTTCAGACTGAGCAGAACAGGTATTTGTGTCTGCTGCAAAAGCCACACCAGTAGCAGACATTTCTGTAGAATAAACACATCCTTCCTTCACTTCAGCAGCAGGACCACTAACCTTTCTGTACTGTCTGTTTGCTCCTTCCACAAAGCAGGTACTGCCTCCTTCTGCATCCCTGACCTTTCCTCAATGTCTCTCTATTTGTTCCTTCTGTCCTTTTTAAAAAGCCTCTTATTGATGTTTTTAAACTGATGGGGGAACATAAACAAGTAATAAAGAAAGGTTAACAATACTGAATCAATACTACAGAGAGAGGCGTCAGGGAGATGAAACTGAGGAGGTTGACTGTGAAGGAAAGTGAAAGGCCAAATTTAATCACAGTGCTATTAGTAATTAAATTACATTTTGGGTTGTTGTTCTTTTTTAAAAAAAAAAAAGAACTAATGAAAGCACAGACTAGTATTAGGGTTTCAGGAAAAGGAAAACACCTGAATGGAAACTCTGACCAAGGGCTTTTTCATACCCTTGCTAAGCACAGAATGAGCTATTCCAGATTATTGTAGTCTTTTTCTGACTGCAAGGGAAAGGAAAATGCACTTAATGTTAAACTGGGGGAGTTCTGAAGATATGGGCTTAGATCTGTTGCTAAGCACAGAAATGTGTATAATGTGTATGCTCCCGGGAAAGTTGCTGGTAGTCCTTGTCTGTTTCTACATCTTCAAAAGATTGAACGAAGAAAGAATAGATCCCACTTTTGGACCAGATAGCTCCCTTTTAAGTGTTTCAGCATATCACTGAGAGTTGCCTAATGACACTATCCAGTCCCTAGTTTTGGGTGCCAGTTCTGTGTGTTGCAATATGACATGCATTTCAACTAACTGGTTTCCATTATTGGCAGAACTTCTTCATTTTATTATTAGCTTTGCCATCAAAACATGTTTCCAGTCACCTCCCCACATTATTCTTTAAAGGCTTTAAATCTATGAACTTGCACATCGTAGATTTTGCAGACATGCCTACCTCCTCTATTCTTGCAGTGTTATGATCATGTTCAGCAGCTATATGTGTGGGTGAACAGACACACCATACTCTGAACAGAAATGAGTCAACAGTGGGATATCCCCTCCAGTAAAGCTTCAAATCTTCTTGTTTCTTCATGTATTATACCCTAGATTTATTAATCTTCTAGGCACATGATAGTGACTATTTTCTTCTTTCTTTCTCAGGCTTTCTGCAGAATGATGGTTTTTGAGGAAAGCTTGCTGAGATGCAAGAAGCCAAGGTGCACATTTATAGAAGTTGGGTTTTGGTGGCATTGTGTTGCAATTTAAATTTACAAGCCAAATGCCCTGATGATAGGTTGGGTGGCCATGGCCATTTGTATGAACCTAAAGGAAAAAAATACATAGATTCACTAAAGTCTCTCACTTGGCCAGCCTTCACAAATCAAGACAAATTGCCATTATCTGTTGGAACTGGTATTTCCCCCAAACTTTTGCAAATTCTGGCTGTGGCTGTGATCCTGACAAGGTGTGAGATTCACAACAGACTCATTCTTTCAGACAGGCACACTTCTTGTCTTGCATTTCAGGGCTAGAGGGGTGACACAACACATATGACTAGGTCATATGTAATGGTAGTGGTAAGAGTGCAACATCTGCTCATGAGTCTCCAGACCATCTCCCTGTACAATACACCAGCTGGAAAACACAGGTTCATGATGTGTTTGGGAGCAGGACTGTTGTTTTGCGGGGCTTAGTATTTTTTATTTTCTCCTTCCTAATGATCTTGTGCAGTGGTCTCCGCAGAAAGGCATTCAAAGCCTCAGATGCTAATGAGCAGGTCTTTCTCATTATGGCAGGCAAGCCACATAATGGAAGCAAGAAAAAGAATTAGTTGGCATAAACGAGGGAAGGATACTGGGGATGAGAGGGTGAGGAGTGACTGTGTTTGTCAAAACTGGCATCGTGGCCATCCAGAAGCAGCTTTGAATGAGAGGTTGCCAAGTTTGGTTTGTGTGCTGCCTGTGGTCTCCAGATTTCAGATGAAAGGCACCAAACGTGAAAAGAATGAGAACCATAAACCAGTCCCTGTTAGGCTCTATAATAGGAAAATGCTACTTGCTTGCCCTCCACCAGCTGCCATTCACTCATCTTCTGCCTTGTCTTCCTCAGCTCTCCTGCCTTCCATGGGAATTGAGGAGATGATTGTTTCTCTGCTCAGTAGCAGTATCATCTTCCATGTGCAAGGCAAGTCCATTTAATTGGTTTCCTTCCCTCGACTTTGGGCAAGCATGGCAGCTGGCTGCGGCAACAAGTCTGTCACAGAGGCTTTTTTAATATGCCTGCTACCTTCACAGCTTGGCCGTGTAATTAACTGGGAGTGGGAAGGAGGGAGGCAGGGGGGCTACAAACACAAGATTTAGAGCAACCTGCAGAGCTGTCTAATTTGTATTTGTTTTTCCTTTCCCTCAAGTTTTTTCCTCCACCAAAAATAATTTGTGGCACGGCACCAAGTGCTGTATTGTGCATTGTACCGATGGTCTATAGGAGAGGGTGGATTGGCCAGGATGTGCTCATAGATCTAGCTGGGAATGACTAACATGCTCTATAATCCAACAAAATGCCCCTGATCTACAAATAATGTCCTGTATTTGTCACAAATGCTTTAAGGAAGCCTAGCAAGGATCCCTAGAGCTGCTTCTTTTACTAAAAGAAGGGGCAGTGGCCACAGATTTCAGTTTGGGCAGTTCAAGTGGGGCAGCAGGCAAAACTTCTTCACAAGGAGATTGCTGCAGAACAGGAACAGGTGACCAGAGGTGGTGGATCTCTGTCCTTGGCAACTTTCGAGACTTGGCTACATGAAGCCACAGCTGGCCTGCTCTAGCATTGGTGAAATTACTGCTTTGAGTGGGAAGTTGGACTAGAGACCTCCATAGGTCCCTTCCAACCAACATTGCTGTGATTATTTTGATGGAAATTGCTGTCCCAGGAAGCACTGGAATTCCCTCTGACTTGATTTTTTCTGATCATGGCTGCAAAGAGAGTTTAATAAAACATGCCATGCTGAGAAGCTCTTACAACAAGTGGCGACTTTTTGGTGTACACCACAGAAAGACAAGACCTGTTCCTGGAGTAGATACTACAACCCTGTAAGTCAAGAGGGGTAAAGAGAGAATCAGGCTTGACACATGTGGGCTTTTATCTTCCTTGTTCTGTGATTTGCACAAGCAACAAGACTAAGCCTCTTTGAAAATATGAACTACTTGCTCTGTTTAATAGTAGCTTGGTGCTATCAAAGAACACACTGGCCCAGGGACTGGTACAGAATCCCAGCTAGTGACAAACCTCCCAGCTTTCCCTCTGCTCCTTTTCAACTTAGCAGTAAAAAACCTCACTTTCCTTATTAAAAAATGTAAATAAAGCTTAGATCTTGATTTCTGCCATTAGAATTAAAAAACAGAAGCTGTCAAGCCTCCAGTTTTGAAACCTGAGAAAGTTACCACATCCAGTCAAAGGTATGTCTCCCCTCCAGCCCCTGGGAGAAAGCTGTAAAATGGACACCCAGGGTGAGTAACTACTGTTCTGCCTATACCAGCTGATAGGGTTAGGACTTGAGAGAGCTAAAGGATAGCATGTGTTTGCCACCACCAGGACATCCAAGGATGAACGTGGCCCTGCTGCTCTAAGGGTGTCCCAAGTTAGACTTTCCTAATAGTGCCACAAGCTGCATGTGGTATCAGTCTTCCAAAAACAACCTCGTGGACACCTTCCAGTCTAGGTGAATTACCCGAAGGTTGATAGGATACATGCTGGCAGGCTCAGACTGAGCATGTTCCCATAACTGTTTGTCTCAGCTAGAATTAAGAACAGAGGAAAGCTGCCATTTTTTTAACAATCAATCATTCACTTTTATACAATGTCTTCCTGAGTTCTCCACTGAAGAGAGAGCTTGCTCTGCTTTCTGCCATGGAAAAATCAATGAACCAGGCATGCACAGATCACAAAGAAAATGACACTGCTCTGTTTGATGCTTCTTTATTGCAGAGGTGCTCAGCTATTCCACTGACTGTGAACGAAAGTACCTCCTGCTCTGCAGAATTTATGCTGGGGAAAGGCAGAGGAGGATGGACTGATGTTTGATCTGCTTCAAAAAGAAAAAAACGTTCCCTTTCCAAATTTGGCAGCACACTTCCCAATCTCTTGTCTCTGATACAGTGCAGATTTATGCAATTCCTTTAAATATTTACCACCATAACCATGCCACAAAGATGCATTATTACTTTTTAACCAACATTAAAGTTTAAAACCAGAATAAAAGCCTTGCCTCATACCAGAAGAACTTGTCCTTCAGACAAACAGAAAGTGCACTACATCATGGGTCTACAAATAAAAAGAAACTTAAAATTCCATTCTTTTTCAAAAGTAAATGAAAACTTAAAAATGCACTTTCTGTGGCATTAGCTTTAGTTCCATCAGTAGTAGGGTTTTTTTGGGGGGGAAATGTTCGTTCTTAATATTGGATCTGGACAAAGAAGAAAATCAAACTGGGGTCAGAATGATTCCCAGTGCAAAGATACTCCCTCTGATTCCTCCCCATACACATATACCCTGCTTGCTGGGGTTGCTCAGCTCTGGTGTGGTAGGAAGGAATATTTAATATTCTTGTCTGTTAACTACCCATCTTACAGAGGTGTGTGGGTATAGCTATCTTTCGTCTCCACCCTGACCTTACCAACCAGTGCCATTCAGGCATCATGTCAAGGTGGGGACTTAATATTGTGCGTGCTTCATGGATCTTGCTAATGGCTGGATCTAATATTTTGGGTTAACGTTAGGACTGGAACAGAGACCAGCAGCTCAGTTAGCACTGGGGAAAATAGTATTAGACATAACACTGACTCATTATTTCTTTGTCTCAGACAATCCCAGCATGCTTTATACACCACAGGCAATGGATAGTTGTACCATAGAAATGTCATTGTCATTTGGGTCAGAAGATAGCTGTGTATCTGAAAACAGCAACTGAAAACAACTAGGAGAAAACAGAAAAATTAGCCTGGTTTTCTTCAAGACCAGTGGTTCTCAGGCTGAGCAAAGCACTACAGGGAGAAGTACCCTTTGCCAAAGGATGCTGTGGGCTCAGACAGAGGTCAAGGGGAGACTGGTGAGGTACTTGGAAAAGAGATACTTTGAGGGTTACAGCTTACACAAACCCCATCAGACTCAGACAGTCCCAAGATAATAGTTGGAGGCAGCCCAAGCACTAAGAAGGAAGTATCTCACAGACTTGCCTTGTTCCTTCTCTTCTGTAAGCCTTTGTTTATGGCCACTGCTGGAAAGGAGGGCCCTGGGCTAGGTGGTCCCTTATTGTGGCCCTGGATGACCATACCTGCCTTCCAATGACAAACACACTTCCCAGGATGAGAATCAGTGGAGTGTACTATATGCCTTCTTTCCAAATAATCCGTATCACAGGCACATTCTTCAGCTTCCCCACATCCTCCAGTCCTGAAAGGTTTGTCACCCATGTGAGACATGTTCCCTGCACCCTGTGGTAGAAGAGGAGGGGAAGACAAACTCAAAAATCACTGAAGACACGGCCTCTCATCAAAGACTTGTTCTCCTCTTTGCAATAGCAACTTTTGAACAAACTGGAGCCATCATTTCTAAAGTAAATTTCTTGGGGGAGAGGGGTATATATTTTTCTTGAGGCTGATAATGTTTGCAGATTTCAGCATAAATTGTTCTGCAGGGTTTCACTGCATTTGAAATTGTGCTTTTTCTGCCATTGCTGAACAAAGTATTCCTTGGAGAAATGTCACCCAACTTTAGTAGAGATCATAACTCACAGGAGCGACCTATACAGTAATTTCCATTGGGATCAATAGTGCCCTGAACAGTTGCCTGCTGTTGACGTAACATTGCCAAATGTCTCTTTGGTGCTTTATAAATGGCAAGACATACAGCTACTTATCAAAGCAAGAAAAGTGATTCAGCAGTGGATTCTGTTCATGGAGAATCAAAAAGAAAAGAAATCAGGTGAGCCTTTATTTGGCGATATGGATTATGCAGCCTGTGTCTTGGCAATATCACTGACTGGAGCAAAGGCAGCAGCTGACAATTAGGATGTTTACTTTCTACACGTCACTGGCCTAGGGCCAGCTTGATTGCCTTCTTCAGTTCACACCACCAAGTGTTCTGCTCTTCACATTAAAACTTGAAGCCTACATTTTCCCTAGCATTAAAAAGATAAAATCCAAGGAGGTCCATTTGGGTCCCCAGAGACAGCGTAATTCTACTCTAGTTTAAGATTTACTAATGCATTGAGGTCATTAATGTTTCATGGTGGTTCCATTTCTGCATGCGCACAAAGCTTTTTACACCACCCTGGCTTTAATGAACTCCTCCTGTTTCCCAGGAGGCGTTTGGAAGCAGAGATGGTTTCCCCTAATGAAACGGCCCAGGCTCTTTGTTTTGAAATTGTTTACATAGTTAATAGCCCCTTAAGGGGAAACAGCAAAATAGAAGCCTGTACGTAGAGAGTTGCTCCACAGAGTACACAAGTCACTTGGAGAAATAAATCATTGAGCTGTGAAGGGTTTGGGTATGGTTTTGGGGGTTGATTTTTTTTCCCCAGCTAAATGTTCATCTCTACAAAGATAAAGAAAGATCTGCCCAGAGGGATGGGGAAAGTGAGAGAAGAGATGAAGAGGGATACTGTCCATCCTACAGGCCATTTGTTCTTTTTTGTTAGAGAAACTTCTGCTAAAAACAGACCATTTTTCTTTGCTCCAAGTTCTTGACTGAACATAATTTAGGACAATAATCCTGGTTTGGATAGTCTGGGGTAGCACTAATTCTAGTGTTTATGGTCAGAACACCCCTCCCCATCTCTTCTGTTTCTGGCAGAAAACTTCAGCATCTCAGCCACTCTCTTGTCATGAAGTCCTGTTACTTCAAATGCAGGTGTCAGTAAATCAAACTGAAAGATAAGTTTCTGGCCATGACAGACAGTCGTTGCCCTGGTTTTTGTCCCCTCTGCCCCCCTGCATCTAACTCATCAAGCCCATTTTCATTACAAATTCAGAAGAAGGAGTTCAAATAGTGAAGGAAGGTGCGTAACTTCATATAACTGTGGTCTCTGATAGTTACCATGGCGGTTGTTAAACCTAGAGAATAAATGAGCGGTCTATTATTTCTGAGACTGAAGCTCGATAAAAGCAGACCAAAACAACACCACACACAGACAAAAACCCCAAAGAGGCATTCAAAGTGTCATTTGTATAACTCACCTGACACAGTCCTGATATTATAGTTGCATAATGAAATATGCTCAGAGCAAAATGATCCAAATTGCCAGTATCACAAGGCTGATAGTAAAATGTCTAGGAAAACAGCAGGCTTCTGATGAACAGCTGAATGTTTTCATTTTTAAAAGAGAAAAAGTAGAGGAGAAGAAGAGTGGGACCAAGGTGCCTACACAGAGAACAGTGTCTCATCAGAGCAAAAGAGGAAATGGGCAGGCAGGAATAAAGACAGTGGGACGTTGCCTCAAAATTAGAGAGGAGGTGGGTTGTTTTTCAAGATAGCTAAGCTCTCATTTACCAGGTCAATGTATTTTAATCAGTCCTATGTAGGCTGTCCCTGGTGCTACATGGGTTCATTTGAAAGTCCCAGCAGATGTGGCACAGATTTTCTGAATATCTCAGACAACTGGAGGCCAAAAGACCAAGAAGTCTTTTACAGGGGACCCAGAGGTCCTCTGCAGGGAACTGCAAATAGATTTTAAAAGTAACAAATTATCATCTTTATTCAAACTATGATTTTTTGGCAATGCAGAGTGGGAAAAAAGTAAAGCAAGAATACAGACAAGATGCTTCTTGATCCAGCCCATAAGGCCAGTGGAGGGTAGGGGTTCAATACAAGCACTGCGTGTGCCCTAGCACATCAATCTGGAAATGAGGTTCTGGTTTCTGATTTGGAGTTTTCTTTTCTGCTTGTCATGCAATCAGCTTGTGCAGGCAGTTTCCAATGGTGCATACACCTTGCTTGGCTGAACTGGGAATGAACTGGAACAACTGCAGAGCTCTTGGATTCAGCCAGTGCTTCCTATATGGTTGGCTGGGCAGGTTGGCTGGGCAGGAGGCACAGGCTGATGAGTAATGCCATTTTAGTTACTTTTGACCCAAACAAGCAGGAAAGGGTAATTCTACCTGACACAGAGAGGTCTGGATGGTATTTTCTAAACTTTGGCATCACTTTCTGTCTGGTTGACACTGAATCATGCCAAAAGAATGGTGAATGGCTTCTGTTTCATGATTCTCAGTTCAAGCTGCCACGTCATGCCATAAGTTTGCCCCACCCTCTCTTAGGCAAACTATCAGGTGCTTTGATCCTAGGGGTAGCAATATGATGCTATTTTGTCTTCTCTGGAGGCTTCAATGCATTTAGGTAAATCAATCATCACTTCAGTTT